>NC_139966.1:49469633-49530133 GCF_963993115.1 Abramis brama | reverse complement strand
TCTTTTTTTCCTCAGTAGTTTCAATTTTGATATTTTAGGTCAAACCGTTCTTGTCTGTCAGTCATATAATGCAGGTCTGCGGTCACTGTCTCAGAACAGCATGCACAAGTCCAAATTAAAACAATTCCCCACCATCCAAATTAAACAATTCCCCATCGTAAGTACACTTTGATGGCCTAAGACACGAAACGAGCGGTTTGTGTGAGAAAACGAACCGTATTTATATAGTTTTTGCCTCTTGAACAAAGCCGCGTCCAACTGATCTGACGGCGCGGGCGGGTATATACACTGATGTCGCCTTGGCTAATGAACTGCAATAGCGAAGGCGACATCTAGTGTTTCTATATCTATATCCGCCCGCGTGCGGGTATAGAAACACTAGCACTAGATGTCGCCTTCGCTATTGCTATTGCTATTGTTTAATTTGGATGGTGGGGAATTGTTTTAATTTGGACTTGTGCATGCTCTTTGAGACAGTGACCATAGACCTGCATTATATGACTGACAGACAAGAACGGTTTGACCTAAAAATATCAAAATTGAAACTACTGCGGAAAAAAAGACACCTACATCTTGGATGCCCTTGAGGTAAGCTAAAACATACCAAAATTTAATTTCAAAGTGAACTATCCCTTTAACATATTTACAGTTGACAGTATTATGTTAATAAATAAATATTTCACTAAACAGTGGGAGTTTTGCACTAAGAGAGGCCTTATGAGGCATTTAACTGTTCAGGAGGGAGATGGCCTGTGGGAAGAAGCTGTTCCTAAGCCTAGATTTTCTAGTTCCTAGATCGTTCTGAATCGCCAGCCGGACGGCAACAGTGCAAAGAGGTTATGGCCAGCATGAGTGGAGTCTGTGGGTCCTGGAGGGTGGGACATAATCATTTCAGCAGTCGGGACTGTCCATTGTAGTCTTCTGATGGCTTCTGATTTGGTAGCTGAACTAAACCAGACAACTACTGAAGTGCATAGAACAGACGGCTGAATAAAACTGGCTAAACAGCTCCTGTGGAAAGATGAACTTCCTCAGCTGGCGAAGCATTTTTCTCAATGGAGTCTATCTGGAACTCCCACTTCAGGTCCTGAAGAGATGGTAGAGCCCAGGAACCATGAGGCCAAAGTGCTGTTCATGATGGTAAAGGAGGGGAGTGCTGGGATGTTCCTAATGAAGTCCAATATTATCTCCACTGTTTTGAGCATGTTCAGGTCAAGGTTGTTGTGACTTACCAGACAACCAGCTGTTCAACATCTCTTTTGTATGCACATTCATCACCATCCTGGATGAGGCTGATGACTGTGGTGCCGTCTGCAAACTTCAGGAGCTTAACAGAGGGATCAGTAGAGCTGAAGTCATTTGTGTAGAGGGAGAAGAGTAGTGAGAAGAACACACATACTTGGGGAGTGCCAGTGTGCTGATTGTGCAAGTGTTGGATGTGAATTTTCCCAGCCTCACTAGCTGCTGCCTGTCTGTCAGGAAGTTGGTGATCAACTGACAGATGGAGGTCGGCACAGAGAGCCGAGTTATTGGGGGGTGTGCATTGTCTAATGTCCAGCTGTTTGTCTCTCATAAAAGTTATAGGTAAAAGTTGACTGAAGACAGGACAAACAAACAATAAATGACAAACAATCAATAAAAACAAACACTGAGGAACTCCAAAACAAGGCAGCCATCTGTGGCACCATCTTCAAGTTCAGCTCATACTAATTTAAGGAAATCCATTCCTTCTTGACTCTAACATTGACTCACACCTAAATATAACACTAACCCTTAATCATCACACAAACAAGGTCACAGAGATGAAGCTGTGATTTACTCATCTTACCCCTCTGAATTCAGTGATGAGTCTGATGATCACAACAAATCAAGCACTATGACATTTACTCACCCCTCTGAGTGAAAACACTGTGTCTATTAGTGGGTCTGTGATGAAGCTCCTCATAAACGGCCTCAGTCGTCGTCTTGTGTCTCCTCTTAGAGAGAGCTGTGAGTGTAGACAGACAAACCTGCAGTCAGTTCACAACACATGACTGATCACACACTGAATAAGACACAATATGACAGTCTCTGGATCTCTCCTACCTCTCCTCATCACTCTGTTCTGCTGAATCAGTATAAGCAGTGGCACTAAGAGCAGTAAGAGCAAAACTCCCAGTACAAGCACAAGCACAGAGAGAGACACTGGAGGAGTTTGTGGAGGAGTGACTGATGTTGAGCGCACTGTCTGAGAAACTGGAGGAGAAGCTGATGTTGTTGTGGCAGGAGTAGTGGACACTGACAAATCTGGCAAAACAGACACAAACACATTGGAAAAAGCCAATACACAAATATTATTACCACTTAAACAATTTAAAAATGACTAATATTGCTCAGTGTTTTGCTGTGACCTGCACAGGTGAGTCCAGCGTGCTCTTTGTGGGAGCAGTCAGTGTGGTTCTTCAGGGAGAGAGGACAGTCCCACAGGTGAATCTCATTCCCTCTGCACTCGACTCTGTTCAGCCACACAACACCTTCACCAGCACCAAAGACTGAATTCCCATCAGCCCTCAGTGCTGCTCCACAACCCAGCTGCCTGCAGACCACCTGAGCATCGCTGATGTCCCACAGATCAGCACAGACTGAACCCCACACAGCGTTATGATACACCTCCAGCCTCCCAGAGCACCGGCCCAAATCTCCACTCAGTCTGAGAGGAACATGATCTAAATCACAGACAAGTGGATACATTATTGGCCAACAGAGTTTTGTCAAGACAGAAACACCTACAGGTATGTCTGTGGAGTGATATTAAATTATCTTGGTTCCCCAGAACTAAATAACATACAGTACATACAACACATATGGCTGTTATGATTTTTATGTTCTTCTAAATCAAATTAACTTACCTGAACACTGTCTCTGATGTGGAGATGTGGAGCATGACAAATAGCTTCTAGGGGACTCATGACTCTCCTGTTCTGTAATCACAAGTAAATTCAATATTATATAGAGACATTTTGTTTATATACTCAATAATGTTAACTGATTATTGTTGATGGAAACTACAATGGAAATCAGTCTTACCAGAGCAGGTGATTTGGGCCACTTCATCTTCACCACAGTCATTCTGTCCCCAGGGTAAAGATGGACACTGCCACAAATTGGAATCATGTGGTCGACATTTCACTTCATCCAGCCAGTTACGAGCTGATTCCAGTCTTGGGATAGAATCGGAAAAAGCACCAGATCTTCCACAGTTCAGCTCTTGACAGATCAGACTCGCTGTGTCTCTGTCCATCTGGTTTACACACACATTACCCCAGGATCCATTGTAGAAAACCTCCACATTCCCTTCACAGCCCTCAGTTAACCTGATCTTTTTAAACTCTAGATGGCAACATGAACACAACCTCTGATTTCATCCAGCCCTACAGTATTCATTTCAACCACAAACACATTCAGGTAACATTACATATATACAGAGGTTGGACAATGAAACTGAAACACTGGCCAATAAAGTGTTGGAGGTTTAATGCCTATATATGCCTATATGTTTATATATCTGGTGGCCAATCTTCACTGATTTTACATTCCATCAGCAAGAGGAGAATGTGAGAAGGTTGAATTAGCAGAGCAACAGCACAGCTTGTAGGAGCCATAAGGCTATTAATAATGTTACTTAATGCCATGGCTGTATGTAACTATGGTCTGTACTTCCCCCTGTGGTAAAGGGAAAGAATTGCACCCCTTTTGGGGACTTCCTGAAGGTAGCCATCTTAAACAGGAAGTGATGTGGCAAGGGAGACAGTTTTTTTACCTACATTATACCACACTGCTTGTTTTGGAATCAAGAGTTTTGTTTTCAAGTTTTCACCTTTTTGTTACAATAAATTTCAAGTCTCTTTAAACCAGGTGTAGCGTTACACATACTTTCCCTCACGGAAGTGGCTTAAGAAGGAAAGGAAGCCATTACACAGCTGTACATAAAATATTGCAATCCACACAACATAATGGGAGACATATCAGAGTTCAAAAGAGGACAAATTGTTGGTGCACATCTCGCTGGCTCATCTGTGATTAGAAAAACAAGTCTTTGTGGTATATTGAGAGCTATGGTATCCAGGGTAATGTCAGCATACCACCACGTAGGACGAACAGCATCCAACAGGATTAACTGTTGACACATGAGGAAGCTACTATGAGGATATCCAGGTACTAACCTGGATTGTAACTAAACAAGTAATAAAAACTCGGTGAGTGTTTTAGCGCAATTTTCTCACCTCATGGGATCACAACACTAAGAGATAGTAAATCTTTTCCGTTTTTTTTTTTTTTTTTTTTTTTTTTTTGTGCGTTCCCGAGATTAGACCTTCCTTAACATAATGCCGAAAACCCGAAGTCTCTAGGTGGTCTTGTTGAGGAGTAGATAGAAGTGCAAGATTGGTGCGCACAGACAGAACAGAAATCATGAGTTAACAATCGCAATTTTGTCTGTTGGAAAATTGCGCTAAAAACTTAAAACCACAGCTGCCCAACTCACTGCAGAATTAAATCCCCACCTCAACTCTCCTGTTTCCACCAAAACTGTTCGTCGGGAGTTCCACATGGAACACATGGTCAGGCTGCTATAGCCAAACCTTTGGTCACTCGTGACAATGCCAGATGTCGGTTTAATTGGATTGTGGACAATGCGAAACATGTATTGTGAATTCACTGTCCACCTTCACTGTCTTTCCCACAACCATGGGAGTTACAGTGTGGAGAAGCCCTAAAGAGGCTTAACACCCGGACTGTTGCGTTCCCAGAGTAAAGCACAGGGGTGGATCAGTGATGGTTTGGGCTGCAATAACATGGCATTCCCTACTGTGCTTGATGGGCACATCACTGCCAAAGATAACCGAACCATTCTGGAGGACCATGTGCACCTAATGGTTCAAGCATTGTACCTTGAAGCACATTGTGTCATGTATCAGCATAATAATGCTACCTACACACACAGCAAGACTTGTGACAGAATGAATTGATGAACATGAAAGTAAAGTTGATAATGGCCTGAACAATCACCAGATCTAAATATTTTTGAGCCACATTTTGAAGGAGTTTCAAAAAACCCTTTCCTCCACCAGCATCACATAGTGTCCTGGCCACTGTTCTGGATGTGGAATGGCTCAAAATCCCTCTGGCCTCTATGAACGACTTATATCTGTCATTCCCAAGACGAATTGATGCTGCAAAAGGAGTCCCTACACCATCCCTACACCATACTAATTGTGGTCTCAAACCACAGTTTCAGTTTCACTGTAGAACCCCTGTATGTAAAATTGAAAAATATCCAGAAGATATTTTAGATTTTAAATATTACTGAATAACAATTTTTCACAACACTGAAATGTTTACCTGAGCACACAACTCCTACATCCTCCTTGTGTCGACAGTCATGTTTCCCCCAGCCTGGAGAAGAGCAGTTCCACAGGGACGTCTCATTCCCCTCACACTCCACCTCATCCAGCCATATGGGTCCAGAACCAGGACCAAACCAGGCTGGTACCTGCTGGTTACTGAGGGCCACTCCACACTGCAGCTGTCTGCACACCACATGGGCATCTTTAATATCCCAGGAGTCATCACACACTGTCCCCCATGAGCCACTGTGAAAAACCTCCAGCCTCCCTGCACAGTCTCCCCCAGAACCCACCAGCCTGATGGACCCATGACCTGATATTCAGAGAGAGAAAAACACATTATTGATCACTAACAACTGAAGAATCTGCCCAGATGTTGTTGTTCTCACCAAGGCAGGTGATTGACAGCTGTTGTGTGGAGCTGCAGTTGAGAGTTTGTGGAGAGCTGCAGTTCCCCAGATGAGCTTCACTCCCAGAGCACTGGAAGCCCGTCACACACTCATGACTGTGTTCAGGACTGGATGAAGAGGAGCCGGAGAAGTTCAGCACAGAGCCACAGCCCAGCTGTCTGCAGACCACAGAGGATTCAGTGAGACTCCAGGAGTCCAGCAGAACTCTCCTCCAGACCTGATGGATGGAAACTTCCAGCTCCCCCACACACTGTCTCTCTCCAGACAACCGCACCAGACCATCATGAACAGCCAGAGAGGAACCTGAGGAGAAGATCTCATGTTTTACTAAAATAAGAATTGTGTTATTATAACATGGTGAAAAAGAGCATAATGCTCTCAGTGTCAAATAAGTTTACCAGAGCAAATGACTCCAACATCTCGTCTATGAGAACATTCAGCTCGACTCCATGAAGAGACGAAACATTCTGAGAGTTTTGTTTCATTCCCGTCACAATCAAACACATCAGCCCAGATTTCACCACTTCCCTCTCCAAACCAGTCTGATCCCACAACAGACACAGCAATCCCACAATTCAGCTGTCTACAGAGGACACTGGCAGCTCTCATATCCCAGCATGCATCACACACTGAGCCCCATTTACTGAGGAACCGAAGCTCCACTCTTCCAGAACAAGAGTCTGAACCATTCATCAGTTTAGCATCTGTGTAACCTGAATAAAGAACATAGAAGTTAAAATAAAGCAAATGCAGCTGACAGAGAATATATACTGTTTTAAATACAAACAAAGAGACACTGAATATTTATAATTTACCAGAACAGATCAGGCCCACATTATAGTCACTGGTAAAGTTGTGTTTGTGTAATGATGAAATTGAGCAAAATGAAATCTGAGACTCATTTCCTCTGCACTGAATCTCTTGTGTCCACATCTGAGCGTCTCCTTTGCCAAAAGCATCTTCTCCCAGCACCTGTACAGGAGCCCCACAGTCCAGCTCTCTACACACAACCTCTGCATCCTGCTGGTCAAAGGCAGTGTCACACACTGAAACCCACGACTGATCATCAAGTATCTCTAACCTCCCAGAGCACAGGTGAGATCCATTAACGAGTCTGGAAGCTTGATGACCTGTTGTTAATATTACAGGAATGACAGTGCACAGTAGACAAAAACAAATACTTGATAGTTAAATACAATAAACATACAAACAGTTTTTCAAGCAAACTATTTTTTATGTCACAACAAATTAATGGGCAATCAGTTAAATTATTCACCTGAACAGATGACACCGGCATCATAACTATGAGTACAGGCATGTACGCCCCATCCTCCTGACCCACAGTTCTTCAGTGTTGACTCTGATCCAGCACAAAATGTACCACCCATCCAGATTGGTCCTGATCCTTGTCCAAAATGAGCATCACCCAGAGCATCTACAGGTTCTCCACAGTCCAGCTCTCTACACACCACTGCAGCATCAGCCATATCCCAGCCATCACCACACACTGTTCCCCACTGACCTCTGTGATGAACCTCCACTCTACCAGCACAGCGACTGTTGCCACCAACCAGCCTCACATTCTTTTTATCTAAGTGACAGAAAAATACAGATAGAGACTGTGATTGCATCTCTGTAAGCACACTAGTTCGTGCATCAGTATATTGTGTACACAAATTCGGCACTGGTAAAGCACACTGGCTCACTACACATTTGGACACTAATTTTTCAATTCCCGGTGATATGAGGTGCTTGTGTCATAAAACGTCACCACAGGTATTTATTAACAACACACACACCATCTTTCTGACATTTTTATGCTGTTTAAAATATGTTATGAAATATACTTTGATTGTTGTTATATATATCTGAAACATTTTAGCCAAATTTTAATTACAAATATTTACTACACTGTTCACTACCTATCTACTGATGTTTATACTGACATATAATTAAATAACGATTTGTCTTTTCAAATTTTCTATCGCATGTCATGATGATATTGTGTTGATATTGTGTTGGTTTGTGCGATTTGTTTTGCACTTAACAGAATTTCCATTAAGGGGAACGTAGTGAGCATCTAGTTTTTGGAGTGCATTGTGGGATTTTTAGGGAGCGAACATTCCAGTGAACTTGAAGGATTTTGTGATTGAGACAGATCTTAAAATGGCTGGCTCCTTGGTCAGAGTTCTGACTGTGAAATATGAAGCTGACTGAGATGCACCCTATTAGTAAAAGGTATGATATTATTATATTCTTTTAACTCACCAGCACAGATCAGCCCCTGGTAATTATCATGTGAACAGCTGTTTTTGAGTAAGGATGTTGGACAGAGGTGAATCTGAGACTCATTTCCTCTGCACTGAATCTCTTGTGTCCACATCTGAGCGTCTCCTTTGCCAAAAGCATCTTCTCCCAGCACCTGTACAGGAGCCCCACAGTCCAGCTCTCTACACACAACCTCTGCATCCTGCTGGTCAAAGGCAGCGTCACACACTGAAACCCACGACTGATCATCAAGTATCTCTAACCTCCCAGAGCAACTCGAGTTTCCAATAAGCCTGACACCTGAAGTAGCAAGAGATAAGAAACGTTTCAATTTTGTTTATCTAAAAGTGTGTAATTCTTGTCATTATTGTTCTACCATAAAGCACCACTTATTAATGTGAAAGGAGTAAAATAGTCAAATTACTCAATCTCTCATGTCAATCCATATCATCTGACTTTCTTTTTTATGGAACATAAAAGGGGAATTTTACAGAATATCCTGGTACTCTTTTCAATATAATCAAAGTAAAATAAGAAAAGAAAAACATTGTGTGCTCTACAGAACAAAGTAATAGAGGTTTGAAAAGACACAAAGTAAATGATGACTGATTTTTTCATTTTTGGTTGAACTTTCACTTTAAGGCAGTTGAATTATCAGTGATGTAAAAACTAGGGATGCACCAATACCATTTTTTTCAGAATCGATCCGATCCGATACCAAAAATTCTGAGTATCAACTATCAACCGATACCGATCCGATACCAGCGTAGTTTTTTTTTTAATCAAGTAGAATTTCTATAACTCTGTGTTGAATTGATAATCACTATTTTGTGTGTTAAACACAATCTACTTAATACAGACAACTTCATTATAAAAAAAAAAAAAAAAAAAAAAAATATATATATATATATATATATATATATATATATATATATATATATATATATATATATATATATATATGATCATATAATCTGACATAAATGCTATATTATAAACTAGATTAGTGGATAATTCAGCAGTAAAATTTAGTCTAGAAAAATCACGAGTGCACAATAATTGTATAAAATCTTAACATTTTGTATGTTTAGTGGGGAACGAATTAGAGACAATAAGTGTAACACTAAATCTGGTTAAAACTTTACACATTGCTCTTTGTGTTGTTGTAAAGTACATTCATGAAAAACAAGATAACAAAAACAAAAAATATCAATTATTTTATATAGCCTACTATAAAATTGAGACATTTTTTTAAATGTATAGCACAGCTGTTTAATGAGGTAGCAACATAGATAGGACAGAACAAGAACGGCTATTAATAATCTTTCATTGCGTCACTGTATTATGATATGAAAGGCTCCAATACAGTGCGGCACAACGCGCTTATGCGCATCCCGAGCGCAGAACGATGCGGTTGAAGCAACATGGGTCACTCACAACGCGCCGTCGGGTCCGCATTGAAAAGTTTAAAGCACAAAGAAAATACATATTGATGCGTAGTGTATTATATATAGTATCAATCTATGCAATAGTTTGTTCAGCATTTTCTTTTAACAGTTTTAAATTTCAGTTACTGTGCGCGTGAAGAACAAATAGTGCTGACTTTACTCCAGTGTTGTGACCCAACAGACACCACCCGGTAGAAAGTAACATGATTAAGGTACAGCAATAAAGTCCAGCAAGATAAAGTTGTTTTATGCGAAACCATAGACCTTTATCTACAGATCACGTATAATAATAGTAACATTGAATCATCTTGGAGAGAGTTTCATCTTGTTAACTGTCGTAACCGAACGCGACGCGCTGTTTGAATGCTGAATGAAGAATGATTGACAGCCGCAGCTGAGGGAAACGTTTACGTGAGCTTGAATTTAACAACAGAAATATTAATTTCTATCTCACATTATACTATAGGCTAATGGCTTCAGAACACTTATAATATTGTGCATGAAAACGTATGGTGCTTTATAATGTTTGTGTGCCTTTTGTGGGGCTTAACAATAACACTGAATGGTATACGCACAATATCGAATTTGGATCGGCCTCGTCTGACCGATACCCGATCCGGCAAAAATGCCACTATCGGAGCCGATACCGATACTGTATCAGATCGGTGCATCCCTAAAAACAGGGCAGGGTTTGGAGCAGTTTACCTGAGCAGATTACTCCTGCATCTTTAGTATGATCACAGTCATATAAACCCCAATTTACTGTTCCACAGTTCTTCAGTGTAGATTCTGATCCTGAACAAAACTTGCGATTTGTCCAGATTGGTCCGGATCCTGGTCCAAAATGAGCATCACCTAGAGCATCTACAGGTTCTCCACAGTCCAGCTGTCTACACACCACTGCAGCTTCAGCCATATCCCAGAAAAAATCACACACTGTTCCCCACTGACCTCTATGAAGAACCTCCACTCTACCAGCACAGCGACTGTGACCATCAACCAGCCTTAATCTCAAATTGTCTATAAAATAAATAAAGAGGGAGTAAAGACATATGGAAAAAAGGAAAGAATGAGAAAAAAGTATCACAATAAGAGAAAAAACTATGATAATATTTACTAATAGCCTATTTGTAGATTTTGGGAACATTACATTTGATTCCAGTTTATTTAAAAAAGGCTCAAACCTGCACACACCAGTCCAACATCATTTTCATGAGAACAGTTGTTTTCATGTGATGGTGATGTTGAACAGAGGTGAATCTGAGACTCATTTCCTCTGCACTGAATCTCTTGTGTCCACATCTGAGCGTCTCCTTTGCCAAAAGCATCTTCTCCCAGCACCTGTACAGAAGCCCCACAGTCCAGCTCTCTACACACAACCTCTGCATCCTGCTGGTCAAAGGCAGCGTCACACACTGAATCCCACGACTGATCATCAAGTATCTCTAACCTCCCAGAGCAGCGAGAACCGCCAACCAGCCGGACTTCTGAAAGAAAAACACAGGAAAAAACAAAATTTTAAGTTAAAGAACTTCAATAATGAGTCAGTCATATAATTCATATGCCAATCAACGAGAAATCATATTTTCCTTTATCTTCTAAAATAAAAGATATTTATTATGAAAACATATTATACATGTCAGTAAAACTTTTTCCCAGAGGACTTGAAAGTAACCTACAAAAACAGCTCATATACAAAACAGTGTATAGTTATTGTTACTGTAAAAATCTAAATGCATTACATGACCGCCCACATTTCAACATTTTCATGTCAACAATGTCTATGAATGAATCCTATCATGGAATTACATTAGAATGTAGAGTTAGAAACAAGCTTCTAAATTTTATTTTTAACGAGTTCTCTGATTATTACAGTCTGACCTTAACAGTTTTGCTGTCAAAAAGAAGCTGGAAAATGGTCCAAAAAATTGAAATTATGACTGCTTTTGGTGCAATTGTTTTGTACATTAAGACAGGATTTTTAGCTTTAGCTTACCTGAACAAATGACTTGAGCGCTCTTATCAAGACACACATCAAGATCAGTTGGTTGTAAGAATCCACATTTCTTAAGTGTAGACTCTGTTCCAGTACACATTGCATTTTTCATCCAAAACGGTTTTGATCCCAGTCCAAAATGAGCATCTACAGGTTCTCCACAGTCCAGCTCTCTACACACCACTGCAGCATCAGCCAAATCCCAACCAGCTCCACACACTGTTCCCCACTGACCTCTATGAAGAACCTCCACTGTACCAGCACAGCGACTGCTGCCATTTACCAGTCTCACATTTCTTATGTCTATGAATGTAAGAGAAAAGGCTATTGTAAATTGAAATTGTTATAATAAAATGAAATGAAATGTGCTTTGTTGTACTTTGAACTGTTACCAGTACACAGCAAACCAATGTTGTGCTCATGTGAACAGTTGTTTTGATCTAACGGTGATGTTGGACAGAGGTGAATCTGAGACTCATTTCCTCTGCAGTGAATCTCTTGTGTCCACATCTGAGCGTCTCCTTTGCCAAAAGCATCTTCTCCCAGCACCTGTACAGGAGCCCCACAGTCCAGCTCTCTACACACAACCTCTGCATCCTGCTGGTCAAAGGCAGCGTCACACACTGAAACCCACGACTGATCATCAAGTATCTCTAACCTCCCAGAGCAGCGAGAACCAACCAGCCGGACTTCTGAATAAGACAACACAGATCAACAAAAGCATGGCTTATTTATGGGGCTTCAAGATAATGATTTGTACATCAAAGCCATTTTATTTTTAGTCTTATAATGAATAAAGTAAAAACACAAAAGAAAACCACAACAAATATAAATATAAAATGTATTTATTATTAAGGTCAAAACTTCTTTAAAAATTAGAAGCCAATCTGGAAGCGCATATGAATTTCAATAAATACTTTACCTGAGCAAATGACTCCAGCATCTCTACTATGATCACAGTTAAGTTTACCCCATCCTAATGACCCACAGTTCTTCAGTGTTGACTCTGATCCAGTACACATGACATAACTCATCCAGATTGGTCCTGATCCTGGTCCAAAATGAGCATCACTCAGAGCATCTACAGGTTCTCCACAGTCCAGCTCTCTACACACCACTGCAGCATCAGCCAAATCCCAGAAATCATCACACACTGTTCCCCACTGACCTCTATGAAGAACCTCCACTCTACCAGCACAGCGACTGTGACCACCAACCAGCCGCACATTCACACTGTCTAAATATTAAGCAGTAACAATGAGAGATGAAAGATGAAGGGATGAGAGTAGAGTTCAATTTACAGCATTACAAAGTGGGTCAACTGGGAAAATGGGACACATACGTCTGAGTATTTAAAATTAATATTCAGAGTTCAATACAAGTTTAGCTCAATCAACATCAACGTGTGTTGATTAACAAAAACATAATTATGCTGACTCCCTTTTATTAAAAAAAAAATTGTGTTTAAAGACGTGTGAAGCTTATAATTTTATAAAAGCACTTAAATCAATTATCCTAAAATACATTATTGTTTCAGCTGTAAATAGTTAAAAAAAACATTTACTGGGTTTATACTATTATGTTGTCATGGGAACAGTTTAAAACTGGAAATAACTTTGCACAGAAAAGGTTAGTAACATTTTTTTTCCACACTATAATCATGTTAACACATATTTGTTTAAGTCTTGTTTCTATTTTATTGAGACAGCAAGTATTTTAAAGTTTACAGAAAACCTATTTTTTTAAAGGGGGGACAAGTAGAAATGTATTATTTAGGTAAAAAATTATACCACTAATGATGTTGATTGAGCTTAAACTATATTAAACCTGGTGTATTCTTTTAATATAATTTTTTCCCTCATATAGTTCTTCTGAAGCTGAGGTCTTGCATTGTTTAAGACACTAACATTGTAACCCTATAAAAGGCCTTTAGGTTTTGTTTTTGTTTGTCATGATTACAACTTCTTGACATAACATTATACAGCATTTATCCTGCTGGATTATGAATGAGTAATTCCTTTTCTTTTTTATTAAAATGTTCATGGGACTTGCTTAAACATGTCTGTCACTAATATTTCCAAATCAATGTTTATCAAATCAGAACTCCAAATGTGTGATCAATTTTACAGCCACCCAACTCGAGGGACAGAGACGCCTGCATGGTTATAGAATAATGTTTGACACATGGCGATTAAATCATTTTCAACCAGAGAAAAGGTGATCAATGTATGATTTTTTATATAACAGAAGATTGAGACAACATTTACAATGTTGATATCATATGAAAAATTGAATTAATCAAAACACAACAAGACAAAAAAAAAAAAAAACTACAATAATGACCTCTTAGGGTTTCAATTAATAAATATTAATATTATTTTGATAACGATATATTATATTGAATAAAAAAGAAGACACTCATGTAAAACTTATTTGTAGCTCTTTATAAATTGGAGAGACATGAGAGAAAGATAAAGAGATAAACTGCCTGTTAAACACAGGAGAACATTCAATATATAGTGACAATGCGATTAACACGGGCATCTGAAAAAACACATTACAGTATAGTTTAATTTTAAGATCTTAACATTTATTTATTTAAAAAAATAATAATAATAATAATAATAATTTCATGTCTACTTACCAGCTGTGATGAGTATTATAACTGAAGACAGTAAAATGAGTGTCAGGCATCTCTCCATCGCTCTCTGCATGATTAATTCAACATCCAGTACAAGCTTCTCCGCACTGATGATACAGAAGTACAGGCGTCCTCTCTCAGCCCCCTTAATGAGAGAGAAAGAGGTTCAAAACCCTCCAATCACACTCGCTGTTACCTTATTAGACAGAACAGAGGAAATCATCAAACAACTTCATTGACAAATCAGACCAGGCTTTTATGACTTTCTCCATATATATCTAACAGTCAGTGCTGATGAACTCCTCCTCCCCACCCATCAAGAGGGGATGCAGAAACACACACACACACACACACACGGCTTACAGGAGACAGGAAACTCTCCAGTTTATTTACAGCATCAAAGCCCAACACCTGCAGAGAAGAGATAAAAGCACTGATTACTAACTCTGAACACTTTCTATTAGATATGTTAGTATGACATTAACAAGTAACAAAAAGGCCATTAATCCTTGTGTTATGTTGCAGGTCAATTTGACCTGTTTAGATTTTCTAGTTGTTGGAAATACTGGTTAACCTATGGTTTTTTTCTTGATATTTTGTGACTTTTTCTCATTTATCATCATGAACATGCATGCAAAGTTTCAACATGCTGGTGTTTTTTGACATATACAAACAAAATTACTGTTACTTTCATGATGTTCGCGGGTCAATTTGACCCGCATATTTTAACGCTCTAGGCAACTGTACGGACCCAAAATAATAACATTTCTTGGTTATATTTTGTTATTTTATTTTTTTACTACCTTATGAAGCTAAAAAATTAGGGTTTCCACACTTATTTCAATACAGAAAAATATTTTGTCAGCCACAGATGGTAAAAATTACCTATCATTTATTTTTTCAAGCTACCTGAAATAATATTAAATCTTTTTTTTATATATATATATATATATTTTGTGACTTTTTCACATTTATCATCATGAACATGCATGCAAAGTTTCAACATGTTGGTGTTTTTTTTTTTTGACATATACAAACAAAATTACTATTACGTTTGTGATTTGTGAATAGGCAGCTATTCAAAAGCAACTGTACAGACACAAAATAAAAACATTTATTTTATGTATGTCAGGGCATCAACTCCAGTTCTAAAGTGTAAGTGTATCTAAAAGTGCTCTAATCCAAACCAAACACACTTGAAAAAGCTAAATCATGGTGTTCAGAATTAATTTACAAATGAAAATCTTTGACAGACACAGATAGTAAATAAGCTCTCATTTATATATTCAAGATATCTGAAATATTTTGAGACTTCGACATAGACAGCAGGAAAAATGAGTTCAGATTAATTGATTAATTGTTCAGTTATGATGTTCTAAGCAAAAAAAAAAAAATTGTATATGCAAATATATATAAATATAAATATAATGTATATTCTAATTTTGTCAAAACAAAACAGTTTTAAAAAATGGTTACAAAACATTTTCACTAAATCATATCTTCAGATAAGATTTAGCTTTAAAGAGAAGTAGTTTAAGGGTCTTTTCTGCCTTTCATTAGTTTAATAAAGGCTTACTTGTGCACTGTGCTCTTGGTAAACATTTACATTTTTAACCCTTGTGTTATGTTGGAATTCTGTGCACTCCCCTTATGGTTCGGGTCAAATTGACCCTAATTGGATTCAATACAATTCCTCAAAAATCACACTATGAAAAACAACAAAGATTCAGGTACAAACTGTAAACTTTTAATATCAACATTTGTCAAATATTCCAAAAAAATATATATCTGAAGATAAATTACAGGTGATTTGGGCCACTTCATCTTCACCACAGTCATTCTGTCCCCAGGGTGAAGATGGACACTGCCACAGATTTGAATCATGTGGTCGACATTTCACTTTATCTAGCCAGTTACGAGCTGATTCCAGTCTTGATGTAGAATCAGACAAAACACCAGATCTTCCACAGTTCAGCTCTTGACAGATCAGACTCACTGTGTCTGGTTCCATCTGGTTCCAGCACACATTACCCCAGGATCCATTGTAGAAAACCTCCACACTCCCTTCACAGCCCTCAGTTAACTTGATCTCTTTAAACTCTAGATAGAAAAGGATGTGCATTAAAAATATTGGAATTTAGGTTGTGCTAAACCTAAAATATCACCAAAATAACTGGTTAAGGCTAATGCATGCTGCTATCACTGGTAGCATCTGAAAAATATACTTAATTATATTTGTATACATGCTACCAGTGCTTATGATTATGATACCAGTGATTATGAATCTCTCCTCCTTGAACTGCCACCTTAATGTGGTGGATGGGTTTGAGTACCCGAATGACCCTAGGAGCTATGTTGTCTGGGGCTATATGCCCCTGGTAGGGTCTCCCAAGGCAAACAGGTCCTAGGCGACGGGTCAGACTTAGAGTGGTTTAAAAAACCCTTTATGAGTAATATTAAATCGAGGACCGTGATGTCGCCTGGTATGGCGCAGCCGGGGCCCCACCCTGGAGCCAGGCCGGGGGTTGGGGCTCGTATGCGAGCGCCTGGTGGCCGGGCCTCCCCCACGGGGGTCCGGCCGGGCTCAGCCCGAAGGAGCGACGTGGGGCCGCCTTCCCGTGGGCTCACCACCTACAGGAGGGACCGTAAGGGGCCGGTGCTGAGAGGACCGGGTGAACGAGAGTGTCGTTTCCCTGCGCCTACGGGTCGGGGATAGGTCTCTCACTGTCGTTTCTGCCTACGGGCCAAACGGCAGCGCAGAGTACTCGGCCTTCTTGGAGTCTTTGGGAGGGGTGCTGGGAAGTGCTCCGACTGGGGACTCCATCGTTTTACTGGGGGACTTCAACGCCCACGTGGGCAACGACAGTGACACCTGGAGGGGCGTGATTGGGAGGAACGGCCCCCCTGATCTGAAGCCGAGCGGTGTTCAGTTATTGGACTTATGTGCTAGTTACAGCTTGTCCATAACGAACACCATGTTCAAGCATAAGGGTGTCCATCAGTGCACGTGGCACCAGGACACCCTAGGCCGTAGGTCGATGATCGACTTGATGTGGTCGTTTCATCTGACCTACGGCCGTATGTCTTGGACACTTGGGAGAAGAGAGGGGCGGAGCTGTCAACTGATCACCACCTGGCGCCTCAGGAGAGGGAAGCAGTGCCCTACCAACGCTGTCTATAGTGGAGGTGGGCAGCTGTTGACCTCAACTGGGGATGTCGTTGGACGGTGTAAGGAATACTTTGAGGATCTCCTCAATCCCGCCGTCACGTCTTCCATTGAGGAAGCAGAGGCTGAGGACTCAGAGGTGGACTCGTCCATCACCCGGGCTGAAGTCACCGAGGTAGTCAAGAAACTCCTCGGTGGCAAGGCACCGGGGGTGGATGAGATCTGCCCTGAGTACCTCAAGTCTCTGGATGTTGTGGGGCTGTCTTGGCTGACACGCCTCTGCAGCATCGCGTGGCGGTCGGGGACAGTGCCTCTGGACTGGCAGACCGGGGTGGTGGTCCCTCTTTTTAAGAAGGGGGACCGGAGGGTGTTCCAACTACAGGGGGGGTCACACTTCTCAGCCTCCCTGGGAAAGTCTATGCCAGGGTACTGGAGAGGAGAATATGGCCGATAGTAGAACCTCGGATTCAGGAGGAACAGTGCGGTTTTCGTCCAGGCCGTGGAACACTGGATCAGCTCTATACCCTCTACAGGGTGCTGGAGGGTTCATGGGAGTTTGCCCAACCAATCCACATTTGCTTTGTGGATTTGGAGATGGCATTCGACTGTGTCCCTCGCGGCGGCCTGTGGAGGGTGCTCCAGGAGTACGAGGTCCGGGGTCCTTTGCTAAGGGCTCTCCGGTCCCTGTACGACCGAAGCAGGAGCTTGGTTCGCTTTGCCGGCAGTAAGTCAGACTTCTTCCCGGTGCATGTTGGACTCCGGCAGGGCTACCCTTTGTCGCCGGTTCTGTTCATAATTTTTATGGACAGAATTTCTAGGCGCAGCCAGGGGCCGGAGGGTGTCAGGTTTGGGGACAACACGATTTCGTCTCTGCTCTTTGCGGATGATGTTGTCGTGTTGGCTCCATCAGACCAGGACCTTCAGCGTTCACTGGGACAGTTTGCAGCCGAGTGTGAAGCGGCTGGGATGAGAATCAGCACCACCAAATCCGAGGCCATGGTCCTCAGTCGGAAAAGGGTGGCTTGCCCACTTCAGGTTGGTGGAGAGTTCCTGCCTCAAGTGGAGGAGTTTAAGTATCTTGGGGTTTTGTTCATGAGTGAGGGAAGGATGGAACGAGCGATTGACAGACGGATCGGTGCAGCTTCTGCAGTAATGCGGTCCCTGTACCGGTCTGTCGTGGTGAAGAAAGAGCTGAGCCGCAAGGCGAAGCTCTTGATTTACCGGTCAATCTACATTCCTACTCTCACCTATGGTCATGAGCTGTGGGTCATGACCGAAAGGACAAGATCCCGGATACAGGCAGCCGAAATGAGCTTTCTCCGCAGGGTGGCTGGGCGATCCCTTAGAGATAGGGTGAGAAGCTTGGTCACTCGGGAGGAGCTCAGAGTAGAGCCGCTGCTCCTCCACATCGAGAGGGGTCAGCTGTGGTGGCTCGGGCATCTGTTCCGGATGCCTCCTGGACGCCTTCCCGGGAAGGAAGGGACTATGTCTCCCGGCTGGCCTGGGAACGCCTCAATGTCCCCCTGGAAGAGCTAGAGGAAGTGTCTAGGGCAGGGCTATTCAATTGGCGGCCCGCAGGCCAAATGCAGCCCGCCAATCATCTCCATGCGGCCCGACGGCACCAACCTCCCTCCTCCTCTTTTCCTGACGGTGTGGCTAATTCAGTTTGATACTCGCTCCGATTGACCTGAGAAACGTTTTACGTGCGAATATTTCAGCAGTTATTATATGTGTCCCGAATTTATGTCGACTGAACCAGCGATAGGCTACCAATCATTCGTGAATGAATCATTCTTTTGGTTCGATTCTAAACGCGCTTGCATAACGGTCTAAAACTATTCGGATTTATTCGGACCGCTCCGTCACTGAATCATCTGAAGCGGTTTCTCGTTCAGTACAGTATAACAACAAATAGCGATGTTTTCAGTTGTTTCACTAGTTTCAACACGGCCCAGCACGAGTTGCGTTTACTCCCGGTCCCGGACACTATATTGAACAGCGTTGCGACAACCAGTGGGAAGCGTTTGAGTTCGACAGAAACCTCTCAAACCACAAATCACACGATGATTTAATTAATATTAAATCGGATGAAACAGCTTCAACATTTCCAACAAGACTGATGAGGAAAGCAGGAGAAACATTGTGGCATGAACGAAATTAGAAGACTTTAAATCCCCTAATCACCCTTACAAACATTTACCATGAATGTACTGTAGTAATTTACCATGGTTGGGCAGAAATATGCAATATTTATATTAAATACTATGTAGTAATAAATAAATATAGTAAATATATATACTATAATATTATATAGTATAATAGTAAATATAGTGATTTATATTGCATTAGTTTTATTAGGTGGGTAGAGGAATATATAATTAAAGCTTTAAAGAAATTATGTCAGTTTCTTTGTAAAGGTGCGTATAGTTTTTAACTTTTTTTTTAGGCATTTTTTATACAGTGGGAGCGAGTAGCCTGTGGTTAACAAGTCTCACTGTCAGAATATTTTCATTTAAGCATAACAATTATAAATAAAATAATTATTATTTCTCACCAACAGCTATAAGTTTGTATAAATAATTTATTTGTTCCAAGGAAAGTAGTTGTACACAGCTGTACATTATCAAGTTTTTTATTTATTATGGTTTTATATATTTGTATACTGTTGGGTACCACATTTCCAAGTAAATACCACACTTTTTTAGGGTTACTTTAACTTATTTATTGAAACTGTTATGTTTCAATAAATAAGCTAAACCCCCAAACCAACCCACCGGCCCACCTCAACTTTTCGATTTGATAATGCGGCCCTTGAATGAAACTAATTGAATAGCCCTGGTCTAGGGAGAGGGAAGTCAGGGCATCTCTGCTTAGACTGCTGCCCCCGCGACCCGGCCCCGGATAAGCGGAAGAAGATGGTATGGTATGGTATATTATGAATCTTATGTACTACTTGATTCTGCTTGGTCAATACAAAAATATTTAAAAAGTAGAGGCATCCATGGCAGCGCTGTCTATCAGACCATCATACAGTAAGATGGTCTTTGTTGTAAAATAAGAGCCATCGACTCCTGATTATCCTGGTGTTTATTTTGCAAAAATTATCAGCTGCTTATTATTCCTTTAAACATTTGAAATTATATATTTAAAAATCAATCACATTACTTTACTGATTACCTGAGCACACGACTCCTACATCCTGCTTGTATTGACAGTCATGTTTCCCCCAGCCTGGAGAAGAGCAGTTCCACAGGGATGTCTCATTCCCCTCACACTCAACCTCATCCAGCCATATGGGTCCAGAACCAGGACCAAACCAGGCTGGTACCTGCTGGTTACTGAGGGCCACTCCACACTGCAGCTGTCTGCACACCACATGGGCATCTTTAATATCCCAGGAGTCATCACATACTGTCCCCCATGAGCCGCTGTGAAAAACCTCCAGCCTCCCTGCACAGTCTCCCTCAGAACCCACCAGCCTGATGGACCCCCGACCTGATATTCAGAGAGAGAAAAACACATTATTGATCACTAACAACTGAAGAATCTGCCCAGATATTGTTGTTCTCACCAAGGCAGGTGATTGACAGCTGTTGTGTGGAGCTGCAGTTGAGAGTTTGTGGAGAGCTGCAGTTCCCCAGATGAGCTTCACTCCCAGAGCACTGGAAGCCCGTCACACACTCACGACTGTGTTCAGGACAGGATGAAGAGGAGCCGGAGAAGTTCAGCACAGAGCCACAGCCCAGCTGTCTGCAGACCACAGAGGATTCAGTGAGACTCCAGGAGTCCAGAAGAACTCTCCTCTAGACCTGATGGATGGAAACTTCCAGCTCCCCCACACACTCTCTCTCCAGACAACCGCACCAGACCGTCATGAACAGCCAGAGAGGAACCTGAAATATGTGGCATTTTATTAACATATTGCAGTTTGGATAATATGCTTTACAATAATAATACATTTTACACAATAATAAATTCAGAAATTAAGGGCATTAATCATTCAGTCTGAAATGAACATGTGAAATACAAGGAAATGAAATATTTTATTTATACTATAAAGTCTTTCAACAGCATGAAATCAATAATTCTTCCAGTTATATGGACTCACCAGAGCAGACGACTCCAACATCTCGTCTATGAGAACATTCAGCTCGACTCCATGAAGAGACGGAACATTCTGAGAGTTTTGTTTCATTCCCGTCACAATCAAACACATCAGCCCAGATTTCACCACTTCCCACTCCAAACCAGTCTGATCCCACAACAGACACAGCAATCCCACAATTCAGTTGCCTACAGAGGACACTGGCAGCTCTCATATCCCAGCATGTATCACACACTGTGCCCCATTTACTGAAGTACTGACGCTCAGCTCGACCAGAACAGAAGTCAGGACCGTTGACCAGTCTGAGGTCGGTGTAACCTGGACAAAGAACACAGAGTTTACTGAAACTGATCAAACAAAGAAGAAACCAATCAAATAATTACATTTTAGTTAACAATTTGATTTCTCTATTGAAAGGCTAAACATTGACATTTTACCAGAACATATCAGTCCTACGTCATTGTCATGGGTGCAGTTTATATTATGTGAGGTTGATGATGGACAGCGTCGAATCTGAGACTCATTTCCTCTGCACTGAATCTCTTGTGTCCACATCTGAGCGTCTCCTTTTCCAAAAGCATCTTCTCCCAGCACCTGTACAGGAGCCCCACAGTCCAACTCTCTACACACAACCTCTGCATCCTGCTGGTCAAAGGCATCGTCACACACTGAACCCCAGCCGCCTACAAGCATCTCCACTCTCCCAGAACACAGGTGAGACCCGTCCACAAGTCTTGACCTTCCGTAGTTTATTGTTTCTGAATATATTTACACAACAGGGAAGATCATCTTTCAGAACGATTATGATATGGACATAAAACAATAGTCCTTTCATTAATAATAGATTTTATAAATAGATCAAATTAAGTTAAGACAATAAAATATATTCATCAATTAGCTGCTTGTGATTTGCTCTGACAACAAATTACATTCAGTTATTTTAAATTGCTTATAAGATGTTTATCAATGAAAGTCTGATCAGTGATGCATTAACAGTGTGATGTATGGAGCCGCTCACCTGAGCATCTGACTCCAGCATCTTCACCATGACCACAGTTACTAACACCCCATCCTCTTGATCTACAGTTATTCAGTGTTGACTCTGATCCACTACATAACACAGCATCCATCCAGATTGGTCCTGATCCTGGTCCAAAGTAAGCAAACCCCGCAGCCTCTAGAGCCTCTCCACATCCTATCTCTCTACACACCACTTTAGCATCAGTCTTATCCCAGCCATCATCACACACTGTTCCCCACTGACCATCATGATGAACCTCCACTCTACCAGCACAGGGACTGTTGCCACCAACTAACCTCACAGTCTCAAAATCTGTACATGAAAGAGAGAAAGGGATCCAATCAAAGTAAAAAAAAAACATAAGATGCAAAAACTTGGTAAATAGAAATATATATAAATATTTTGAACTGGACAACTAAAGCTGGGCATGAGTGTATAACAAATTGGTTGCCTGTAAAAGCTCAAATAATTTAAAACATGTAAATGATAACTAATGATCTAGTGTCACGATCTTATGTTTCTGAAGTTTCTAGATATTACAAAGGCTTCTATTCATTTTCTAGTGGTCTAATGCCATCATAGACAAACTGCTTAAATTTTTTATTTTGTATCTTTACAGCCTATTTTGCACTTACCAGATGTGGTTATAGTGACTATAGAGGAGAGTAAAACGAGTGTCAGAAATCCCTCCATTTCTTCTGCTCGTCACACTGTTTGTTTGACTCTGTTTCTCATCTGCTCCCTCAAACACACTGAAGAAACTGGCTCCTGTCAGTCCCCTAAAGAGAGAGAGACTCTCACAGCTGCCAATGACACTCACTGTTACCTTATTAGACACAACAGAGGAAATCATCAAACACAATCACTGACAAATCAGAGGAGGCATTTCTGATTTACACCATATATATCGAGAGAACATCTGCGCTGATGAGCGGGACTCCTCCTCCATCATAAAAACACACTTTATGTGTGAAGATAGAATCATATCTTTCATAAGTCAGGATGGTGATAAAGTCCCACTAGAGATTGATAGAGAATCACTGTAGGTTATATTCAGCATTAAAGCCTGTATCTGCACACACAACATACAAGACTGATGACTGACTGCTCACTTACTGAAGCTTTATTTTACACACAAAAATACTTGATCTTTGCTTTAAATATAAAAAATTATAAGTTCTTTTTTGGGGGTGACAAATGTGCATAATATTAAGTTTAATACACTGGTCTCATATTTTAACAAAGAGCACAATAAACAGCAAGTTAAAAAATATATAAAATGAATTGAGCTGTTCTGTGTACAACAAACAGAGGCTTATTAAGACAATATTTGTAAATAAACATTGGTTTCTGATCCAAAGGTTCAATGGCCAATGGCAAGAGTCTTGACCTTGTGGAAATAATTTGTTCAGAAATTGATCATTTCTCTTTTTACAGCTACAAATCTTCTTTTTTTTTATAGCAAATTTCACTGAAGATTTATTTTACTAGGCCTACTTGTCTGTACTCTGCAGTGAGTGATAATTTCTAAATTAAGAGTTTATTAAATTAATATTATTAATAATAATTATAATTAATTATTATTATTATTGCATAGTCATATTGAATGAGGAAAAATGGGGGTTTCCTTCTGTAAGACTGAAAATACTGGTTGGGGCCTGGTCTATGAGACAAAAGGGCCTTGCTGGCTAATTAGCATTCGACCTCCCCCATATAGCCTGACTTCCTCTCAGAAACCACAAAGAACTCACACAAGAACATGGTTGAATGTGAATGTTTATCAATGACTTATGTTTTTGGTGTCATTTGAAATGTCTCAAAGTGAGTGGTACAGATATCTCATATCCAGATAGATCAAATAAAAGGTAATAAGGTTTATAGAAGTTTAAAGAAAACTGGTAAAGCCATTTGAGGGTGGTTTTCCCCATCCCCCATATCACCTGGGCAAACAGTATAAAGGAAGGTGTGCTTGCTCTACACTGTAAAAAATGATTTTTTGGCCTTGTAAATAAAGATAGCATGATTTAAGTAAATTTTACAAAGAAATCATATTTTGTCTTTTTACTTCAAAATGTCACGTTTAATTCAATAAGCTACTTGAGGTTTCGCTTTAATTTATTGTACTTAAATACATAAGTATATTCTAATGGATTGCCCAAGTAATATTTACTAGTGTTTTGTCATCTAATGAACTAATGCAAAAAATGACAAACGCAAGTAAACTTACTCCACGAAGCCAAGCAATCTATGCGCATGCGCATTGCTTGTTTCTTGGTTCAGATTCGGAAGTGGCGCGAAGAGGAAAGCAACGGAAACTTTTCTTGAAGACAAGACAGATGTGATTTTTACACGGTAAGTTATGACATTTTTTTCATTGGTCAATTAAGTTACATTTGCAGAAGCTGTTTGCAGTCCTGGTGGTTAAAGAGTTAACGCGTTAAGTTAACTGTTAACATAGTTGAGGTTGCTAAAGAACTGATTTGCATAAACATCCGTTATTAGCAAACGGCGTCTGTGTCGAAAACAATTGTCTTGTATTTTACATGTAAGGTTAATCTACGGAGACACTTGATGTAGGCTACAGTGAATTTTAAAATGAACTTTGCCGGACGTGAGCGGCGCGACGCGTCGAGACTAAATAGCTAGCAGCTATAGAAAGCGTCCAAGGGTGTGTGTTTATTTATCTGTGTGAATAAATAATTGTGACCTTGCTTGTTATATGAATTATAAATAAAGGTTTCAATTAAAAATTGGACATGTAACTTGTGCTTACAGCCTCGAAAGTCATATTTAACGTTACGAGGCTGAAATGATACCCGAGCCCAGCATGGGTGGGCCATTAACTTTAAACGTGACGGAGAAAACTGCGTGCTAACGTTAATCCCACATTAATCCACATCAAATACACTGTTTTGTTTTATTGATAACAAAGATAAGCATTTGATGGATATTAATCAAGTTAAAAAGAGATTATATTGAACCTATACAATTAACAATACTGTATGTCTATACTTGAACATTTATTGTTGATGCTTAGGCTACTTGAATGCAGTTGTTCCAAAATAAATTAACTGTTAGTATTTCAAATCAATAAGATCAGTATATTTATTCAAAATTGGTAAAACATTTATTTCTGACATTAACATTTCTAATATGTTCCACAGATTGCACTAACTCTTCAAGCTCCATGCAAGGTAAATTGGCAATAATTCTTACAGCTTACAACACTGATTAACCTTGCAGTATGACACAGATTTCAATAGAAATAGGGCTACACACACATATACAACTACACACACATACATGGTGTATATATATATATATATATATATCACTTCGCAAGATGTAAACACTGGTCTAGCAGCATTTCATATTCATATTGTTTCATATTTAAAAATTTTAAATACATAATTAAATCATAAAGATATTTTTGTAAAATTTTAATTCTGGTTACAACTGTAAAAAAAAAAAAAACTGAAACTGGAAGTTCTTCTGAACCAGTGCTGTTTACGTCTTCTGAATTGGTGTGTGTGTGTGTGTACATCTTTTGTTTATTGCAGCTGCCACAGCATGAGGTGGTTGTGTAAAAAATGCAGCTTTGGGTCAAACAAAAGACTACAACTTTTAAAACACTTACGGCTCAAACACGGAAATTCGGGCTGTCAGTCATCGACCCCTTGTCTTTATACTGATTGCCCTTGTTCAGTGTCTTGTTCACACTTAGACACTTACACACACACTTAGACACACTTACACACACACACACTTAGACACTTACACACACACACTTACACACTTGCGCACACACACACACTTACACACTTACACACACACACTTACACACACACACACACACACACTTACACACACATAGACACACACACACACTTAGACACACACTTACACACACTTTTTTCCATGTAATAATATATTTAATGACGGTGAGACCAAATCTCTGTGTGGGGCACTTGTCACATAAAATTAAAGAGAACATGCAACTTAAGTGTACATTATTGTAACCATTTTGCTCTTATTTGTGTATTTGACAGGATGTAAGCAGAGACATGATTAAAGATACCATCACCAATCATGTAATGAAGATCATTGTACTGGGCAGCACTGCAGGAGAGGGAGATGCCAACATAGCTGATGTCATCATCGTCATTGAGGGAACTGAGGTGCTGTTGGGATGTAAGAATCTCACAAATGCGTGCCTTTTGCTCATGGGCTTCATTTACTCCCTGAACTTAAGCTATCCCCCAAAGCTGAGAAACACATTTGAAGTGTTTCAGAAAATCTTTCTTGGGCTGGATGCTTTAAAGTTTTCTCCAAAAGTTAGCTCTTTGCATAGAAAGCTACTAATGTAAGCCTGCTAGTTGGCCTTTTTTTTTTTTTTTTTTTTTTTTTTTACAGTTTTTGTATTTGCTAATTTGTTCAGCAAGTGAGAATGCTCTAAAGGTTGCATAATTTAAATTAGAGCAAAGTTTGTACCGTTAAACAGAAACATTGTAATGCAGTGCTGCTAAAGAAAACAGAAGCAGAGTTTTATTTGTTTTATCAAAGTGTTGTATGTAAGATCAGTTAAGCATCTCCCGTAAAATGTTTGTGGTCTGTTATAGCCTACACAAACACATTGAAACATCTTCGATAGTATAAAGATGCTGAACAATTTTGGCCATGTTTTTGGCCAACAGTTAATCTTCATGAATGTGTCCATTCATTTTTGTGCATTTGTTCAAGAATGTAATTAAAATAAAACTCAACTCAAGGAAAATGTCTTCTCATTTTTTTTTTTTTTTTGGAAAATATAATTTGTAATTTATTACTAGTGATGTTAAGTAATGTTTACATGATTTTTAAAGTAAAGGTTACTCAGGATAACTAAAAAAGATAACTAGGACTCTTATGTAAAAAAAAATTAAAAAATCCTAGTAGATTTTATAAGCCTTACTTAAGTAAAATGTACAGGCAAAGAGTCAATAAAATTTACTTGGAAAATCCAAGTAAACATAACTTAAACATTACTAATTAAAGCTACTAATAAATGTTTGTAAATTTACTAGCCTTTTCTGAGTGAAAAAAGTTAGCAAGCTTTTTTCAAGTAAATACTACTCCAAATTTTTTACAGTGTATCGGGTCTCTTCTTCTTGGCTGGACAGAAATGGGATAGGTGGTCTCTCTCTCTCTCTCTCTCTCTCTCTCTCTCTCTCTCTCTCTCTTTCCCTTTTTCTCTCTCTATCTCAGGTGCAAACTGGGTAAGATTATTTGGTGTAACCAATGTATAACCATGTACTAGATATTTGAATTGATTGTGGAAAAGGAATAGTCAAACATTCACTCATGATTAATGATCCACAGATATCATTAAAACCTTTTCATTTATGGAGTCAGATGAAATAAACGAGAGAATACATAACTAAATGTATTGTAAATTTAACCAACCAATACTTCGCATGAGGAAAGGACAGTAACACGTGATACCTTCCCCGTGTATTGGCAAACCGGCAATTGGACCAATATAACGGGCCTTACAAAGTGGTGACCTCGACGTGATCTCAAAACAGATCAAAACAGATTCACGAGAAACGTCCTTTCCAGCAATTATTGGGAGTTTAGAATCAACAAGAGGTTTTAACATCTTCTCTTTCTTCCGTGGTTGTGGTAAGTCAATTTTCTTTGCATTCTTAGAAGTGTTGAAGAAATGTTTGCATTATTTATGGGTAAGCGTGATGCCGCAGCCAGATGAAGAGTGATTAGATTTTAAAGATCTCCTTGTTTTGCCTAAGCAACAGGAAGCAAAACCTAAAATAAGAATAACATCTTCCAAATAATTAATAACTCGATGAAGAGCTGAAAAAAGTAAAGCCTAAAAAGTTTTAAAATCAGCCGCATGTTTTCCGGCCATTGTTGTATCTGGGCTTGTTAATCAAACCAGCAACACGTGAAGAGAATGAGCAAACTAACGAGAAACAGAGAAAGAAAAATCTATGTTTGTAAACAATCGGAAAACACATGATTTTATAAATAAAAAGGCAGATCAATGCATTGTTTATGAAAAGAAAATTTTGGGAAAACAGGATGATATGATGTACAGGCTAAAACTCAAATATCAAGGATAATGCTAAATGCTATTGTCCATGTTGCTTTCAAAACGCTCAAGGCTACGCTAAATGCTAAAGCCATGCTGCGCTCAAGGCTAATGCTAAATGCTATTGTCCATGCTGCATTCAAGGCTAATGCTAAATGCTAAAACTTTAACATTGATGGAATTAAATTAAGATATTCAATTTAATTTGGCTTATTTCAGTTCCTCTGAAAAGTAAACCTCTAAAGTATTTGATATGCTATCTAGTCAAAAATTCGGGAAAATTAGAAAATTTTGCTTGGTTATCACTGTTAGGTGGTTGGGGATATGGCGAGACTGTAAAAACGATGGCAGAGTAATCTCTAAAATATATCCAACACAACTGACAGGAGCTGTTAAATGTGGCGAGTCTGTAAAAACGATGGCAGAATAAACTCTAAAACATTGTAACACGCTGGGATAATAGAAGTATAAAAAGGCGCCGTTATAACTAGCTATGATCGCGCGCATCCTGATTTTGATGTCAAGCTGTTCAAATATTTGAGAATACTACTCTGAGCAATGCATATTCTGTTTGGATTTTCAAATTTGTAGTCGTGCTTAACACGTTGTGCTAGAACACACTTTATAGTTGTTTGTGCTAGATGCACATAGGCTAATTTAAAGTTTATTCTTTAACACAGGATTGCTTTACTGTAAGTGTATTTGAAATACTTAGGCAAAGGTGATATAGATGTTGTATTCTATTGCTTTGCTGTGAGTGTATTTGGAACACTTAGGTAAAAGGGTTGTAGATGTTGTATTCTAGGCCGTGTGTCCTGTGTAAAACTGAATTAAACACGTGTGTCTATGCTAAATTTGGTGGCTACGATGTAAATCATAAGACAAACAAATCTGAAAATCAGAAACAGTGAACGCATCTCATTAATCCTGAAACAAAAACCTTTTCATATTTAAGGCTTCAGAGAACTAAATATTGTCACGTTTGAACTCATTCTGGATTGCTCTGCAATTATTTTTCCCAAATAGATTACCGGATTCGTATATTTCCACAAGTTTGCGCCAGACATTAGTGACGACTAATACTGAATATCAGATTCAAGTGTACTTGAATGAGGGGGACGAGTTAATTTCCGTCCAGAATCAGCTAATGCTGTTTGATCGACCTGGATTCGGGTGCGTTCCATAACCTCTGTTCTAATTTAATGTTCTTTTAGATAAGTGTACGTGGATATCCCACGGGCTTGACTAAACCAAAGCCATTTTAAGAAAAGTAAGTTGATCGGCTAACGTCTTTTAATGGTGGTCTTGACCTCTACTAATTGAAACGATTGAATTAAGTTCCTGAGGTGGCATTCAAGGGGGCTATTTAAGTGTCTGTTATTTTGTACGTGTGAATACGGCAGATTCCAGATATTTAGCCAATTACCTCTGTTTTGGTAAGTCAGACTGGCGAGATTGTGTCGTGCATCCTTAGGAGAAGGACTGCAAAGCGATATAGTTTCCTTATCTATAAACGGAAAAATCTAAAGGAAGAGTAAATAGAAGAATCAAACATTATAATGGCCATTGAAAAAGACTAAATTAGAAGAAAAGGTATTTGAAACCTAGCAAAGAAAAAAGAGAAATAGCGAATGTACATCTTATCAGCCCAGAGCCAAAAAAAGCCTTTTCATATTCAAATGTATTGACATGAGAACAAGCTGAGATTTGACCATGCGCTGTTGTTCCAGAGACTCTTCAGAGACCGAAAACAATATAATTTGACTTGTATTGTTAAAGAATATAATTATATTATAACTTGAATTATAATAAACATTATATTACACTCGCAGAGCATAATAATAATTGGAGAAGTGTGACTTTCGTCATTAAAATTGAATTTCTGAAACAGAATTTTATTTGTGTGCTACCCAGTGCCAAAAAAGGGGAGGGGTATGCCTTTATTTTTCACCGTTAGAAAACACGGCTAGAATTGTGGCACAGGTAATAGCAAACCACATTGTGCAACAACTAAAATGTAATCTAATCAGAGAAGTAAATTTACAAGGAGGGTGTGAAATGCTAAACAGCAGACAGAAGTACCACAGTTTTTTGCAGGTCAAAAAATATCTGCACTAACTAAAATGTGTGAACGACACCATAAACAGCAAAATGCTAACCAGACAACCGAGAGATCTGGCTGTAATGAGAGAAAGCAATGAGCATTGCACATGCAGCAGACTGAAGGCTGAACTGGAAAAGCAGCTTCAGGTGTCACAACACACTGAGACAACAGCAACAATTCAGACGTGGTCAATGAAACTCGGTTTCATGTGGAATTAAAATTGCAACTGACATGATAATGGAACAAGTAAAAGAATTCCACACGTCTAAATTTAACGTTTTTGAAATATTGGAATTATCTGTCTGTGGTTCGCTCTCCTCTGTTTTATGTCTCAGGTTTACTTCTGCAAATTCCTCGAAGGACGTTAGCCAGGATGGGCCGGACCCCACCTGGATCAACCTCGGGAGATGGGTGAAAAGACACTTCAAGAGGCCATTCACATCTCACAATAGTACATCACTACGTAAATATGGCCTCCCAGTTTAGAACTGGAACTAAATTTGCAACACAATTGTTATAGATTATTTTCCACCCATCTCCTAGACATGAACACTGAACACACCCCTCCATCACTATACCCTCACAGCATCATCACCTGGGGTAGATGGTCTATCCAGGCTGAACACTGCACATCAGACGAAGATGTGTCATCTTCACACTAACAGATCCAGATAGCTTCACACACACAGGGTGGAGCTGATCTCATGATCGTGGTCTAACAGAGACACAGAGAATAGCATACGCTATTCACAACAAACTGACAACTAATGTAACACACATGAACATGAATGGCTATAGTCACAAATCAAGACAAATTCTAAGGCAGACCTGCCATTCAATTTCAAACTCTATGATTGTTGGTGGGAGTTGGAAGATCAGAGGGCCCCTGATTTCTCAACTTACCACTAATAACAGAAACATAACTAAAATGGATAAATCAACCAAGTACAAAAATTTACAATGCAACTCTGTCATCGACTGTGACTTAGCCAGATCAATACACACACTCTCAAACACACTCTCTCACAGACACACACACACACACACACACACACCAACACCAACAACAACAACAACAACAACACACACACACACACACACACACACACACACACACACACACACACACACACACACACACACACACACACACACACACACACACAAACACGCTCACAGACAAAAACACACACAAAACCATTGATCCTATACCATTTCTTTGATTATTTGGTTTACACCGACCTCTTGCTGAATTTTTTTAACTTATTTTGATTTCTGCATTTAAACTTATTTTGATTTTAATCCCTGAAACTTATTTTGATTTTCTTTGCGTAATTCAGAAAAACAGTTCTGAAACTTATTTTGATCCACGAAACTTATTTTGATTTTTGCATTTAAACTTATTTTGATTTCAATACCTTATTTTGATTTCAATACCTTATTTTGATTTTCTTTGAGTAATTCAGAAAAACATTTCTGAAACTTATTTTGATTTAATTTCTGAAACTTATTTTGTTTTCTGCATATTTGTATATTGTCCAATTTACTTGCAACAATGTTTTTGGACATCAATTCAATTGAATCTCTATGTTTGGTTACACCAAATTTTAGCTGACACTCTTTATGAAATGTTGTTTTAACCCAGCACTGGTTGTTTTGTTAGAATGTCATTTATTTAAATGTTTCTAGAAACAGGGTAAGAGCTTGTAGGATCTTCCTTTGCCCTTCCTTGACCCTCTATAGAAGTACTATTGGTGTGGTAATTAAAATCAGGTAATTAATGAGACCAAATGTACCACTCACATTTGCTGACATGAACATGGTATTTTACATTGAACATGACATGATTTTGCTTTATTGCACTATGCGTTCCTATGCATTTCCTTACGACTGTAAGTTCATATGTGCTCAATCGTGAAGCGGACATTTAAGATGCTTTTCAGGTGTCTCACACAAAGCAGTGTGGATCGAAGGAGAAGCCCTTCATCCACTGAGATCTGCCCAGACCACCGTACCGCTGGAGGTGACAGGATTGGTCAAGAAGGGTCAGATCATCATCGTGGAGAAGGTGCCAGGGAAGCGGAAGTTTCTCCATGAAGGAATGACACGTTAACTGAACAAGTCACAAAAGGTCCAGATTGACTCTATGAACTTTGCTCACGTCACAGGATTACAGGAAGAGAACCTGAACGGCATCCATCCCCCTGCTGGACTCAAGCTATACACCTGATGAGAACAGGTGTTCTGCAGGTGAACATAGCCCACTGAACTTCTACAGATGCCAACATTGCAAAGACAATTTTTGTGCTACATCTTCAAGGATTATAACAAACGTCTTACTGTGACCCCGTACGTGTTCATCAGAATGTGACCCACGGGATCAAGGAGGGAACCCTTTTTTTTTTTTTTGTCCTTCACGTCTGTTTGTAACAGATACAAATATCAATACAAATATAAACAAAAATAGAAGATAAAACAAAAATGTGTTACAACACTCCCTGGCCTTCAACATTTTTATCCATTGTCCACATATTCAACTACATATTAGTTTAATTTAAGTTGAAGGTGCAGTGAATTGTTAAATACTGGGTTGTTCTGTTTAATAGTGATGTTCTGAACTGGTAAGAGGTTCAGTCACAGTCCTGTTGAATCATCATTTTTTGCCAATGAGCAAAGTACATCATTTCTCACAAGCCTCTGAAAAACGGTCCAATAATGTCACTTTGAATTACAAATAATATAGCAAATGAATTACAACGAATATGGCAAATTGAAAGAAAAAGCACACAGATGAAGTTAATAAGCAACAACATGAAAGCAAAGCATATTCTCTTTCAGTTTAAATGTAGAAAATTTCCTAAATGTAATTGATCTGGCATATTTCAAAGAGTGACATAAAATATTGATGAATTGCAACTAAAACTTAATAATATGCAGCAATTAAACTCTGCTCATATAAAAGCTGCATATAAAACAATGTGAGGTGGTGGGTGTGGTCACTGACTTAAACAGTCCCTCCCTTGCTCTTCCCCAAAATAATCACAAAAAATTAATGTATCAATTTATGTTTATAAAGTAACACATTGAACTCATCAATGTTTGAAATACATTAGAATATTTAGTTATGAAGATTAAATGGGACCTATTCAGTGAGAGATAAAGCAGGACACAATAACTTACCAAACAGGTCTCTCACATACACTCTTCACTAACATTCCTCACATTATTACTCCCTCTGATACAAATGTGTCAATCATTATTTTCAGAAATAAAACTCACACTGCGCTTTAAAGTACACTATTATATATAATATATAAATTATAATGTAATAATGATTGAGCTATGTTATAACACTAACTTGAAAAGAAAACCATGGTGAAGCTGAAGGTGGGAAGACCCAGGGCAGAGTCCAGACAGAGGGGACGGACTGAACCCTGGGACTGATCGGCGGAGGCATAACCATGGTTAGTGGTGGAGGAACTGCAGTGGCGCCTCCAGAAATTTTTCATAGGGGTGGCCAGATGGGGCCACTTAAAATCTTGGGGTGGCACACAAAAACTATAAACCATAATTTCAGAATTTTAGTCTACTGTTGTAGTAAACCGGCCTGTAGAAAACTATCAGAAAGACTTAAGAAAACTCCTACTGATATACTTTGGTTTATTGTGTTATATTTAAATGTTACTAATGATATAATGTGCATATACTAATAACAGTACAGTTAACATTTTGAGTTGCACAACAATTCTGTTTTATTTTGCAATTATATTTGGCATAAGGTGTACATTTATTGCAAACAAAACAGTTACTGGGGAAAAGCAGATACTGGCAGATACAAATATATTATATTTATATATTAATGTCAAGAATTCAGAAGTGTATATTTTTATATAGCCTACACCAGTGGTTCCCAAACTTTTTGAAAGCATGGCACCCCTTTGTAGTGTTTTTTTTTCCACGGCACCCTAACCCAATTAAACTAAACGAACATATGTACATACAAATATACAATTATATCCAGATGAGCAAACAACAAATAAAACATAAACAGCAGCATGAATTTATTATGAATGCATCACAACAGACATAATATGAGGCGAAACAACCCCTTCAGATGAATCATCAGTCCATTAATAACTGGACACACGTCAACAGACTGATTTTAACCAATTAGGCTACTGTATGTGAGAACAGACGTCGCTGCTGCCAGTGTTCATCAAAGTCTGCGGTCGCGTTGAGCCTTTTGACAAGAGATAAGGCTTTAAGAGCTATTCATATCTAATGATTGTGGTTACATACATCTTCTTAAACTCCATTTTAAAAGTTTAAGAGATATGAGTGATGCACGCAATACCAATGGAGAGAATGTCTAATAAGGAGAGAACTTCCACTCTCAGTAAACTTCCGGCTTCTGAGCTGGTTGCAGTTCCACTTTGGTTCCATATGAGGGCGCTCACAGGACGAGTGCAGAATGAATGGAGGTCTATGGAGCTATACCCCTCAAAATCCACTTGGATATAATTTTTTGTATTTGAATGTTGTATTTCGAAAGGAGATGCAAAGAAATTACACATTGCTGGGTGTTAGATTTTTTAGAGTCACTTATTTGCTTTAAAAAGTCTTTTAAAATGTCAATGATGCCATACACATCGTACGACCAGAGATACTGCTTTACGGCAATCCTTCAGTCACTTTGGTGCTTTCGGCGTTCTGCACTTTCTTTTCTCTCGAGGCATCGACAACACAGCTGACACAGGGAAATACATGTGCTAGAAGAGTTTTTGTTTTGTTGTTTTAAAAGACCATCAAGCGGTATCTCTGGTTGTAATCAGTCCTTCACTGACCAATCAGCATTCATTAGCAGAATGCTAGCGTGTTATGGGCAACAACAACTCAACCTGTAAGAAATCGAAAGGACATAAGTACTCGTTCATTCAACTTTCGACCTATAACCCATGTTGAACTTGCAAAACCTACAATCAAATCTGAGATTTCTCAACAGCAATCGGGTGAAAGAGACAATTTTAGCCGTCTAGCTCCATAGACTCCCATTTATTGCACTCATGGGCGATCGCCCCCAGTGGAACTCTGGTGGAATTACAACCAAAATTCGGTACAATACACTGTAAAAAATTTGCTGTAGTTTTGCAGCTGTTTGCCAGTAACTTACTGTAGATTTAAATTTATTTAAATAAATTGTTATTTACTGGCAACAGTTTGCTCAAAGTTAAATGAACATTAAACATTAACAAGTCTTTGTCTTTACAGAATAAAACTATAAAATAACAACCTAATGCAAAGCATTCAGGGGACCAGAAATCTTCATCAACCTTTTTCTGTTTTTTTCCTTGAGATTTTGGTTCACAGAATGCTTTGCATGAGGCTGTTATTTTAGTTTTATTCTGTAAAGATAAAGACTTGTTAATGTTTAATGTTCATTTAACTTTGAACAAACTGTTGCCAATAAATAACATCAATTTAAATCTACAGTAAGTTACTGGCAAGTAGCTGCCAATAATACTGTAATTTCTACAGATTTTTTTTAACAGTGTAGTACTTAATAGGGAGTGGCCAGGCTCTCCGTAGACAGGCTCTGCTATCTCCCAACTCTTTAGACTTTATAACTCGCAATTCTGAGTAAAAAAGGGCAGGATACGAGATTATATCTCGCAATTCCAATTTTCTTCTCAGAATTGTGAGATATAAACTCATAATTGCAAGGGTAAAATTCATAACTGTGAGGTATAAACTCAAAACCTTTTTTTATTATTTTATTCCACGGCTTCCACTGTCATCATCACTTCAACACAGAACTGTCTACCACCAGGTAGGCTCCGCCCATAAAACACGTCATTGCTGCTCGCAAACATTTTCAAAATAATAAATACATTAAAAATAATAATAATATATATAAATTTTACCCTGTTAAATATTTTAAGATTAAATATACAATTAATATTGACACAAGATGCTCATTTTGTTCACACAGGAACTGTTTATCATTTATTTTGGTCATGTTTCTAAATACAACTGAACAACTATGGAAAAATATAGACACATTTTTTTAAAGATTATCTCCAGCAAGATATATCCGTAACCTTTAAAGACATTATTTTTTAATACTTTGATTTTGACCTCACTAAAAACAAAGCTTGATTTGTGATAAACTTAATTTATTTTCTAGGCAAATTTTATATACATAGGCTAAATGTAAATTCACCAACAACAAACCAGTTTTTCTTGTTTTTTGAAAGAATTTAAAATTTACCTTAACACTATGTCATCCTCAGTAAATAAGAAAGAAAGTAAAACAACCTCAATATGTAATTACCTTAATTTGTACACTCTAACTGATGTATAAAACGATATACCCTCATGTTTTTTTTTTCTATCTTCTCCTATTTTTCCTTTTTTTTTTTTTTAGCAAATCTTTGTTAACTTTCTTTCCGGTGTTTCAACATATTGTTGATATATTTTGTGTATAGTATACAAAGTATATCATTAATGTCATCTATGTATGGTTTGCAATTATAATATATATATATATATCATTTTTTTTTAAAGGTCTATTTGCTAACACCTTATCTGAATGGATGAAAGGTTCTCTTTGTGAGTAAATATTATATAATTACCGGGGGAAAATATACAGAGTATTAACTCAGTATAGCTATATGTTGTTGTTGTAAGTTTGTAACACTGAAGCTCTAAAAGAGAAACAAACAACGGAAGTTCTTTGTTCAACAACCATGGGTGTGTAAAATTAACACGGATCATACTTTCCCACCAGGGTTATCAATTAATCCTATAAGCTGCCTTTTCACACTGTACATTCCTAAACCCTGGGTTAATATGGAGCTATTCTTGTGCCAATAAAAATGAACGTAGCTTTTCAAGAAACTAATGAAAATATAAATTGAAACTAAAAAAATTATCTCTAAAACTAAAAAAGAATAAATCGCAGGCAAATTTTTTGACTTCGTTTTTAATACACTGCATGTTTTGCTAACTATTTCTCATATTTCAATCGCTGATCTGAACTTACAAATGTGCTTCCAGAGTTTTCATTTACGCTCCCTGAGTTTTCGTTTATGCTCCCTGAGTTTTCGTTCGCCGTTCTGACACATTTCTCTCGTGGGGGCGGGGCTAGTAGCAGTGTGTTCTCATTGGTTACTGAGCTTTTGATTGATGGCTTCGTGACCTGGAAGTGAAGACGTCAGTGGTGTTTATGTGTGGATGTGAGCGTCTGTAATCGCAGCTTTCTATTTCATTTTAGTGATATTAAGTTATGTTTGTTTTTTTATTTTCTCTGTATTTACCTGCTGCTACTACTTAGTTGGCAGAAGCTTTTTAGGAGCACAAGAGATCTATTCAGTCTATTCAGGTGTAATTGCACATTAAAGTACTGTCTGTATATAATACTTAAAATATTGTAGTGTCCAATGTTTTCGGAGAATATTTGTTTATTCCTGATGATTATTTTGCATGTTAGGCTGTGATTAGGTTCAGCTGTTACAATTTAAAGAGAATACTACTAGCAAACGTGTGTGATATTCAGCCGTCAAGAAAGTCAAACTTCAACCAGGTAATCAAGGTTGGCAACCATGGCTACTCCATCACACTACTCATTGTTAGCATGATATACGTTTACACCATCAAAATTAATGATCACTTAAATAAGAGGAATTTAAACAATATGAAAATTACAGTCGTGGCCTGCTGTCAGATACAGACCTCAAAGGGCATTTCATTACATATGTCACACAAAGAGTGTTCTTGTTGCCATTTTTTTTAAAATTGATAATTGTATTTAGTTATTTCATTTAATTAACACTATCTTCTAACATTTAAAATTGTAAATAGATTTTAACAATCATCAACCGTTTCAATCGTGACTTATACAACCAGTTAAATAAATGTAATTGAAAATATGAATTCAAATAAATGTACATTCTTTATTGTCACTAAAGCATATACACAAGTAACACAAGTGAAGGTCTTGGATGCAATTGTGTTGTGACAGGAAAGACCCGAATCCACAAAACATTAACTGCATAATATACATGTAATGCACAGTATTCTCATGATATACATTACTATACAAAATGCACAATTACTAATACAGAATACATTTTAAAAATTAATATACATTTTAAATGTTGCAATGATTCTTTGAGCAGTTCCTGTTGCAGTACAAGTAATAAAGCAGTGACTGGACACAAGCAGTGCAAGGATAGTCCACCCAAAACATAAGCATTCTCTCATCATTTACTCTCCTTCATGCCAACCCAGATATATATGAATTTCTTCTTGACATAAACATAGACAAAGATATTTAAGGAAATAATCCATCTCTGTGAGTCCATAATACAAGTGGATTGTAACCCATGTACGCAAGACAGTTGGTCGGAAGTGATTTTTAATAGTTAAAACAGTCACATTATTAGTATATATTGTTTGACTTCAGAAGGCATTGATTCATCCACTGAGGTCGCATGGATTACCGTCACGCTCACTGTGTGTGGTTTTTAAAGCGTCTTTAGGACTCGCAGAGATGGATTACTTTCCTTACAATCTTAATTCGTGTTTATCTGTAGAAAGAAAGTAAAATGCAGTGGGTGAGTAAAATAAGAGAGAATTGTATTTTTGGGTGAACTATCCCCTCAACATTCATATGCTATTGGTATGCTAATCCAAGATCAGCATAGTTTAATAAGAATAAAGTGAAACCTCTTGTGTACTTGTGAACTATGTTTGTTTTAATCTAGAGGAAATTGAAATATTTGCTAAATAGTTTATATTAAAATAAATCAGGTGTCTGAAGATCAAGATCCCAGTCATTCAAAGGTGATGTGTCTGAACAAAGTAAGATTATTGTCTGATAGGGACAGTGGATCTCTGGTACTATCACTCCATCCTCTGTGTCAGCATCAGGCTCATTCAGCAAAGTTGCTCCACTCCCTGGAAAATGAGAGAGGAAATGTATTATAATCTAACAATACAAACTGCTTTGAACTCCCCATACAGTAACAAGTTGCAGACTTAAAATATTTATTATATTTATATTTAAGGGATTTTACAGTACTAAATATTTACCTCGGAGTCAAGACGCATTTATCATCTGTAATACTGTTGTGTAACCAGTAGATGGCTGTATTGCCCTATATATAAACATATGGATGTGTATTCCCTAGTTGCTGGATGTTTTCAGTCTTCAGTCAATTACTTGCATGTATTAAGTTTTTAATTTGGACATATATTTATTATTAAAGACTATTAGAGATTTAACATTTGTCTCAGAAATGTTCATTTGAAAGGCACTTTTTTCATTATTATTAGTCAAATATGGACACAGAAAAAGCAATTTGTTACTCATACTAGATACATATAATAGCTTTATCAGTCATCTTTATCACACAAAAGTAATCAGAATAAATATGGCAACCAGGGCGATACTTCAAAATAATTGTGTTTACATATTACGAACAGAGACGTGGTCTGTGGTCAAGTCGTGTCTCTCCTCTTTCAAAAACTTTGCATCGCAAATTAATCAGCAATTGAGAAATTCAGGTTTAAATAGCTTTATTGGCATGGTAAAAAAAGGCTTTACATTGCCAAAGTTGAATCAGGCAGACAGCACTATATGGTCCTTTGGCATCAGTCATTGACTGATACACTACAGATAGGCTACTGTACAGTACTCTAGCTCAATGTTGTTTGGGGTGGCTGGGGGGAAATATGATCTAATCGAAGCAAATATGATCTAATCGAAGACTGTAACCGAATGTAGATAAGTCATGTAATGATTGGGCTAACAGTTAAATCAAGACAACACAGCTCAGCTGTATAATGTTATGGGCTCTCACTGAGCTCTAAAATGCCTCTACACCTGCAAAAAGCCAGTACTGTAATATAAATAGTATTAGTATAGTATTAAAAAAAAAAATCAGACTCACCACGAGTAGGCTAACGTTATCCAGTATCCTCCTGATCGATATAGCGACGATGACTAATGATAAATATCATTCGTCTGTGCTATTCCTTCTATAAGAGATGATCTCAACAATATAGTGTAGCAGCAAATAAATACAGATATAAACTTAATATCACTAAAATGAAATAGAAAGCTGCGAATACAGACGCTCACATCCACACATAAACACACCACTGACGTCTTCACTTCCAGGTCACGAAGCAATCAATCAAAAGCTCAGTAACCAATGAGAATACACTGCTACTAGCCCCGCCCCCACGAGAGAAATGTGTCAGAAAGGCGAACGAAAACTCAGGGAGCATAAACGAAAACTTCAGAAGCGTAAATGAAAACTCTGGAAGCGCATTTGTAAGTTCAGATCAGCGATTGAAATATGAGAAATAGTTAGCAAAACATGCAGTGTATTAAAAACGAAGTCAAAAAATTTGCCTGCGATTTATTCTTTTTTAGTTTTAGAGAAAATTTTTTTATTTTCAATTTATATTTTCATTAGTTTCTTGAAAAGCTACGTTCATTTTTATTGGCACAAGAATAGCTCCATAGGTTAACGTCATTATTTGCATATTTGCATTGTCAGTGTCATTGATTGAAAGAACAACGCAGTTTACATAAAGGCCCTAGCAATGTGAAACCATATTATATAGGCTGCTCAGCAAAAAAAAAACAGTGCTTTTTTCCAGCAATTTTTTTCTTATGTGTAAATATTTGTATGATCATAAAAGGTTTAGATATAAAATGAACTAATACAAAAGTAGCAGTCAGTATCTAGTGTGGCTAGCGGCTGCTTCAAGTACAGAGCATCTCATCCTCAACGACTGAGCCAGATTTGCCAGTTCTTGTTGTGAGATGTTACTCTGCTCTTCCACCAAGGAATTTACAAGTTCCAGGACACATCTGTTGTGACATTGTGGGACATTGTGTCACATGTGGTTTGGCCTTGCAAGGCCCATCAGCTGTCCTTCCTGTCTCCCTATAGCACTGTCTTAGGCATAGCTGGTTGGCTTGGTTCACACAGACTTTAAGTGCAGTGTGTAAGGCTCTCATGTTGTTTGCACAGTAGTTTCAGCATTTGTGGGGGAAAATGTAAAATGGTGAGAGAAAACAAGAAGAGACTGTTTTATTTTTACTTTTATAGTCCAAAAAGTCCATTCTGGATTCTAGAGGTAAAGTATATGGTAAAGTATGAGCAATGTGAAATGTTAATCATGATTCACTTCACTCAGGGTTCAGACTTACCCTGGGATAACTATTTAAAGTGTGAAAAGCACTATTGAGTTCTGACAGGACAACAGGATTTCTGAGGCAATACATTTTTACCTCACAACAAATGATATGTTATACTAATTGATAAATAATTATAATATATAAAACAACAACATCATATTTATAAATACAGTATATTTCTAACTCTTTCACACTGCTTTAAAAACTGTTTTCATGTTACTGTTAAACACATGTACAAAAGCAATTGCTTTTAGTTGCCTAATTATTTGGACGTGATAACGAGGGTTGCTACAACGTCCTTTTCAACATACCTTTACTATTACTGCAGCATTTTACCCACAAAATCGTTGTTAAACGCTGATTAATTTGAAGAAGAACAGCTATTGTTCTCTTTATTACCAGCACCTGCCTGAAATCACACAACTAAAAGTGCTGAAATGTAAATATGGGGTTCACATTCAGTACTGTGACTCATATCTTTTGGGTAAGACACACATGCAATATTTCTATTCTACCAAACATGTAATGCAATTGTGTCCATATTCATTTATTAATAGCATCAATATTTGCTTAAGCATCCTGTTTCAGGTTGGATACAATGTTTTGATTCTTAAATAGCCAAATGATTAAGGCTTGGGAAAAACAAACAAAAAAACAATAAATGTTAAATAAGCATTAAATAAGACCATTTTATTTCTTTATTTGTTTCAATTAGATACAGTTGTGCTCATAGTGTACATACCCCTTGCAGAATCTGCAAAAATGTTAATAATATTAACACAATAAGAAGTATTATAAAATATGCTGTCCTTAATAAGCTATTTCATGTTTAATAGCAGAATCTATTAAAATGTGTTTTTTTTTTTTTTTTTCATCATTCCCTTGTATGTCAATTGAACAATTAAACTGCCCACTGCTCTTCGGAAAAATCCTTCAGGTTCTGCACATTATTTACTTTTCCAGCATCTTCTGCATATTTAAACCCTTTCCAGCTGTGGCTGTATGATTTTGAGATTTATCTTTTCACACTGAGGACAATTCACAACTATTACTAAAGCTGCAAACATTCACTGATGCTCCAGAAGTAAACAATGCATTAAGTTCTAACTTTTAAACAGGGTGATTGTGTAAGTTTTTTATTTATTTAAATGTAATATTTAATTTAGTACTGCATGCCTCCAGAAGCTATGCACAAGAGATACTTACATGTTTCCCAGAAGACAAAAATACAATTTACCCTGATCATAAAATTCTAAAAGTTTACACCCCCCAGCTGTTAATGCATCATGTTGCGCCCTTAAACATCAGTGAATGTTTTCACCTTTGTATGAGTCCCTCAGTTGTTCTCTCTCTTACGTTTTACCTTAGGTTGCCCGCCATTTTTAACGCTGTGCTCATTTTCTGTCTTCCAGTTTGTATTTCCACAGCATGAAGGTAAGATTTTACGGATTTATGAATAAGCCGCTCATTTTAAAATCTTCTGGTTCTATTGACATTTGTTATGACACCTTCAAACATTATAATGTCCGTGATAACTTTCGTTAACTCTACAAAAAGAAAATCCACTTCACCAGATAATTACTCTTTGACAGCGATGCCATAGAATTATACAGAGGTGCAGCAAAAATGGAAGTTCAAAGACAATATTCAACAAAGTTCAATGATGGCTGGGTGCTTGTTTCTCTGGCACATAAGGTCTAAATGTAAACATCTGTTATGTGAAATAGCGGACAGTACTACATAAAAACAACATGTTTTTATGATCCCTGTTATTTTGTTAAACATATTAACATTTTCACAGATTCTGCAAGGGGTATGTAAACTTTTGAGCACAACTATAAAACAGAACAGGGAAATGGCTCCAACTTCAAGTAAGGAATAAGGCACAAAATCAACAATGTTCAGAGGAAAAAAAAATACATTAGCATGATTTTATGCATTTATAATGTTTGTTTTTAAGGTTGTTGAAATGTGTTTGTTAAAGAAAAGCAAAAAAAAGAATCAATGTTATACCTCCTAAATTTCAAAGCAATCCTTTTTACAAAATGCAAGCTCATCAATACAAAGTAATTTAAAACCTAAAGTAGCGATTCAACCCAACTCTAGAAGCTGTAAAATGTCATGAACCGAGGCAGTGTGTGTGGCCATTGAGTCATACAGTCATGCCGTCATTTTTTGACAACTCCCCCACATCATCATAGTCTGTTATTAAAGACAAAAGCAAATATATCATGTTTAATGTTGTATTTAACATCTAAAACTGAGCCTATTAAAATTAGCAAATGATTAGTCAAAGATTAAAAAAAAGAGACAAACACTTACCCAACAGGTTTCTCTCTTCTTCATTGCTGTTCTTCACATCATCATACTCCTCCTGATCTCCCTCTGATTCACATATGAAATAAAACCTCACATTGTAATTTGTAATACAGCTTGTGTCACTGATGATGTCATTGATCTCTTTCCCTCATTACTGTGTGAGATTATTAGATTTACTCCAGATAAAATCATGATGATTAATTAATGGTAAACTATAAACGCATGTTCATATTGTTCTGTAACTCACCTGTTACACCTTGAGAGTCCTGTCCATTAATGATGACATCATCATAATTTTCTGGCGTGTCCACTACACACACACACACACACACACACACACACACACACACACACACACACACACACACACACACACACACACACACACACACACACACACACACACACACACACACACACACACACACACACACACACACACACACACACACACACACACACACACACACACACACACACACACACACACACACACACACACACACACACACACACACACACACACACACACACACACACACACACACACACACAGAGAGAGAGAGAAACATAGACAGATCAAATGTTGCATTTTATCGGTACTGAGCATCAATTTAAAGGGACTGAGTTATGTTCACTGGTGATGACATCATCATAGCTCCCAGGTGTGTCTTCTACAAATTTAACATGAATCAGATGCACACTAAAAAAAAACTTGTATATGTATATTTTCTTAATTATATATATATATATATATAAAATTAAAAAAGAAACAGTGAAAATCTAATTGCTTCCATGAGCAAATTCTTTAAAATAAAATAAATCAATATCAGTAAGCGAATATAAACAATAATCTATATAAATGAAACTAAGAGAAATTAAACATTACAAAACTTATTGATAGGACACAGGAAGATCTTTGTTTTAAATATAAAACTACTTTCATTTAATATGTTGAAAGGAACTGTTTGGCCCTTTAATTCAAGGTAAAATACCTGCACTGGTGAGTGTGACAACTGTGGACATCAGAAAGATTGTCAGACAGCTCTTCATCTTCCTCTGCTCTGCTCTTCAGGACTAACTTTTCATCAGCTGTTTTAGCAATTCTGAAGAAAAAGAGACTCTAGTCTGCTCTGGTGAGAAAGATAAAGGTAGAGAGAGGGGAGGGGCTTCTGATGACCACCAATCACACTCAGAGTTAAACTTCAAGAGAACAGAGACAACGACAAATCAGCCAATATATCTTCATATATATCAAGAGAAAGCCACTGTTGATGAACGGGACTCCTCCTCCACCTTACAGACACTGAGGAGACCCACACATGATGATAAAGTGCTGACCAAGTCACCCAGCTGTCATGAGAGTGAATGTGGGAAACACTTCAGTGTACATACAGCGCCAGAGTCTGACACCTGCAGAGAAGAGATACAGGCACTGATAACTAACTGCTGACCACAAACACTGAGAAGACAGAGAGACATACAGTATCAAAGCACTATTCCAGAATAACAGTATACAATATTTCGTTTAATTTTATTGAACTTTTGCATTTTGTGTGTAAAAAACATTGAAATAAAATGTGTTACAACATTCCCCAATTTCACAATAACAATAATAATTACAATAGGGTTTCAGGACTTTGTGCTTGAACCCCTAATAATGGCATAATATCCATGCACATAGTCCGCCTGATTTTAATTGCTAAACATAAAACATTAAAATAAATTAAAAACAATAAAATTGGACAGAAATATACAGCAAATGTATGCATGCTGGGTATGACTGATTGTCAAAAACCCTCTGCAGGACATAAAGTGAACAACATGCTCTTCTGCTCAGTTCAAAGAGTCATTACATTCTTTTGAGGGAAAGATCCTTGATCACAGCTGCTGTTTGTAAACTTATTTCCTAAAGTATATTCCAACGTTTTTTAGCAAAATATATGCTGTATATGTTCACCATCAGTGGGTCTACATTCAATAGGAATATGATATTTTTATAAGTTGCTGTGAAATATTAAAGACTGGAGCAGTGGAAGTTAAATGGTGAAGCATCTGAAATCATAACAATTATATACAAATGGATTGAATGTTGGGAATTTTTTGTTCTTTTTTTTTTTTGTTCTCTCAAATTGCCATGTCTACATCATGTTTCAGTGCAATGAGATCACAAAAACGTGTTTTGTAAAAAACTTCTGGAAAGAGAAGTTTAAACTAAGCATTTTTTCCTGTTAAACACTGATTAAATGTAATTGATTAAGTAGATTTCAATGCAAAATATTACATGTGGTTACATATGGTGGATAGCAGTTCAAACGTATTTAGTATCTAAGACACTTAAACTGCAGAAAACTTAAAAGCTTTGAAAAGATTTGATGCAGTGATTGTGGTTTCAGTTATAAAGTCCCTCCCTGTTTTCCTGGCTCCTCCTCCACATCATCATAGTCTGTTATTAGAAAACAAGAGCAAATTAATGTATCAATATATGCAACACATCAATATTGACAATCAAGTTAAATGAGCTATCATAATCACAGAAATTGATATTATAAAGCGATTATAAAAATTAAACAAATTCAGTGTAAGGTAAAAAGGTGCCAGTAACGTACCAAACATGTCACTCATATATTCCCTGATATTCTTCACATCATCATACTCCTCCTGAACACCCTCTGATATAAATGTGTCCATTATTAATTACATGAGTTTAAATGCAACTATAATTTGAAGACAAACAAACAAAAAAACATGAAATTTAAGGGAGTAATTTGAATCCCACACCTGCTTTATCATTGGAGAATTGTCGTATAATGATGACATCATCATAGTTTTCTGGCAAGTCAATATAGTAAAATAGACAAAATAATGAAAAATTAAATGCATCCATTAAATGTGCAAAATTTGGGATTTTGAAACAGTGCCTATGTATAATTAACTAAACCCTTATTAAATAAAATATAATTAAATAAAATCTGTAGAAATGATAATAAGAAATAAACCTGTATCACGAGATCTCAGTCCAACAGTGATTATATCATCATAATTCTCAGGTGTGATTTGCTGCTCTTCTAAATGAGTTAACAGCAAGGAGGAAATAAACAAAAACTGCTTTTACTATTCAGAGGTCCAATAGTTCATTTAATTTAGTGAAATGAGTTCAAGTCACTGACCTTTATTTGACCCTTCAGTGGTGGTGATGTCATTATAGTAGTCAGGTGCAGCTCCTCCTGCAAAATTTGCTTTAAAAAGAGTAGATGAAAGAAAAAAAATTCACAAAATCCTTATCTGAATTATTATGTGCTGAATAGTTTATATAATTTAAACTCTGTAACCTGCTGAGTGAATGTTTTTAATTAATTTAACATCCATTCATTTCTGTATATAGAAGATTATTTGAGTTATATTGATTTATACTTGAGTCCTCTAACCTGAAAGAAGCTCATCAGCATCTTCATACCCAGAATGCTGTTCTTCAGAAAGGACACTTCCTATTATGGAGAAGTAATTTCCACAATTTTGGCTGATTTTGGCTGAATTTTGGCTGATTTACGATTGTGAACGTGTGTGTCTGATGGATCAGCCAATCGTAAATCAGCCAAAATCCCCACTTCCTTTGAATCACAACACTGTGTATTTTTCAGATAACACACAAAAGTCCCACAAATGGATATATGTGATTTATTCTACTCTCCGCTATGAATAAAGTGATTATGATCTCCTCAAATCAGACTCTATGACATTTACTCACCCCTCTGAGTGAAGAAACTCTGTCTATTAGTGGGTCTGTGATGAATCTCCTCATAAACGGCCTCAGTCGTCGTCTTGTGTCTCCTCTTAGAGAGAGCTGTGAGTGTAGACAGACAAACCTGCCGTCAGTTCACAACACATGACTGATCACACACTGAATAAGACACAATATGACAGTCTCTGGATCTCTCCTACCTCTCCTCATCACTCTGTTCTGCTGAATCAGTATAAGCAGTGGCACTAAGAGCAGTAAGAACAAAACTCCCAGTACAACCACAAGCACAGAGAGAGACACTGGAGGAGTTTGTGGAGGAGTGACTGATGTTGAGCGCACTGTCTGAGAAACTGGAGGAGAAGCTGATGTTGTTGTGGCAGGAGAAGTGGACACTGACAAATCTGGCAAAACAGACACAAACACATTGGAAAAAGCAAATACACAAATATTACTAGCAATAAAATTATGTAAAAATGACTAATATTGCTCAGTGTTTTGCTCTGACTTGCACAGGTGAGTCCAGCGTGCTCTTTGTGGGAGCAGTCAGTGTGGTTCTTCAGGGAGAGAGGACAGTCCCACAGGTGAATCTCATTCCCTCTGCACTCGACTCTGTTCAGCCACACAACACCTTCACCAGCACCAAAGACTGAATTCCCATCAGCCCTCAGTGCTGCTCCACAACCCAGCTGCCTGCAGACCACCTGAGCATCGCTGATGTCCCACAGATCAGCACAGACTGAACCCCACACAGCGTTATGATACACCTCCAGCCTCCCAGAGCACCGGCCCAAACCTCCACTCAGTCTGAGAGGAACATCATCTAAATCACAGACAAGTGGATACATTATTGGCCAACAGAGTTCTGTCAGAACTGAAACACCTACAGTGGGGCATGTCTGTGATTAAATCCTCTTGGTTCCCCAGAACTAAATCACATACATATATCACATATGGCTGTTATGATTTTTATGTTCTTCTAAATCAAATTAACTTACCTGAACACTGTCTCTGATGTGGAGATGTGGAGCATGACAAATAGCTTCTAGGGGACTCATGACTCTCCTGTTCTGTAATCACAAGTTGATTCAATATTATATATACACATTTTGTTTATATACAAAATGTCAACTGATTACTGTATTTTTAGAGATGGAAATTGCATCAGTCTTACCTGAGCAGGAGATTTTGGCCACTTCATCATTATTACAGTAGTTCTGTCCCCAGGGTGAAGATGGACACTGCCACAGATTTGAATCATGTGGTCGACATTTCACTTCATCCAGCCAGTTACGAGCTGATTTAAGCCTTGGTGTAGAATCAGACAAAGCACCAGATCTTCCACAGTTCAGCTCTTGACAGATCAGACTCGCTGTGTCTCTGTCCATCTTGTTCCAGCACACATTACCCCAGGATCCATTGTAGAAAACCTCAACATTCCCTTCACAGCCCTCAGTTAACCTGATCTCTTTAAACTCTTGATAGAAACATGAACACAACCTCAGATTTTATCCAACCCCATTCATTTCAACCACAAACACTTAACATAACATAACATATATATATACAGTATATATATATGATAAGAGGAATGGCTTGTATATATATGATGGCCAATCTTCACTGATTTTACATTCCATCAGTAAGAGCAGAATGTGAGAAGGTTGAATTAGCAGAAACATACAACCTTAAAGGGATACTTCACCTCTGGAAAGATGAATGTGTATTTAAAATGGGTCATTTATGTAGTAGAAATGTGAAATTATTTTTGAATTTGGAGCCTTCTAGACTGAGAAAAGCCAGAAAATGTATTTTTGGCTCACGTGGATGAAAGACATCAACTCCCAGAATGCACTTGCTTCACTGACCTACGAGGCCACTCCCAAGCCACGCCTAATGGTAAGAGAGCGTAGTTAAACAACTAGGCTAGGCTACTAGTTAACTCGAAACTTAAAAGACGCCATTTTATCGTGAGTCTCCGTGACGATATCTGATATATGATTTCGAGATCGCCCAAAATGTCAGGGATTTGGCTTTTGCGTTCTACAGTCGTCATTCATTATGTTTACTGTGGCGAGCAGGACGAGGCTGAGGGCGTGAGAGCCGGTGGCGTGATTACTGATGAGCAACACCTGTGAGACGCACCGGTCCTGTAGGCTATCTCTGTAGGCTATACACTTGTTTAACGTGCATGTAAACACTACATTCAGATTCACCAATGGGAATGAATTCAGTTAGATTGAAACAAAAGGTGTGCATGTAAACAATTTGGACGATCTCGACGGTCAGACATGTCCGGGAAAAAGAGGATAGTAACCCCTACTACTCAGCTTTCTCTACAGAGCAAGAGCCTGTTAGCTTAGCTTCCAAAAAAAGATGGCTGACATTATTTGTACATTCTGAGAGTGAGATCCCACCCCCTATGGGCGGGTTGAAAACATGCGGAACTAGCTCCTACTACTGGCTGTAGTCTTTAGCCTCTGGCCAAAAAATCCTCCGATGACGCAAAATGACGATTTTTGAGTCAAAGGATTTTTTCCAGACAAAAAATACATAAATCTCTTGTCTCAGGGGGATATGAGGGAGGGAAGCACGGTAATTCGAAAATACTACAGGTTTTCTACTGATACAAAGCTTAATGCTAAATGCTGAAGTATCCCTTTAAAACATAAAACCACAGCTGCCCAACTCACTGCAGAATTAAATGTGCACCTCAACTCTACTGTTTCCACCAAAACTGTTCATCAGGAACAGTTTTCCTGAGGACAATGTCCTGTGGACATTCCCTACTGTGCTTGATGGGCACGTCACTGCCAAAGACAACGGAACCATTCTGGAGGACCATGTGCACCTAATGTTTCAAGCATTGTACCCTGAAGCACATTGTGCCGTGTTTTAGCATAATAACGCTACACACAGAAAGACTTGTGACAGAATAAATTGATGAACATGAAAGTGAAGTTGAAGACAGCCTGAACAGCCACCAGATCTAAATATTTTTGAGCCACTTTGGGGTATTTTGGAGGAGCAAGTCAGAAAACGTTTTCCTCCACCAGCATCACATAGTGACCTCGCCACTGTTCTGGAACAGGAATGGCTCAAAATCCCTCTGGCCACTATGAAGGACTTCTATCTGTCATTCCCAAGATGAATTGATGCTGCAAAAGGAGTCCCTAACACCATACTAATAAATTATTGTGGTCTCAAACCAGGTGTTTCAGTTCCACTGTAGAACCCCTGTACTGTATGTGTAACTGAAAAATGTTAGATATTCCCAAAAGATATTTTAGATTTAAATGAATAACTGAATAACAATTTTTCACAAGTTCACAACACTGAAATGTTTACCTGAGCACACGACTCCTACATCCTCCTTGTGTTGACAGTCATGTTTCCCCCAGCCTGGAGAAGAGCAGTTCCACAGGGACGTCTCATTCCCCTCACACTCCACCTCATCCAGCCATATGGGTCCAGAACCAGGACCAAACCAGGCTGGTACCTGCTGGTTACTGAGGGCCACTCCACACTGCAGCTGTCTGCACACCACATGGGCATCTTTAATATCCCAGGAGTCATCACACACTGTCCCCCATGAGCCACTGTGAAAAACCTCCAGCCTCCCTGCACAGTCTCCCCCAGAACCCACCAGCCTGATGGACCCGCGACCTGATATTCAGAGAGAGAAAAACACATTATTGATCACTAACAACTGAAGAATCTGCCCAGATGTTGTTGTTCTCACCAAGGCAGGTGATTGACAGCTGTTGTGTGGAGCTGCAGTGGAGAGTTTGTGGAGAGCTGCAGTTCCCCAGATGAGCTTCACTCCCAGAGCACTGGAAGCCCGTCACACACTCATGACTGTGTTCAGGACTGGATGAAGAGGAGCCGGAGAAGTTCACCACAGAGCCACAGCCCAGCTGTCTGCAGACCACAGAGGATTCAGTGAGACTCCAGGAGTCCAGCAGAACTCTCCTCCAGACCTGATGGATGGAAACTTCCAGCTCCCCCTCACACTGTCTCTCTCCAGACAACCGCACCAGACCGTCATGAACAGCCAGAGAGGAATCTGAAAAGAAGATCTCATGTTTTACTAAAATAAGAATTGGGTTAAAACATTGTGAAAAAGAGTATAATGCTCTCAGTGTCAAATAAGTTTACCAGAGCAGACGACTCCAACATCTCGTCTATGAGAACATTCAGCTCGACTCCATGAAGAGATGGAACATTCTGAGAGTTTTGTTTCATTCCCGTCACAATCAAACACATCAGCCCAGATTTCACCACCTCCTTCTCCAAACCAGTCTGATCCCACAACAGACACAGCAATCCCACAATTCAGCTGTCTACAGAGGACACTGGCAGCTCTCATATCCCAGCATGCATCACACACTGTGCCCCATTTACTGAAGTACTGACGCTCCACTCTTCCAGAACAAGAGTCTGAACCGTTCATCAGTTTGGCCTCTGTGTAACCTGAATAAATAGCATAGAGGTTAAAATAAAGTATAATGCAGCTGACAGAGAACATATACTGTTTCAAATACAAACAAAAAGACACTGAATATTTATAATATACCAGAACAGATCAGACCAACATCATTGTCACTGGTACAGCTTTGTTTGTGTGATAATGAAATTGAGCAAAATGAAATCTGAGACTCATTTCCTCTGCACTGAATCTCTTGTGTCCACATCTGAGCGTCTCCTTTGCCAAAAGCATCTTCTCCCAGCACCTGTACAGGAGCCCCACAGTCCAGCTCTCTACACACAACCTCTGCATCCTGCTGGTCAAAGGCAGCGTCACACACTGAAACCCACGACTGATCATCAAGTATCTCTAACCTCCCAGAGCACAGGTGAGATCCATTAACGAGTCTGGAAGCTTGATGACCTGTTGTTAATATTACAGGAATGACAGTGCACAGCAGACAAAAACAAGTACTTGATAGTTAAATACAACAAACATACAAACAGTTTTTTAAAACAAAATATTCTTTATGTCGCAACAAATTAATGGGCAATGTTTAATTATTCACCCGAACAGATGACACCGGCATCATGACTGTGAGTACAGGCATGTATGCTCCATCCTGCTGACCCACAGTTCTTCAGTGTAGACTCTGATCCAGTGCAAAACACAAGATTCATCCAGATTGGTCCTGATCCTTGTCCAAAATGAGCATCACGCAGAGCATCTACAGGTTCTCCACAGTCCAGCTCTCTACACACCACTCCAGCACCAGTCATATCCCAGCCATCACCACACACTGTTCCCCACTGACCTCTATGAAGAACCTCCACTCTACCAGCACAGCGACTGTTGCCACCAACCAACCTCACATTCTTTTTATCTAAGTGACAGAAAAATACAGATAGAGACTGTGGGTGCTTCTCCATAAGCACACTAGTTTGCACATCAGTATATTGTGTACACACATTCGGCACTGGTAAAGCACACTGGCTTACTACACATTTGGACACTGATTTTTCAATTCCCGGTGATATGACTAGGTGCTTGTGTCATAAAACGTCACCACTGGTATTTATCAAGAACACACATAACATCTTTCTGACATTTTTTATGCTGTTTAAATTATGTTATGAAATATACTTTGATTGTTGTTATATATATCTGCAACATTTTAGACAAATTTTAATTATAAATATTGCTGCAAGCAGCAATTATCAGGGTCAAGTGCAAAGAAGAAAATAAGACATGCCAACATGGCTGGGAGTGTCAGACCAACTGATGCAAGGAGCAATTAAAGACATTTTAAGAGGATTTTAGGCAAAATGGCTGAATATCATACATACAGTCACTAATACTATGATTGAATGGTTTATCACTTTCGACCAATAGGTGGCGCAATTACGAAATTGATATGGTGTGGTCAGAGTGAGGTGAAAATCATAAAAACAACCATTACAGTTGGTTTTATGACTGTAAGTCATTGTCTTCAAATGCTATTGAAGTTAGAAACCTGATGTGTGTGTACCAATTGGGTGTGTACCAATATTGTATGTAACTTTAGAGACGGTCCCTAAATGTGCGAATATCCAGTGTCAGGCGAACTTATGCCAGTATATCACTGGGAAACGCTTAGCGTGAAACTTTGCGCGTTACGTTCATATTCTGGTCCATCTGCTTGCCTGTAGCCTATTAATATAGCCTACATCCCCAATAAGGTGGGAGTTTGGTCTTTTATATCACTGTATTTTGTCCATTGTGTTACTTTGAGTGTCCTGAGACCGCAGGGGAATCCTGGAAAGTGACATATTGAGGGAATCCCCAGTTATGCAGCACAGCCAAATATTACCATTTTAGCCAAATTATAAATATGTACTACACTGTTCACTACCTATCTACTGATGTTTATATTGACATATTATTAAATAATGATTTGTCTTTTCAAATCTTCCATCCCATGTCATGATGATATTGTGTTGGTTTGTGCGATTTGTTTTGCACTTAACAGAATTTCCATTAAAGGGAACGTAGTGAGCATCTAGTTTTTGGAGTGCATTGTAGGATTTTTAGGGAGCGAACATTCCAGTGAACTTGAAGGATTTTGTGATTGATACAGATCTTAAAATGGCTGGCTCCTTGGTCAGTGTTCTGACTGTGAAATATGAAGCTGACTGAGATGCACCCTATTAGTAAAAGGTATGATATTACTATATTCTTTTAACTCACCAGCACAGATCAGCCCCTGGTAATTATCATGTGAACAGCTGTTTTTGTGTAAGGATGTTGGACAGAGGTGAATCTGAGACTCATTTCCTCTGCACTGAATCTCTTGTGTCCACATCTGAGCGTCTCCTTTGCCAAAAGCATCTTCTCCCAGCACCTGTACAGGAGCCCCACAGTCCAGCTCTCTACACACAACCTCTGCATCCTGCTGGTCAAAGGCAGCGTCACACACTGAAACCCACGACTGATCATCAAGTATCTCTAACCTCCCAGAGCAACTCGAGTTTCCAATAAGCCTGACACCTGAAGTAGCAAGAGATAAGAAATGTTTCAATTTTGTTTATCTAAAGGTGTGTAATTCTTGTCATTATTGTTCTACCATAAAGCACCACTTATTAATGTGAAAGGAGTAAAATAGTCAAATTACTCAATCTCTCATGTCAATCCATATCATCTGACTTTCTTTTTTTTACAGAATACCCTGGTACTCTTTTCAATATAATGAGAGTAAAATAATAAGAAAAAAACATTGTGTGCTCTACAGAACAAAGTCATAGAGGTTTGAAAAGACACAAAGTAAATGATGACTGATTTTTCATTTTTGGTTGAACTTTCCCTTTAAGGCAGTTGAATTATCAGTGATGTAAAAACAGTGCAGGGTTTGGAGCAGTTTACCTGAGCAGATTACTCCTGCATCTTTTGTATGATCACATTCATAAAAACCCCAATTTATTGTTCCACAGTTCTTCAGTGTAGATTCTGATCCCGAACATAACTTGCGATTTGTCCAGATTTGTCCTGATCCTGGTCCAAAATGAGCATCACCAAGAGCATCTACAGGTTCTCCACAGTCCAGCTCTCTACACACCACTGCAGCTTCAGTCATATCCCAGAAATCATCACACACTGTTCCCCACTGACCTCTATGAAGAACCTCCACTCGACCAGCACAGTGACTTTGACCACCAACCAGCCTCACTCTCAAATTGTCTGTAAAATAAATAAAAAGGGAGTAAAGACATATGGACAAAGGAAAAGAATGAGGAAAAAAGCATCACACTAAGAGAAAAAACTATGATAAAATGTACTAATATTTAGTGTAGTCTAATATTTAGATTTTGGGAACATTACATTTGATTTTAGTTTATTTAAAAAAGCCTCAAACCTGCACACACCAGTCCAACATCATTTTCATATGAACAGTTGTTTTCATGTGATGGTGATGTTGGACAGAAGTGAATCTGAGACTCGTTTCCTCTGCACTGAATCTCTTGTGTCCACATCTGAGCGTCTCCTTTGCCAAAAGCATCTTCTCCCAGCACCTGTACAGGAGCCCCACAGTCCAGCTCTCTACACACAACCTCTGCATCCTGCTGGTCAAAGGCAGCTTCACACACTGAAACCCACGACTGATCATCAAGTATCTCCAACCTCCCAGAGCAGCGAGAACCTCCAACCAGCCGGACTCCTGAAAGAACAACACAGGAAAAAACAAAATTAAAGTTAAAGAACTTCAATAATGAGTCAGTCATATAACCAAATAACCAATATATCAATCATATAACAAGAAATCATAATTTCCTTTATATTCTATAAAGAAATATATTTATTATGAAAATATATTATACATGTCAGCAAAACTTTTTCCCAGTCCAAAAAGACTTGAAAGTAACCTACAAAAACAGCTCATATACAAAACAGTGTATAGTTATTGTTACTGTAAAAATCTAAATGCATTACATGACTGCCCACATTTCAACATTTTCATGTCAACAATGTCTATGAATGAATCCTATCAGGGAATTACACTAAAATGTAGAGTTAGAAACAAGCTTCTAAATTAATTTTTAACAAGGTCTCTGATTATTACAGTCTGACCTTAACAGTTTGTGCTGTCTAAAAGAAGCTGGAAATGAAATTATAACTGCTTTTGGTGCAATTGACTGCATTTGGTACAAAAATCCAAGACAGAATTTTTAGCTTTACCTTACCTGAACAAATGACTTGAGCGCTCTTATCAAGACACACATCAAGATCAGTTGGTTGTATGAATCCACATTTCTTAAGTGTAGACTCTGATCCAGTACACATTGCATTTTTCATCCAAAATGGTTTTGATCCCAGACCAAAATGAACATCATACAGAGCATCTACAGGTTCTCCACAGTCCAGCTCTCTACACACCACTGCAGCATCAGCCAAATCCCATCCAGCACCACACACTGTTCCCCACTGACCTCTATGAAGAACCTCCACTCTACCAGCACAGCGACTGCTACCATTAACCAGTCTCACATTTCTTATATCTATGAATGTAAGAGAAAAGGCTATTGTAAATTTAAATTGTTATAATAAAATGAAATGAAATGTGCTTTGTTGTACTTTGAACTGTTACCAGTACACAGCAAACCAATGTTGTGCTCATGTGAACAGTTGTTTTCATGTGATGGTGATGTTGAACAGAGGTGAATCTGAGACTCATTTCCTCTGCACTGAATCTCTTGTGTCCACATCTGAGCGTCTCCTTTGCCAAAAGCATCTTCTCCCAGCACCTGTACAGGAGCCCCACAGTCCAGCTCTCTACACACAACCTCTGCATCCTGCTGGTCAAAGGCAGCGTCACACACTGAAACCCACGACTGATCATCAAGTATCTCTAACCTCCCAGAGCAGCGAGAACCTCCAACCAGCCGGACTTCTGAAAGAACAACACAGATCAACAAAAGCATGGCTTATTTATGGGGCTTCAAGATAATGATACATAAAAGCCATTCTATTTTTAGTCTTATAATGAATAAATAATGTAAAAACACAAAAGAAAACCACAAAAAATATAAAAATAAAATGTATTTATTATTATTTTAAAACTTCTTTAGAAATTAGAAGCAGTCACAGCTGGTGCAATGCAAAAAGGTGTGAGGACTCAAGTGCTGGAGAATGATGTTTATTATAAAAGAAAACAAACACAAAACAAAAAGCAAGAGGGGGAAAACATAACTAATAAATACAAAACAAAAACAGAACATGAATGTACTAAGAATCACGGCGAATGGGAAACATTAGACAACGTACCGACACAGACTGCAAACAAGAGGGGACTTATAAAGGGAACTAATCAGAAGGGAACAGGTGGATGAACTCAAACAATAATCAGATAACAAGGGGGAGGGATCCGACAATGACCCGAGCACATGGCCCAAAATAAGAGTTCGGGAGGCCAGGGCGGACCAAAGAGTTTGGGAGGCCAGGGCGGAGCAGGCTGTGCAGACGGCCAGGGCGGAAATGTCAGTCCATCTGGCGGCCAGGGTGGAGACTTTCCCTCGGGCGGCCAGGGTGGAGACTTTCCCTCGGGAGGCCAGGACGGAGACAACACTTCAGAAGGCCAGGGAGGAGACGACCCTTCAGGCGACCATGGCACAGAAACAGGGACAGGAACGGACACCAGCACAGGAACAAGCACTGTCTCAGGAACAGGAACAGGCACCAGCTCAGGAACAGGAACAGGAACAGGCACCGGCTCAGGAACAGGAACGGGAACAGGCACCGGCTCAGGAACAGACACCGGCTCAGGAACAGACACCGGCTCGGGGGGCGGCCATCTTGTCCGGAGACACCAGCTCGGCGGCGGCCATCTTGTCCGGAGACACAGGCTCGGCGACCATCTTGTCCGGAGACACAGGCTCGGCGGTGACCATCTTGTCCGGAGACACAGGCTCGGCGGATGCCATCTTGTCCAGAGACACTGGATCGGCAGATGTGACGTGAACAGTCTCTGGATCGGCAGACGTGCCAGGTCGCTGGGGTGGCGCCGGCAGGGCGAGCAGCTTGGGCGGGGCCGGCAGGGTGAGCAGCTCGGGCGGGGGCAGCAGAGCGGGGCGCCTGAGCGGCACGTCAGGGATGGCAGTCACCTCCGGGATGGTCTCTGGGTTAGGAGCCACCGGACAAGTCGTTAAGGAGGGGTTTCTCTTCCTCTTCCGTCTCCGGACCACCGGACTCGAGACCACCGGACTCGGGACCACCGGAGCTGGGACCACCGGAACTGGGACCACTGGAAGTGGAACCACCGGAACAGGGACCACCGGAACAGTCACGGAGGGAGTCTTCCTTCTCCTCCTCCGTTTCGGGACCACCGGAACTGGGACCACCGGACTCGGGACCACCTCCCTGGCAATTCTCTCCCGATGGCGAATGAGACCCTCCACCATCGCCCCAAAACTGACCCAATCGAATGCTCCTCTCCGCTGAGTCCTCATGTGGTCGGTACGTTATGTCACGGCTGGTGCAATGCAAAAAGGTGTGAGGACTCAAGTGCTGGAGAATGATGTTTATTATAAAAGAAAACAAACACAAAACAAAACCCACGAGGGGGAAAACATAACTAATAAATACAAAACAAAAACAGAACATGAACGTACTGAGAACATTAGACAACGTACCGACACAGACTGCAAACAAGAGGGGACTTATAAAGGGAACTAATCAGAAGGGAACAGGTGGATGAACTCAAACAATAATCAGATAACAAGGGGGAGGGATCCGACAATGACCCGAGCACATGGCCCAAAATAACAAAACACCCATGTGCAGCACAAGACAGGACAGGCATGTGACAGAAGCCAATCTGGAAATGCAAAAAATCTTACAAAGATATTAATTTTAATATGTAAAATACTTTACCTGAGCAGATGACTCCAGCATCTCTTCTATGATCACAGTTATGTTTACCCCATCCTAATGACCCACAGTTCTTCAGTGTAGACTCTGATCCAGTACACGAGACATAACTCATCCAGATTGGTCCTGATCCTGGTCCAAAATGAGCATCACCAAGAGCATCTACAGGTTCTCCACAGTCCAGCTCTCTACACACAACTGCAGCATCAGCCAAATCCCAGAAATCATCACACACTGTTCCCCACTGACCTCTATGAAGAACCTCCACTCTACCAGCACAGCGACTGTGACCACCAACCAGCCTCACATTCACACTGTCTAAATATTAAGCAGTAACAATGAGAGATGAAAGATGAAGGGATGAGAGTTAAATTTACAGCATTACAAAGTGGGTCAACTGGTAAAATAGGACATATACGTCTGAGTATTTAAAATGAATATTCAGAGTTCAATACAAGTTTAGCTCAATCAACATCATAGGTGTGTTGATTAACAAAAAAAATAATTATGCTGACTCCCTTTTATACGTGTGAAGCTTATAATTTTATAAAAGCACTTAAATCAATTATCCTAAAATGCATTATTGTTTCAGCTGTAAATAGTTAAAAACAATTACAGGGTTTAGACCATTATGTTGTCATGGAAACAAAGTTTTAAACTGGAAAAGGTTAGTAAGCATTTGTTTTTCCCACACTATAATCATGTTAACACATATTTGTTTAAGTCTTGTTTCTATATTATTGAGACAGTGAGTATTTTAAAGTTTACAGAAAACCTCTTTTTTTAAAGGGGGGCAAGTATAAATTTAATGTTTAGGTAAAAAAATTATACCACAAATTATGTATATATATATATATGATTGAGCTTAAACTATATTAAATCTGGTGTATTCTTTTAATATATATTTTCTCCTCTATATAGTTCTTCTGTTGCTGAGGTCTTGGCATTGTTTAAGACACTAACATTGTAATCCAATAAAAGGCCTTTAGGGTTTTTATTTTTTCGTCTTGTTTGTCATGATCACAACTTCTTGACATAACATTATAAAGCATTTATCCTGCTGGATCATGAATGAGTGATTCCTTTTCTTTTTTTATAAACATGTTCATGGGACTTGCTCAAGCTAACATGTCTGTCACTAATATTTCCAAATCAATGTTTATCAAATCAGAACTCCAAATGTGTGATCAATTTTACGGCCACCCAACTCGAGGGACAGAGATGCCTGCAT
>NC_139966.1:49157133-49464633 GCF_963993115.1 Abramis brama | reverse complement strand
TGACAGCCTATAAACTGAAATGAATGGTGGTGAACTTAATAGAGATATTAAGTATCCAAATGTACAATCTAGGTACTATTGGTTAAACATGCATTGAGGAGAATATTTTAATGTTCTTCTCCACCTCTTGATCACTACCCATTTGCCTCATCTTTTGGTTTCCTGTCAGTTGGGTTTGGTGTTGGTATTCCACTCATGTTTAACAATGCTTTGCTCAGGGTATAAGAAGGAAAGGTAACTGTTGATCTAGGAGAAAGGCTTTAACCCCGCCACTCCCGCACACCGGTGCGTAACCTCATACTACAAGAAAGGCTTTTACGGCCTCTTCTTCTTCATTATTTGTTACAACTGAGTTTCTATACAGTATGTTGTTCCATTCCACTGTCTGTATATTTAAACATGTAACTTAATAAATAACTTTGCCTGCTTTAAAGGCTTTGAGAATCTTTCCTTTTATCACTGATTATGTTGAAAGCTAAAGTGATTATAACTTTCGTTATCTAAACGTTCAGGTTAAATCCTACGTTTTCCTATCAGTTCTAAGAAAGACTTTTACCTTTAAAGAATAAGACATTAAAGAATAACAACAACTTTAATGGAGTCAGATTAATTATATTGGAGTCTGATAAATATTTGAATTATACACGTCATCCTTCAACTGCCTTTTGTTCTGATTATTGGTTCAAAATAGCAGTGTAAGTTTCCAGCCTTACACTGGACACGTATTTGAGAAAACACCAGACTCCACCTATACTGATTTCAGAAGAATACAGAATCAATCAAATATAACAACAATTTATTTGTCAAAAAATGTATCCTGCCTATGACATAATTAAACAATTAGAAGCCAATTCAGAAATGATAAATACACAACATCACTTGCTCAAAGATATATCTAAGAGTGAGAAACATTCCTTAACATTCCATGTTATGCTCTATAACCATGTTATTTTAATCATATGTTGGTAGATAATGCTGTCAAAATGATTTTTGCTTTCTCTGACTTTTTTTTAAATGTGGTAAATATAGGATGAATAGGATAGATTCATCCAAAATCCAAAATTATGATGCAGTGAGATCCAGGCAGACAGGATTATGTCTTGAATTATTAAGGAATAACACATTTTATTAAAATGTAGCAAATAAGTTTCAATATAAGATAGAAAAGTAAATAAAAGTGTTATATCCAAAAGAATTGTATCTAAAAGATAAGATCAGAGTATAGAGAAAGAAGGACCCAAAAGAAGTAGGCTATAATATTTGCAGAATGAAATGAGAAAAAAGAAAGCTCAGGAGAGAAAATAAAGAAGAGGCAGAAGAAGAAGCCCTGAGTCTTCTGAAACGAAACATTTTATTTGCAGTGCCTACGTAACAGAAAAGGACTAGGGAAAGTACCTATTGAAGTTCTTCTCTTGAAACCATTTAATGATGGACTCAAGACAAAATGTACCCTGCAGGTCTGATTAGGTCATGGTCTAAGGGACATGTAATAATTTAATAAGCAATTGTGGGTTTGCACCTTTAAGACCTTTAAGAGAATATTGCAGATGGAAAGAGTTACATCACGTAATCAATCCTGATGGAGAATACAGACGGTCAACAGGATGAACCAATCAATTGATGAAAATGTATGAAAATCAATGAACATGTAAAATAATAATCATGCAACACGATGAATATAACGATTATGCTTATAATGGTTAATGAACATAGCAATCAATGACAAGAATTCATAAAGAAAAGATGAATAAGATGCATAGAAAGGAAAAATTTATTTAAAAAAAAAATGAATAAAAGACATCAGTAAAAATCTTTGATTTCGGTGCATGGTTTTTTTTTGTTGTTTTTTTTTTACAACACTGTGAAAACACATCTAGAGACCATGTTTTTTTTTTTTGTTGTTGTTTTTTTAAAAAAACATACCCGTTCAGATCTCCCGTATTTTGGTATCCAAATGTTGACAGGTATGCTTAGGACAGCTTTGATTAACTTTTTTTTATCCACTTCAAATGTTGACTACTAGAAATAAAAAGAAATAAGAAAATAAATAATTTGATGGTACACATGAAGATCCTTTTGTTAAATCTTAAAATACTTTCATTTAGTGAATGAACTTTTCATTTAGTTTGGCCCTTTAACTGAGAGATAAAATGCCTGCACTGGTGAGTGTGATGACTGTGGATATCAGAAAGATTATCAGACATTCATCTTCATCTTCCTCTTCTCTGCACTTCAGGACTAACTTTTCATCTGCTCTCTTAGCAATTCTGAAGAATTGAGAGACTCTAGTCTGCTTTGGTGAGAAAGATAAAGGTAGAGAGAGGGGAGGGGCTTCTGACGACTGCCAATCACACTCTATATATATCAAGAGAACGCCACTGTTGATGAACGGGACTCCTCCTCCACTTTAGAGACACTTTACTGAGGAGACACACACATGATAAAGTGCTGACAAAGTCACCCAGCTGTCATGAGAGTGAATGTGGGAAACACTTCAGTGTACATACAGCGCCAGAGTCTGACACCTGCAGAGAAGAGATACAAGCACTGATAACTAACTGCTGACCACAAACACTGAGAAGATAGAGAGACATACCAAAGTTCTATTCCCGAATAACAATGTACAAGATTTCATATTTTTTATTGAATTTTGCATTTTGTTTACAAAAAAAAACATTTGAAACTTAATGTGTAGCAACATTCCCCAATTTCACAATGATAATAATTCTAATAACTTAATATCCATGCACATAGTCATTCTGATAAACAGAAAACGTTCAAATTAATTCAAAACAATAAAATTGGACAGAAATATAAAACGTACTCGGTTACTAACGTAACCTCGGTTCTCTCTAGAAGAGGGAACGAGTATTGCGTAAGTTGCTTACGCTACGGGTAAAGTCATCTTTTCTCGAGATATTGAAGCCAAAAAATTATCCTTAATTTTGTGTTTATTGTCAACACGTTGCAGCAGCCAGCAGACCTAGAGCGGGCTTACTAGCGAGCTCATTGGCTGCCCTGCGGCAACTGCAGCACCCTATTGTCGAGCCCAGCATGACGTCACGCTCAATGAGGTCACAGCCCGCCAGAATGGGTGTGGCTTAGCGTATATAAGGACGGCTCGGAGGCTGGGAATACAGATCAGTGGGAATAAGACGGCCAACCTGAGTGGGCCGGTACATGTACATATGCACACAGTATCATGTGGCAAAAAATTCAGAGCGGCACAGTCGGTCCACACTGACACGTGGGTAACTACCCTCACAGTATAGTTCGGCCAGAACGTACTCACAACTAGACTGACAGAATTCTAGCCTGCAGGGCGGGAACTTCTAGGTTGTAGAACCTAACAAATGTAGAGGAGGAGGCCCAGCCCGCCGCTGTACAAATATCGTGAATAGAAATCCCGCTGGACCAAGCCCACGAAGAGGCCATGCCTCTAGTGGAATGAGCCCTAACGCCCAGAGGGCATTGCAGGTCTTTAGACGCGTATGCTGTCGCGATAGCGTCAACGATCCACCTGGACAGACTCTGTTTCGAGGTGGCGAGACCTTTAGTGCGTCCACCAAATGATACAAAGAGCTGCTCTGTGCTCTGAAGGCGGCGGAGCGGGTGATGTAAATCCTCAGCGCTCTGACAGGGCAGAGGAGGCTAAAATCGACTTCACTGTCTGACCCCTGCAGGGCCGATTGTGTAATGACCTGCGCTCTGAAAGGAGTGCCAAGCACTTTGGGGGCATAACCATGTCTCGGTTTGAGGATGACTTTAGAGTCATTAGGCTCGAACTCGAGACACGCGGCGTTAACAGATAACGCGTGTCACCCACGCGCTTAACTGATGACAGGGCTATCAGAAAAGCGGTTTTGAGCGAAAGGTATTTCAGATCCGCCGTCTGTAAAGGTTCAAAGGGATGTGTTTTAATGGCCCCCGGACCTGGCTCCCCTAAGGAAGCGGATGACCAATTAATTCCTTCCTATTGCCTGGCCGCGCGTCGACTTTGCAAAAGCCGCGATGGCCGCAACATAAACTTTGAGCGTGGAAGGGGACCTGCCCTTTTCCAGCAGCTCCTGAAGGAAAACAAGTACCTCCAAGACCCCGCAGGTTTGTGGGTCAAGGTCTTTTCCCGCGCACCAGTTAGTAAACACAGACCATTTTGACGCATAGAGCCATCTCGTGGACGGGGCTCTAGACTGCGTGATCGTGCTCACCACCCCTTCTGGCAGGGCAACGGGTACCCGTTGATTATCCATACATGCAGAGACCAGCGCTCTGGATGAGGATGCCAAACTGAACCGCCGGCTTGAGTGAGGAGATCCCTTCTCGCCGGGATTGGCCATGGGGCTTGATCTGTCAGCTGCATCAGCTCTGGGAACCAGGTTTGGTTCTCCCATCGCGGGGCTACAAGGAGCACCGAATGGCCTGCCTCCCTGATTCTCCTGATTACCTGTGGTAACAGCGAGATTGGGGGAAAAGCGTAGAGCAGGCAACTGGGCCACACTTGAGCCAGCGCGTCCTCGTTCTCTGAAAAGAACCGTGGGCAATGAGCGTTGTCTTTTGACGCAAACAGGTCGACTTCCGCTTTGCCAAAGCGGTGCCACAGTAGCTGGACTGTCTGAGGATGCAGGGACCATTCTCCCGGGGGAATATTGTCCCTGGACAGTCTGTCTGGGCTGTCGTTTAGGCGTCCCGGCACATGCGTGGCTCTCAGCGAGAGCAGGGAGTGCTGAGCCCAAACGAGGAGTGGTTCCGCCAGGGCTGTGTCAGATCCAGAAATCTCAATGCCCTGGCGGAACCACTCCTCAGGTTCACATAGGCTACCACTGACATATTGTCCGTGCGGACCAGAATATGGTAGCCTCGTAGGTGTGGGAGGAAGTGCTTGAGCGCGTTCTCGACCGCCATCCTCTCCAGACAGTTTATGTGCTGGCATTTCTCCTGGTCTGACCATTGGCCAAAGACCGGTATGCCAACCTAGGTTGGAGGCATCTGTCGAGACAACCTTCCGGTACGAGATAGCTCCCATTGTCACTCCTGACTGGTAACATTCGGCCGCTGTCCAGGGCTCCAGAGCTGAAACGCAGCTCTGAGTCACTCTGATATGCAGACCGCCGGAAGCCCAAGCTCGGTGTGGTACTCGTGCACTCAGCCAGCGCTGTAGCGGGCGCATACATAGCAAACCCAGCTGAAGCATGTTGCGGTTGAAGCCATGCAGCCTAGCATTCTCTGAAAAGTTTTCAGGGGAACAAGGCTGCCCGTCCGGAATGAGGTGGCTAGGTGTCGAACACGGTGCGCGCGCTGCGTCGTCAGGCGGGCCGTCATAGACACAGAGTCCAGATCTATCCCCAAGAAAGAGGTAGTCTGGCTGGGCAGTAATGAGCTCTTGGTCCAACTGACCGTGAGACCCAAACTTTCCAGGTGGCTGAAAAGCCACGTTCTGTGAGATATTAACTCTATCTCTGACTGTGCTAGAATCAGCCAATCATCCAAGTAATTCAGTATTCGCATGCCCTGACTTCTGAAGGGAGCGAGAGCCGCGTCCATGCACTTCGTGAATGTACGAGGTGCTAGGGACAGGCCAAACGGAAGGACGGTGTATTGATATACCTGACCGTCGCGGGCAGCCAAGGGTCTTATGACATAGACTAATTTTTTTTTCCCCATCTGCTTTTCTGTTGTTATCTCGGGACGTTAGTCCCGAGGTAAATACAGATTGTCAGCTCAAGTTTCTATCCAGCCTCCCATGGAAACTACAGATGCCCCAACACCTGTGCAGAGACGACTAGAAGCATGTGAAGAGACGACTCGACGCCTGATAAGAGACGACTCGACGCTGGCGATATGTTTATGCCCTAAATTAATGCATGTTTAACTAACTGTATTTTTCTATGTACATTTCTATGTATTTTCTATATACATTTATGCCCTAAATTAATGCATGTTTAACTAACTGTATTTTTCTATGTACATTTCTGAAATGCACTTTCTGTAAAGCTGCTTTGAAACAATATGTATTGTGAAAAGCGCTATACAAATAAATTTGAATTGAATTGAATTGAATTGAACATAGCCGGTGTGTGTCGGCTTTATGTTTTTTGTTCCCCGGGATAAGGGTGTGACAGAGCGGGCAGTGAGTAGGTGTGGGCACTGTATTGTGGGCACATTTCCTACATTTGATACTCGAGCGGCATACGCCAGCTTTATGCAAGTGGGCTCTGTATGAGTGAATAACACCGGGGGAACCGTGCTTGTGTGTAGGGGTGAACACTGGGAAGCGGACACATTTTCTACACTCAAAACACCAACGGCATGAGCCGGATAACCAGAAATTGTACTCTTTATGAGATTTCTATGGGTCGCCGTGAAAACGGCGTTTGTATGCAGGTGAGCGGGTTGCATGACACGCTTGTTGGCTGCAGAATACACATCTGCAGTCGCCTTTGCTAAGGGAACTGTCAGAGCGAAATGTTTTGATGGCGGTCCGGCCGCGGCAGGACTCAACCACCGTTTCCTCCCAGATGCTAGGAGGTCTTCGCTGGCTCAGGTGTCAGCGCAATCCTAGGTCGGGGTCCCCGTGAGGGAGGCGGCCTGCGGCGGCTTGACGATTGCCATCTCTGGCGAGAGCCTGGGCATCGTTGCGGAGGCGGCTGAGAGGACTGCTGAGCCGGAGCGTGAGCAGGCGGCTGCTTCTGAGAGCGGCCTGCGGTAGAGCTCGAGCATCAAGGCAAAAAGAGCTTCATAGCCTGAGTGGTCTTTTGTACCTTTGAGAATCGGTCCACAATCCCGCTCACAGCTGTCGTCGCGCTTCTCAAATCCGTAACAATGGACTGATCCGCGCCTTTCTCATCCCATTCACGGAGGAGATCGGCCTGAAGGATCTGGAGCACGGCCACGATTTGGTGAGCTCAGCGGGGAGCTCAGGCAGGAACGGGGCTGATCTGGACGCGGGCGCTTGGCGGCGGCCAGGTAGAAAACACCCGTCGAGTCTGTTGGGCGCGGGCTCTTGAGGCGGGGACCACTTGAGGCCGAGTTGACCAACTGCCTTGGTGAGGAGGCGAATAAGCTCAGCCTCCATGCTGGCCCGGGACCCAGTGGACTCCTGGAGCGAAGGGGAGGGGTCTGGGTTGGAGCCAGACCAATCTTCTCTTCCCGACGCCACGAGAGAACAGCTGTCGTTAATGGCGTCCTCTCGCGCTTCGTCCCCCGAAGCGTCATCAGTGAGGGCGGCAGCCGTCATCTGTGCATCCGGGAGGGAGCGTGGGGAAAGGGGCGGCGAGGCTGGTGGGGAAGGCTCCGGCGAGCGCTTGGAGGCCCTATCAGGCTCCGGTAGCCTCTGGGAGCGATGCTTCTTGCAGCGTGGTCCAGCAGAGGCGGGCGGAGGTGCAGGTTTGCCGTCGAACAGTTGAAGTCAAGCCCGCAGGGTCGACATGGTCAGTTCTTCGCAGTGGACGCAGCCGCCTGCGGAAAGGGCGAGGGCTGCGTGTTCACGGCCCAGGCAGAGAGCGCAGATAACGTGGCGGTCTCCGTCGCTGAGCGGGGCTCGGCAAGAGCCACAGGAAGTACGAGGCATTTGTGAAGTAAAATGCCTCGCGCTCTTTTAGGAAAATGTGTGTCGCAGTAGCGAGCACACACAGGCAGAAAGGATATGACGCCGGATAGCGTAGCTCACACGGATGGCTGAAGGCGGCGAAGATCGTCCGGCTTCTTCAGGCGCTGTCCTAAGCTGGCTTTTTCGCTTGATTCGACGGCGTCGGCTTCTCTCGGAAGGATCCAACGATGCGAAGAGCTTCGCTGAAGAGATGAAAATCAGATAAGCAGCCTCCGAGCCATCCTTATATACGCTAAGCCACACCCATTCTGGCGGGCTGTGACGCGTGAGGGCGCGACGTCACGCTGGGCTCGACGATAGGCTGCTGCAGTTGCCGCAGGGCAGCCAATGAGCTTGCTAGTAAGCCCGCTCTAGGTCTGCTGGCTGCTGCAACGCGTTGACAATAAATACAAAATTAAGGATAATTTTTTGGCTTCAATATCTCGAGAAAAGATGACTTTACCCGTAGCGTAAGCAACTTACGCAATACGAGAGAACCTCTCGTAAGAGAACAAATGTATGCATGATGTGTATGTCTGCGGGACATAAAGTGAACAACATGCTCTTTTGCTCAGTTCAAAGAATCATTACATTCTTTTGAGGGAAAGATCCTTGATCACAGCTGCTGTTTGTAAACGTATTTCCCAAAGTACATTCCAACGTTCTTTAGCTAAATATACTGTACATGTTCACCACCAGTGGGTCTACATTCAATAGGAATATGATATTTTAAGTTGTGAAATGTTAGAGACTGGAGCAGTGGAAGTTAAATGGTGAAGCATCTGAAATCATAACAACTATACATGTCTACATGTTTCATTGCAAAGAGATCACAAAAAACTTTTTATATAAAAACTTTTGGAAAGAGAAGTTTAAACTAAGCATTTTTTCCTGTTAAACACTGATAAAATGTAATTGATTAAAGGTAGGGTAGGTAGGATTTTTATAAAAACCTTTTTTTCTAATTTGTTTAAACTGTCTTTATATACCAATACATAATTAAAATGTAAGTGCTCTGAAAAAGAGAGTATAAAAATAGAGTGACTGTAGACCTTTTAATCTGCAATAAACACAGCTCATTATTTCCATTCGGGACGAAACAATTGATTGGTTTGGGCGACTGTCACTCACTCTCGCAACCATGGCTACCACCACTGTTGCTACAAGATCGCCCATATGCGTGCACACCTGTTTGATTTGAAGAGTGCAACAAGAGAGGCGCGGAACCTACGAAGAGTAAAATTATGGCAGAGAAAGAGCATTCAAAATTCAAAGCACCTGCATATGCAGTCAGCGAAGGCAAACAAGGCAAAAACTACTTCCTCGGACCCTGGTTGCCCGCACTCTTGAACGACCTCCTCTGCTTCGCCCTCGACCCTGGACCTGTCCTCGAACCGACGATGCGGTACTTGTCTCCGGAGTTTAACGTTAGTCCTCATCAGAGTCAACAATGTTTTCATCATGGAAACTCTTACATGCAAAACACAGTATATGTTATTAATCTTACACTAAATTCACCTTCATCACAGTTTAACTGATGGTAATGGAAAAACGTGTATCAATGCAACCTGTTTTAAGCTTTGCCTTATAAATATAGCTCGTTACCTATAAATATAGCTTGTTACCGAATCAAACAAAATATATTTTAAACTTTACCAGTATCGATATGCTAGCTTGATAGTGAGTACTAAAAGCCATCTTATTTGTTTATATTTATAGTGATAAAGTTAGGTATTTTATTACATGTGATTCTGACATGTCACTGCATGCACTGCGCTTCCTCTCCACTCGTCTCAGGTAAATAAATGCGTCTTCCAGCTGAGCCTGGTGCGTGTCCACTGGCACGGTCGAGCGGAGCGGAGCGAGCGTTTTCAATTCATTCCTATAGAGCTGGTAAGTTCCGCCCCTTCCGTAAAACCCCGCTGGACCTCAAAATTGAAAAACCGTCAATGCAAGTGAATGGGAGAAAATAATTATTTTCTGGTCCCGTTTGAATTGTGCCATGAATGTGAACATATGTTGTCTGTGAATTTTTTATATAACTCTTCATGTTACGAGTTTGACAGTATATGGTATGATTCTTCAGCTAGCAGTTGTGGAAAAGACATAACGAAAAAAGACTACATGTCGCCTATGTGACGTCACCCCATAAAGTTGACTTACCCGTGGTTTTCGCCAACCTCAACGATTTTGTCCTCTCCCTGAAAGAAGGCGATGAAGTGCACCAAAGGCACAGCCATGTTTAGCGGGATCCGTGAGCTAGTCCGTGTGCTAGTGGTGTTGACGTTTCAAACGCGTCGAGAGTTGTAGTCCACAAAGTGCTCTCACACAAAGTCTAACCGTATCAAACTTCTACCCGCTAAATTGTAGCATTCTTTACACGAAAAGTTATATAAAAAATTCACAGACAACATATGTTCACATTCATGGCACAATTCAAACGGGACCAGAAAATAATTATTTTCTCCCATTCACTTGCATTGACGGTTTTTCAACTTTGAGGTCCAGCGGGGTTTTGCGGAAGGGGCGGGACTTACCAGCTCTATGGAAGTCGAGCTTCACGCTCGCGCAGTGCATTTTGGGATTGATAGCGGACCGGAGAAAGCGCTGAGAGCGACCGAGAGCGTCAAAAGGTTGAGCAGTTCTCGACTTTATGCAAATATCAAGCGAAAAACGCGGTCGGCAGCCAATTGCTGTGAGGTTCGGAATGTGACGTCTGTTTTGAGAGTTTAAAAATATGCAAATTGTGCCTGAGTTTATGCTGGATTTAGTGCTTAAACCATTTTGTTTACAAATTAGACCCTTTGCAGTTGTTATAAGTATGTTAAAGATTTTATTTTGGATGTGTTCATTGTGATTACATTGGCTGGGTTTATAAAAGTTTATAAAATTGAAAGGATATCTTTGCTTGGTGCATTTGAGCTTGTCTATTTCTAAATGTAATCGCGTGCATCGCTGATGATTATACTGTCCGTGTGTTGAAAAAAACTTAGATTAAACACACTCGCAACAGACACACCCAAAAGCGGAGACGTTACAGCGTTGCCAGCGGCACTGAGCGGAGTTTTGGCGCTGTAGTGGACACGCACCGTGAGCGTTTGGCGTTTGGTCGCGCGTTCATGTGTTTTGGGGGCGTGGCTTTGGAAGGAGCTCAGAAGGGAGGGGGTGGAGTGAATGGAAATAATTAGCTGTGTTTACAACAGTCGTGAGTGGTCTACAGACACTCGATTTTTATACTCTCTTTTTCAGAGTACTTACATTTTAATTATGTATTGGTATATAAAGACAGTTTAAACAATTTTTTTTTAGAAAAATCCTACCTACCCTGCCTTTAAGTAGATTTCAATGCAAAATATTACATGTGGTTACATATGGTGGATAGCAGTTAAAACGTATTTAGTAAGACACTTAAACTGCAAAGCACTTAAAAGCTTTGAAAATATGTGATGCAGTGATTGTGGTTTCAGTTATAATGTCCCTCCCTGTTTTCCTGGCTCCTCCCCCACATCATCATAGTCTGTTATTAGAAAACAAGAGCAAATTAATGTATCAATATATGCAACACATCAATATTGACAATCAAGTTAAATGACCTATCATAATCACAGAAATTGATATTATAAAGCAATTATAAAAATTAAACAAATTCAGTGTAACGTAAAAAGGTGTCAGTAACATACCAAACATGTCACTCATATATTCCCTGATATTCTTCACATCATCATACTCCTCCTGAACACCCTCTATTATAAAGGTGTCCATTATTAATTACATAAGTTTAAATGCAACTATAATTTGAAGACAAACAAACAAAAAAACATAAAATTTAAGAGAGTAATTTGAATCCCACACCTGCTTTATCATTGGAGAATTGTTGTACAATTATGACATCATCATAGTTTTCTGGCAAGTCAAAAGAGACAAATAGACAAAATAATGAAAAATTAAATGCATTCATTAAATGTGCAAAATTTTGGATTTTGAAACTGTGCCTATGTATAATTAACTAAACCCTTATTAAATAAAATATAATAAAATAAAACCATCATAATTCTCAAGTGTGATTTGCTGCTCTTCTAAATGAGTTAACAGCAAGGAGGAAATAAACAAAAACTGCTTTAACTTTTCAAAGGCCCAATAGTTCATTTAATTAAGTGAAATGAGTTCAAGTCACTGACCTTTATTTGACCCTTCAGTGGTGGTGATGTCATTATAGTAGTCAGGTGCGGCTCCTTCTGCAAAATTTGCTTTAAAAAGAGATTCAATAAATCCTTATCTGAATTATTATGGGCTGAAGAGTTTACATAATTTAAACTCTGTAACCTGCTGGATGTTTTTAATTAATTTACTGTAACATTCATTCATTTCTGTATGTAGAAGATAAGATTTGAGTTAGGCTATATTGATTTATATTTGAGTCCTCTAACCTGAAAGAAGCTCATCAGCATCTTCATACCCAGAATGCTGTTCTTCAGAAAGGACACTTCCTATTATGGAGAAGTAGATTCATCAGACACACACGATCACAATCGTAAATCAGCCAAAATCCCCACTTCCTTTGAATCACAACACTAACACTGTATATCTTACAGATAACAAACAAAAGTCCCACAAATGGATATGATTAACTCTACTCTCCGCTATGAATAAAGTGATTATGATCTCCTCAAATCAGACTCTATGACATTTACTCACCCCTCTGAGTGAAGAAAATCTGTCTATTAGTGGGTCTGTGATGAATCTCCTCATAAACGGCCTCAGTCGTCGTCTTGTGTCTCCTCTTAGAGAGAGCTGTGAGTGTAGACAGACAAACCTGCTGTCAGTTCACAACACATGACTGATCACACACTGAATAAGACACAATATGACAGTCTCTGGATCTATCCTACCTCTCCTCATCACTCTGTTCTGCTGAATCAGTATAAGCAGTGGCACTAAGAGCAGTAAGAGCAAAACTCCCAGTACAACCACAAGCACAGAGAGAGACACTGGAGGAGTTTGTGGAGGAGTGACTGATGTTGAGCGCACTGTCTGAGAAACTGGAGGAGAAGCTGATGTTGTTGTGGCAGGAGTAGTGGACACTGACAAATCTGGCAAAACAGACACAGACAGATAAAAAATAATGCAAATACACAATTAGTAGCATTAAAATGATGTAGAAAATGACTACTATTGCTCAGTGTTTTGCAGTGACCTGCACAGGTGAGTCCAGCGTGCTCTTTGTGGGAGCAGTCAGTGTGGTTCTTCAGGGAGAGAGGACAGTCCCACAGGTGAATCTCATTCCCTCTGCACTCGACTCTGTTCAGCCACACAACACCTTCACCAGCACCAAAGATTGAATTCCCATCAGCCCTCAGTGCTGCTCCACAACCCAGCTGCCTGCAGACCACCTGAGCATCGCTGATGTCCCACAGATCAGCACAGACTGAACCCCACACAGCGTTATGATACACCTCCAGCCTCCCAGAGCACCGGCCCAAACCTCCACTCAGTCTGAGAGGAACATGGTCTAAATCACACACAGCAACCATCAATGACCAGCTTTAGCACAACATTTACAATAAAACACACACTGGTCTATGATTAGATTTATGAAATTGATCCATCCATCCTTCAAAGTGCTCATCATCCGTAGGGTCACAGAGATGCTGGAGCCTATCCAAGCATCTCGGACCGCAGATGGGGAACACCCTGGACAGATGGCCAGTCCATCACAGGGCTTCATATACTCACTCACACTTGAGGGCAATTTATTGAGTCCAATTCATATGCTGCATGTCTTTGGATTGTGGGGGAAACCCACTCAGGCACGGGGAGAACATGATAATATAAAAAAAAAAAACAGGCTAACTTTTTTTTTGTGTGCAAATTTGTCAAAAAACTTACTTGAACACTGTCTCTGTTGAGGAGATGGTGAGGTTGAACATATCAGACGACTCCGAGGAGACTCAGAACTTTCCTCCACTAAGATTAAAACATGAGAAAATGAATAAAACTGAAGTGAAAATTAGGATATAAAAGCAATAATATCTATGTTAAACGTATTAAGAATTCCACTTCAGCTCAGTTTAGTTTATCAGAAACATGAGTTTACTCTCCACATTAGATATAAATATTGTATTTAAAGAAACTAACTACTGAGACCATCTTAGGTCATTTAAATATCATCTCACTTGAGCAGGTGATCTTGACCACTTCATCTTTATTACAGTAATTCTCTCCCCAGGGTGAAGACGGACACTGCCAAAGTGTGGAGTCATGTGGTCGACATGATACTATATCCAGCCAGTTAGTTGCTGATTCCAGTCTTGGTGTAGAAGAGGATTCAACACCAGATCTTCCACAGTTCAGCTCTTGACAGATCAGACTCGCTGTGTCTCTGTCCATCTGGTTCCAGCACACATTACCCCAGGATCCATTGTAGAAAACCTCCACATTCCCTTCACAGCCCTCAGTTAACCTGATCTCTTTAAACTCTATACATGCAAAAGGATGAGAATCAACTTTAACTTTCATCCAACCCCAATACATTTCTACCACTGAATGGTACATACACTCACCTAAAGGATTATTAGGAACACCATACTAATACTGTGTTTGACCCCCTTTCGCCTTCAGAACTGCCTTAATTGTACGTGGTATTGATTCAACAAGGTGCTGAAAGCATTCTTTAGAAATGTTGGCCCATATTGATAGGATAGCATCTTGCAGTTGATGGAGATTTGTGGGATGCACATCCAGGGCACGAAGCTCCCGTTCCACCACATCCCAAAGATGCTATATTGGGTTGAGATCTGGTAACTGTGGGGGCCATTTTAGTACAGTGAACTCATTGTCATGTTCAAGAAACCAATTTGAAATGATTCGAGCTTTGTGACATGGTGCATTATCCTGCTGGAAGTAGCCATCAGAGGATGGGTACATGGTGGTCATAAAGGGATGGACATGGTCAGAAACAATGCTCAGGTAGGCCGTGGCATTTAAACGATGCCCAATTGGCACTAAGGGGCCTAAAGTGTGCCAAGAAAACATCCCCCACACCATTACACCACCACCACCAGCCTGCACAGTGGTAACAAGGCATGATGGATCCATGTTCTCATTCTGTTTACGCCAAATTCTGACTCTACCATCTGAATGTCTCAACAGAAATCGAGACTCATCAGACCAGGCAACATTTTTCCAGTCTTCAACTGTCCAATTTTGGTGAGCTCGTTCAAATTGTAGCCTCTTTTTCCTATTTGTAGTGGAGATGAGTGGTACCCGGTGGGGTCTTCTGCTGTTGTAGCCCATCCGCCTCAAGGTTGTGTGTGTTGTGGCTTCACAAATGCTTTGCTGCATACCTCGGTTGTAACGAGTGGTTATTTCAGTCAAAGTTGCTCTTCTATCAGCTTGAATCAGTCGGCCCATTCTCCTCTGACCTCTAGCATCAACAAGGCATTTTCGCCCACAGGACTGCCGCATACTGGATGTTTTTCCCTTTTCACACCATTCTTTGTAAACCCTAGAAATGGTTGTGCGTGAAAATCCCAGTAACTGAGCAGATTGTGAAATGCTCAGACCGGCCCGTCTGGCACCAACAACCATGCCACGCTCAAAATTGCTTAAATCACCTTTCTTTCCCATTCTGACATTCAGTGTGGAGTTCAGGAAATTGTCTTGACCAGGACCTCACCCCTAAATGCATTGAAGCAACTGCCATGTGATTGGTTGATTAGATAATTGCATTAATGAGAAATTGAACAGGTGTTCCTAATAATCCTTTAGGTGAGTGTATATATGACTGACTGAAATATCTGGAAAAAACTTTTTTGATTTTAAATGTTACTGAATAACACATTTTTCACACTAGTGTACCGTTTACCTGAGCACATGACTCCTACATCCTCCTTGTGTTGACAGTCATGTTTCCCCCAGCCTGGAGAAGAGCAGTTCCACAGGGATGTCTCGTTCCCCTCACACTCCACCTCATCCAGCCATATGGGTCCAGAACCAGGACCAAACCAGGCTGGTACCTGCTGGTTACTGAGGGCCACTCCACACTGCAGCTGTCTGCACACCACATGGGCATCTTTAATATCCCAGGAGTCATCACACACTGTCCCCCATGAGCCGCTGTGAAAAACCTCCAGCCTCCCTGCACAGTCTCCCCCAGAACCCACCAGCCTGATAGACCCGTGACCTAATATTCAGAGAGAGAAAAACACATTATTGATCACTAACAACTGAAGAATCTGCCCAGATGTTGTTGTTCTCACCAAGGCATGTGATTGACAGCTGTTGTGTGGAGCTGCAGTTGAGAGTTTGTGGAGAGCTGCAGTTCCCCAGATGAGCTTCACTCCCAGAGCACTGGAAGCCCGTCACACACTCATGACTGTGTTCAGGACTGGATGAAGATGAGCCGGAGAAGTTCAGCACAGAGCCACAGCCCAGCTGTCTGCAGACCACAGAGGATTCAGTGAGACTCCAGGAGTCCAGCAGAACTCTCCTCCAGACCTGATGGATGGAAACTTCCAGCTCCCCATCACACTGTCTCTCTCCAGACAACCGCACCAGACCGTCATGTACAGCCAGAGAGGAACCTGAGGAGAAGATCTGACATTTTACTAAAATATTGCAAGAGCAGAGATGAAATTTGCATAATATATATCAGGGGTGGCGAAAGTCGGTCCTGGAGAGCCACAGTACTGAGTTGTGCTGTGCTGACTGTGCTTCAACCCTAATTAAACACACCTGAACAAGCTAATCAAGGTCTGAAGGTTTACTAGGAAGCTGCAGGCAGGTGAATTTTAACAGGATTGGAGTTGAACTCTGCAGGACTGAAGCTCTCCAGGGGAGTTTGCCACTTCTGATAATAATATATAATATTATGCTTTATTTCAATTTTACATTTTACATAATAAACTAATTTAGAACTAACTTAAATGACACAAGCATTAATATTCAACCTGAAATGTGCATGTACTAGGAAAAAATATTGTGTACTGTATAATACTATTTGAGTAGCACAATATCAGTGAATCTCACAGTAATATAAACTCACTAGAGCAAATGACTCCAACATCTTGTCTATGAGAACATTCAGCTCGACTCCATGAAGAGACGGAACATTCTGAGAGTTTTGTTTCATTCCCGTCACAATCAAACACATCAGCCCAGATTTCACTACTTCCCTCTCCAAACCAGTCTGATCCCACAACAGACACAGCAATCCCACAATTCAGCTGTCTACAGAGGACACTGGCAGCTCTCATATCCCAGCATGCATCACACACTGTCCCCCATTCATTGAGGAACCGAAGCTCCACTCTTCCAGAACAAAAGTCTGAGCTGTTAACCAGTCTGAGATCAGTGTAACCTGGATAAAAAACAGAGAGGTTAGGAACTGTATAATGCAGCTGACAAAGAAGAAGTTAGACTTTTTCAAAATAAATAAAGCAATACTAAATTTTGATAATTTACCTGAACAGATCAGTCCCACAATGTTGTCACTGGTGCAGCTTTGTTTGTGTAATGATGATATTGTGCAAAATGAGATCTGAGATTCATTTCCTCTGCACTGAATCTCTTGTGTCCACATCTGAGCGTCTCCTTTGCCAAAAGCATCTTCTCCCAGCACCTGTACAGGAGCCCCACAGTCCAGCTCTCTACACACAACCTCTGCATCCTGCTGGTCAAAGGCAGCGTCACACACTGAAACCCACGACTGATTGTGAAGTATCTCTAACCTCCCAGAGCACAGGTGAGATCCATTAATGAATCTGGAAGGTTTATGGCCTGTTTGTATGTACATGAACCACAGTAGACAAAAATAAATGCTTGATAATACCATAGCAATCCAAACATTTATTACACAGTATTTCAAATGAAAAAAAAATAATTCTGAAATAATTCCATATATCCATGGACAACCAGTTAAATGATTTACCCGAACAGATGACACCGGCATCATAATTGTGAGTACATGCATGTACGCTCCATCCTGATGTCCCACAGTTCTTCAGTGTTGACTCTGATCCAGTACATAACACAACAGTCATCCAGATTGGTCCTGATCCTTGTCCAAAATGAGCATCACCCAGAGCATCTACAGGTTCTCCACAGTCCAGTTCTCTACACACCACTGCAGCATCAGCCATATCCCAGAAATCACCACACACTGTTCCCCACTGACCTCTATGAAGAACCTCCACTCTACCAGCACAGCGACTGTTGCCACCAACCAACCTCACATTCTTTTTACCTAAGTGACAAGAGAGAGACTATTAGTAAATAATAAGACAACTAAAAATTATTATTCTTATATTATTTTAACTCCTACTAGCACACAGCAGCCCCTGGTCATCATCATGAGAACAGTTGTGTTTGAGTGTGGATGATGTTGGACAGAGGTGAATCTGAGACTCATTTCCTCTGCACTGAATCTCTTGTGTCCACATCTGAGCGTCTCCTTTGCCAAAAGCATCTTCTCCCAGCACCTGTACAGGAGCCCCACAGTCCAGCTCTCTACACACAACCTCTGCATCCTGCTGGTCAAAGGCAGCGTCACACACTGAAACCCACGACTGATTGTGAAGTATCTCTAACCTCCCAGAGCAACTGGAGTTTCCGATAAGCCTGAGGCCTGAAGTAGCAAGAGATAAGAAACATTAAACATTAAGTATTGTACTGTTTTTATCATTTTTGTTTGTTATCAAACTGTGTTATTCTTGTCATTATTGGTCTACTAAGAAGCAACACTTATTCATGTGAAAAGGAGTCAAAGTAAATGAATTAAATTCATCACTTTCATTTCAATCCAAACTTCTATAACTTTCTTTCTTTCGTGGAATACAAAAAGGGAATTTTAAAGAATATCCTGGCTCTCTTCTCAATATAATAAAAACAAGTAAAATAAGTAAAAAGTATTGTTTGTGCTCCACAGAACAAAGTGGCAAGTAAATGATAACTGAATTTTGATTTTTGGGTGAACATTCTCTTTGATGCAGTTGGATCATCTCTGATGTAAAAACAGTGCAGGGTTTGGAGCAGTTTACCTGAGCAGATTACTCCTGCATCTTTTGTATGATCACAATCATAAAAACCCCAATTTACTGTTCCACAGTTCTTCAGTGTAGATTCTGATCCAGTACATAACTTGCGATTCGTCCAGATTGGTCCTGATCCTGGTCCAAAATGAGCATCACCAAGAGCATCTACAGGTTCTCCACAGTCCAGCTCTCTACACACCACTACAGCATCAGCCATATCCCAGCCAACATCACACACTGTTCCCCACTGACCTCTATGAAGAACCTCCACTGTACCAGCACAGCGACTGCTACCATTTACCAGTCTCACATTTCTTATGCCTATGAATGTAAGAGAAAAGGCTATTGTAAATTTAAATTGTTATAATAAAATGAAATTAAATCTGCTTTGTTGTACTTTGAACTGTTACCAGTACACAGCAAACCAATGTTGTGCTCATGAGAACAGTTGTTTTCATCTAACGGTGATGTTGGACAGAGGTGAATCTGAGACTCATTTCCTCTGCACTGAATCTCTTGTGTCCACATCTGAGCGTCTCCTTTGCCAAAAGCATCTTCTCCCAGCACCTGTACAGGAGCCCCACAGTCCAGCTCTCTACACACAACCTCTGCATCCTGCTGGTCAAAGGCAGCGTCACACACTGAAACCCAAGACTGATCATCAAGTATCTCCAACCTCCCAGAGCAGCGAGAACCTCCAACCAGCCTGACTTCTGAAAGAACAACAGGAAAGAACAACATCTTAGGAAACTTAAATTCTATACCATTTATCAATCCAATCACATAAGAAATTTTATTTTATTTAATCTTATGAAATAAAAGAATTTTTTATGAAAACACTATACACTTCAGAAAAACTTGGCTCATGTCAAAAACAGCATATTGGTATGGTTACTGTATGCCTTAAATATGAATACATACAGTCATTAACAGAACAACTCATAGTTTCATGTCAACAACGTTTATTTTTTTGTTTAGGCCCACACAGTTACAGTGAGGAAATAAGGAGGATTTAGGATAGATAGATAGTAAAATGTAGGGGAAATCAACCAGTTCTTGTGCACACCTGCTGCCCTGAATCCTTTCAGGCAATGGCATTAATATGCAGAGTTAGAAATGAGCCACTGAAGTTTATTTTTAACAAGATTGCTGATTAATACAATCTCGCCATAACAGGTTATGAGGTCACAGAGATGGTGGAAAATGGTTACGTAAAAGAAAGAAAGAAAATGACTACCTTTGGTGAAATTGTTTTGTGTTATAAAAGACTAAACTAGGATTTTTAACTTACCTGAACAAACGACTTTAGCGCTCTTATCAAGACACATATCAGGAACACTTGATTGTATGAATCCACATTTCTTAAGTGTGGACTCAGATCCAGTACACATCGCATTTTCTATCGAGATTGGTCCTGATCCTGGTTCACGATGAGCAACATACAGAGCATCTACAGGATCTCCACAGTCCAGCTCTCTACACACCACTGCAGCATCAGCCAAATCCCAGCCATCACCACACACTGTTCCCCACTGACCTCTATGAAGAACCTCCACTCTACCAGCACACCGACTGCTACCATTTACCAGTCTCACATTTATTATGTCTAGGAATGATAGAGAGAGTGAGAGAAAAAGTGAGTGGAAATACAGTACAGTATGTTACAATAAATTTTAATAAAACTGCTCTGTTGCATTTTGAACTCTTACCAGTACACAGCAAACCAATGTTGTGCTCATGTGAACAGTTGTTTTCATCTAATGGTGATGTTGGACAGAGGTGAATCTGAGACTCATTTCCTCTGCACTGAATCTCTTGTGTCCACATCTGAGCGTCTCCTTTGCCAAAAGCATCTTCTCCCAGCACCTGTACAGGAGCCCCACAGTCCAGCTCTCTACACACAACCTCTGCATCCTGCTGGTCAAAGGCAGCGTCACACACTGAAACCCACGACTGATCATCAAGTATCTCTAACCTCCCAGAGCAGCGAGAACCTCCAACCAGCCGGACTTCTGAAAGAACAACACAGATCAACAAAAGCATGGCTTATTTATGGGGCTTCAAGATAATCATTTGTACATCAAAGCCATTTTATTTTTAGTCTTATAATGAATAAATAAAGAAAATCACAACAAATATAAATATAAAATGTATTTATTATTGAAGTCAACATTTTAAAACTTCTTTAAAATTTAGAAGCCAATCTGGAAGCGCATATGAATTTTAATATGTAAAATACTTTACCTGAACAGATGACTCCAGCATCTCTACTGTGATCACAGGTGCTTTTACCCCATCCTCTTGATCCACAGTTCTTCAGTGCTGTCTCTGATCCAGTACACATGACAAAACCCATCCAGATTGGTCCTGATCCTGGTCCAAAATGAGCATCACTCAGAGCATCTACAGGTTCTCCACAGTCCAGCTCTCTACACACCACTGTAGCATCAGGCATATCCCAAAAAAGATCACACACTGTTCCCCACTGACCTCTATGAAGAACCTCCACTCTACCAGCACAGCGACTGTGACCACCAACCAGCCTCACATTCACACTTTCTAAATATTAAGCAGTAACAATGAGAGATGAAAGATGAAGGGATGAGAGTTCAATTTACAGCATTACTAAGTGGGACAACTGGGAAAATGGGACACATACGTCTGAGTATTTAAAATGAAGGCATGTTCATTAACAAAAAAAGAATTATGCTGACTCCCTCCTTTTATAAAAAAAAAAAAAAGTAGGGTTTCAATTATCCTAAAATGCATAATTTTTCAGCTGTAAATAGTTCAAAACAATTACAGGGTTTATACCATTATGTTGTCATGGAAACAAAGTTTAAAACTGGAAATAACTTTGCACAGAAAAGGTTAGTAAGCATTTTTTTCCACACTATAATCATATTAACGCATATTTGTTTACATCTTGTTTCTTACAGAAAACCTCTTTTTTTTAAAGGAGGGACAAGTAGAAATGTATTATTTTGGTAAAGAATTATACCACAAATTATGTTGATTGAGCTTAAACTATATTAAGCTTAAACCTGGTCTATTCTTTTAATATATATATTTTCCCTCTAGTTCTTCTGTAGCTGAGGTCTTGCCATTGTTTAAGACACTAACATTGTAACCCTATAAAAGGCCTTTAGGATTTTTTTTGTTGTTGTCTTGTTTGTCATGATCACAACTTCTTGACACAATATTATACAGCATTTATCCTGCTGGATTATGAATGAGTGATTCTTTTTTTAATAAAAATGTTAAGGGGACTTGCTCAAGCTAACATGTCTGTCACTAATATTTCCAAATCAATGTTTATCAAATCAGAACTCCAAATGTGTAATCAATTTTACGGCCACCCAACTCGAGGGACAGAGATGCCTGCATGGTTATAGAATAATGTTTGACACATGGCGATTAAATCGTTTTCAACCAGAGAAAAGGTGATCAATGTATTATTATTATTTTTTTAGATAACAGAAGATTGAGACAACATTTACAATGTTGATATCACATGAAAATTTTAATTGCGATCACAAGACAACAAGACAAAAAACTACAATAATGACCTCTCAGGGTTTCAATAAATAAATATTAATATTGTTTTGATAACTAGTTATCATTAATATATTATAATTAATGAAAAGAAGACACTCAAGTAAAACTTATTTGTAGCTCTTTATAAATTGGAGAGACAGAGAGAAAGAGAAAGAGATAAACTGCCTGTTAAACACAGGAGCACATTCAATATATTGTGACAATGCGATTACACGGGCATCTAAAAAAACACATTACAGTATAGTTTAATTTTAAGATCTTAAATAACATAGCCCTTCATATAAAAACAAAACAAAATAACAACAACAAAAAGAACACTCTCTTTAATTTCATGTCTGCTTACCAGCTGTGATGAGTATTATAACTGAAGACAGTAAAATGAGTGTCAGGCATCTCTCCATCTCTCTCTGCTTGATTAATTCAACATCCAGTACAAGCTTCTCCGCACTGATGATACAGAAGTACAGGCGTCCTCTCTCAGCCCCCTTAATGAGAGAGAAAGAGGTTCAAAACCCTCCAATCACACTCGCTGTTACCTTATTAGACAGAACAGAGGAAATCATCAAACAACTTCAGTGACAAATCAGAGGAGGCATTTATGATCTTCTCCATATATATATATATAACTGTGAATGAACTCCTCCTCCCCACCCATCAAGACTGAGGGGATGCAGAAACACACACAAACACACACACACAGGACTTACAGGAGACAGGAAACTCTCCAGTTTATTTACAGCATCAAAGCCCAACACCTGCAGAGAAGAGATAAAAGCTCTGATAACTGTGATATTATGTTAGCATGATATTAATACGTAATAAACTCAACTATTTAAATTAAATACTATTGCCAAAAAGCAATTTTAAAAATAGGCAGAAAAGACATTCTCCTTAAAATGTCTTATCACTTTCTCAAGATAATTCTCATATTGCACCAAAGTGGTTTGTTTCAAATGGCCCACAAAAACCCTCTTCATCTTGTGTCCAGCAGAGTGAGCCTCTGTGCTTCATTTCTGCTAAAGCGCCCTTAGTGGTGCAGGGAAGATGTATTTTTGTAGGCCAAACCCCAGAAACATATTAGCATTTTAGCACTTTTGGTTCCATCAACTTTAAGTGAATGGTTTTTTTATTTATATGTTTTTGGTTAAATGCTTGAAATAAGGCCTTTGGCTAAAACAAGCTCAAGATATTTTCACGTTTTATTTAACAATATAAAATACATCAGTAATACGCTCTTGTGACTTTTTTAAATGCTTTTAGTTGTCTTTAAAAATGTTGTTGCTAACAAATGGCTAAATGGGACAACGAGCATCCATCCATCATAAGTCAAGCACTTTTTCAAGTAGGCCTACCTCTTCATAAATATGGCTATTTTCAAGGGTTTTCCAGGACTTAAATTTCAAAAAGTCAAATTCAAGTACTTCAAGTAGCCTACTTTAAGCACCGTACAAACGGAAGAACTCTTCCGCCGCAAATCGCTACACAAGGCCATCTGCCGGAAGCTAGTTATAGCTAATTAAGTTTTAAAGATGGATATTTTTCTTACAAAAACCCATTGCTTTGCTTCAGAAGAACTTTATTAAACCCCTGGAGCTGTATTGTTTTTTTTTTTTGTTTTTTTTTGTGTGGTAAAACCCATTGCTTTGCTTTAGAAGACCTTTAAACCCCTGGAGATGTGGATTATTTTTTATGATGAATGGATTTTATGGCTTTAAAATCTCGTTACCCATTCACTACCATTGTAAAGCTTTAAAGAGCCAGGATATTTTTAAATTTAACTCCAATTGTGTTCGTCTGAAAGAAGATAGTCATATACACTTTGGATGGCTTGAGGGTGAGTAAATCATGGTATTCATTTATGGGTGAACTATTCCTTTAAATCAAACCTACCAGGAGGCATGATTAACAGACTAATGTTGTGTTTCAAAGAAGACACATCACACATGATTATTTGGATTAAGTCAATGAAGATCAATACACACACACAGTATGACTGCAACTCATCTTTATCTACAAGATGGCTGTAAAATATCGTCGAATTCAGAGATTTATTAGCTTTGTGCATCAATAAAAAAATAACGATGACGTAATTAAAAAAATAATAATTTAAAATAATTTTATAACATTATAATTTGAAGACTGTTTGAAAAACTGTATCAGACCATCTAAAACAGTAACATTTTAAACCCACATGCTTTATTTGCTGCTTGCAAACACTTTCAAAATAATAAATACATTAATAATAATAATAATAATAATAATAATAATAAAACATTTTACCCTGTTAAATATTATGATTAAATATAAAATTAATATTGACACAAGATGCTCATTTTGCCATGTTCACACAGAAACTGCTTATCATTTATTTTGGTCATGTTTCATATACAACTGGAAACATATAGACACATTATTTTTAAAGATTATCTCCAGCAAGATATATCCGTAACCTTTAAAGACATTATTTTTTAATACTTTGATTTTGACCCCACAAAAAACAAAGCTTGCTTTGTGATAGAATTTATTTTCTAGGCAAATTTTATATACATAGGCTAAATGTATATTCACCAACAACAAACCAGTTTTTCTTGTCTTTTGAAAGAATTTAAAATGTACATTAACACTATGTCATCCTCAGTAAATAAGAAAGCAAGTAAAACAACCTAAACTTGTAATTACTTTAATTTGTACACTCTTATTGATGTATAAAACAATATCTTAACCTCATGGTGTTTTTTTCTATCTTCTCCTATTTTTCCTTTGTTATTTTTTTCTTTTTTTAGCAAATCATTGTTAACTTTTTTTTTTCAAAGTTGTATATCATTAATGTCATGTACGGTTTGCAATTACAATTTTTTTTAATTTTTAAATTAAAATAATAATAAAAATCATTTTTAAAGTCTATTTGCTAACACCTTGTCTGAATGGATGAAAGGTTCTCTTTGTGAGTAAGTATTATATAATTACTGGAAAGAAATAAAATAAAAATATAGCTGTTGTTGTTGAAAATGTGTAACTCTGAAGCTCTAAAAGAGAAACAAAGGAAGGGAATTTTCGAAACGGCAACAACAACCAAGGGTGTGTAAAATGAACACGGATCATACATTCCCACCAGGGTTATCAATTAATCCTATTTATAAGCTTCCTTTTCACACTGTACATTCCTAAACCCTGGCTTAAAGTCCTTATTTGCATATTTGCGTTGTCAGTGTCATTGATTGAAAGAACAACCCAGTATGTTTACATAAAGGCTCTAGCAATGTGCAACCATTATAGGCTGCTCAGCAACAACAACAAAAAACAACAGTGCTTTTTTCCAGCAACTTTTTTCTTATGTGTAAATATTTGTATGAACATACAAAGCTTGAGATATAAAATGAAATAATACAAAAGTAGCAGTCAGTATCTGGTGTGGCCAGCGGCTGCTTCAAGTACAGAGCATCTCATCTTCAACGACTGAGCCATCAGTTCTTGTTGTGAGATGTTACTCCGCTCTTCCACCAAGGAATTTACAAGTTCCAGGACACTTCTGTGGGGACATTGTGTCACACGTGGTTTGGCCTTGCAAGGCCCATCAGCTGTCCTTCCTGTCTCCCTATAGGACTGTCTTAGACGTCTTAAATGACTGACATTGCAGTTTATTGCTGTTCACATCTGCAGTCCTCAAGCCTCCTGCAGCAGGCCTATGTTCACGCAGGTGACCAGAGACCCTGGGCATGTTTCTCCTGGAGTCAATGGAATGGCCTCTTTAGTAGTAGTAGTTATTGTAACTGTGACCTTAATTTTCAGCTGTAGTTTGTAATGTTATGATTAGCCTCGTAGCTGCTTGGCTTGGTTCACACAGACTTTAAGTGTATAGTGTGTAAAGCCCTCATGTTGTTTGCACAGTAGTTTCAGCATTTGAGGGGGAAAATGTCAAATGGTGAGAGAAAACAAGAAGAGACTGTTTTATTTTTACCTTTATAGTCCGAAAAGTCCATTCAGGATGCTAGAGGTAAAGTATATGGTAAAGTATGAGCAATGTGAAATGTTAATCATGATTCACTTCACTCAGGGTTCAGACTGACCCTGGGATAACCATTTAAAGTGTAAAAAGCACTATTGAGTTCTGACAGGACAACAGGATTTCTGAAGAAAAACATTTTTACCTCACAACAAATGATATGTTATATTAATTAATAAATAATTCTAAAATATAAAAAGACAACATCATATTTGATATACAGTATTTCTCACTCTTTCACTAGCACTGCTTTAAAAACTGTTTTAATGTTACTGTTAAACACATGTACAAAAGCATTTGCTTTTATATGTAGTTGCCTAATTATTTGGACGTGATAACGAGGGTTGCTACAACGTCCTTTTCAACGTACCTTTACTATTAGTATTACTGCAGCATTTTACCCACAAAATCGCTGTTAAACGCTGATTAATCTGAAGAAGAACAGCTATTGTTCTCTTTATTACCAGCACCTGCCTGAAATCACACAACTAAAAGTGCTGAAATGTAAATATGGGGTTGTACTGTGACTCATATCTTTTGGGTAAGACATGCATGCAATATTTCTATTCTACCAAACATGTAATGCAATTGTGTCCATATTCATTTATTAATAGCATCAACATTTGCTTAAGCATCCTGTTTCAGGTTGGATACAATGTTTTGATTCTTAAATAGCCAAATGATTAAGGCTTGGGAAAAAAGCATTAAATAAGCATTAAAAAAGACCATTGTATTTCTTTATTTGTTTTAATTAGATACAGTTGTGCTCAAAAGTGTACATACCCCTTGCAGAATCTGCAAAAAATGTTAATAATTTTAACAAAATAAGAGGTATTATAAAACTTGCTGTCCTGAAATAGATGTTTAATAGCAGAATCTATTAAAATGTCCCCGTTCAAAACTTTACATAACCATGAATCTTAATACTAGCTGTTGTTACCTGAGTGAACCAGTGTTCACCTGAGTGTTTTTTTCATCATTCCCTTGCATGTCAATTGAACAATTAAACTGCCCACTGCTCTTCAGAAAAATCCTTCAGGTTCTGCACATTATTTACTTTTCCAGCATCTTCTGCATATTTAAACCCTTTCCAGCTGTGGCTGTATGATTTTGAGATCCATCTTTTCACACTGAGGACAATTCACAACTATAACTAACGCTGCAAACATTCACTGATGCTCCAGAAGTAAACAATGCATTAAACTTTTGAACAGGATGATAATGTGTAAGTTTTTATTATTTTGTTTAAAGGTAATGTTTCATTTAGTACTGCATGCCTCCAGAAGCTATGCACAAGAGATACTTACATGTTTCCCAGAAGACAAAAATACAATTTACCCTGATCATAAAATTCAGAAAGTTTACACCCCAGCTGTTAATGCATCATGTTGCATTCTTGAACATCAGTGAATGTTTTCACCTTTGAGTCCCTCAGTTGTTCGCTCTCTTATGTTGTACCTTAGGTTGTCCGCCCTTTTTAACGCTGTGCTCATTGTTTTCTGTCTTTCAGTTTGTATTTCCACAGTATGAAGGTAAGATCTTATGGATTTATGAATGAGCCGCTCAATTTAAAATCTTCTGGTTCTATTGACATGTATTATGACACCCGCTTCAAACATTATAATGTCTTCACCAGAAAAGTTCAATATTCTGATGGCTGGGTGCTTGTTTCACTGGCACATAAGGTCTATATGTAAACATCTGTTATGTGAAATAGCTTATTTAGGACAGTACTACATAAAAACAACAATACGTTTTTATGTTCCCTGTTATTTTGTTAAACATATTAACATTTTCACAGATTCTGCAAGGGGTATGTAAACTTTTGAGTACAACTGTAAAACAGAACAGGGAAATGGCTCCAACTTCAAGTAAGGAATAAGGCACAAAATTAACAATGTTCAGAGAAAAAAAAATTACATTAGCATGATTTTATGCATTTATAATGTTTGTTTTTAATATTGTTAAAATGTGTTTGTTAAAGAGAAGCAAAAAAAGAATCAATGTTATACCTCCTAAATTTCAAAGCAATCCTTTTTACAAAATGCAAGCTCATCAATACAAAGTAATTTAAAACCTAAAGTAGCGATTCAACCCAACTCTAGAAGCTGTAAAATGTCATGAACCGAGGCAGTGTGTGTGGCCATTGAGTCATACAGTCATGCCGTCATTTTTTGACAACTCCCCCACATCATCATAGTCTGTTATTAAAGAAAAAAGCAAATGTTTAATGTTGTATTTAATATCTAAAACTGAGCCTATTAAAATCAGCAAATAATTAGTCAAAGATTAAAAAAGAGACAAACACTGACCCAACAGGTTCCTCTCTTCTTCATTGCTGTTCTTCACATCATCATACTCCTCCTGATCTCCCTCTGATTCACATGTGAAATAAAACCTCACATTGTAATTTGTAATACAGCTTGTGTCACTGATGATGTCATTGATCTCTTTCCCTCATTACTGTGTGAGATTATTAGATTTACTCCAGATAAAGTCATGATGATTAATTAATGGTAAACTATAAACGCATGTTCAATATATTGTTCTGTAACTCACCCGTTACACCTTGAGAGTCCTGTCCATTAATGATGACATCATCATAATTTTCTGCCGTGTCCACTACACACACACACACACACACACACACACACACACACACACACACAGAGAGAGAGAAACATAGACAGATCAAATGTTGCATTTTATCGGTACTGAGCATCAATTTAAAGGGACTGTGTTGTTATATACAGTACATACACATAAAACAATGAATACCTTCACCTTCTACAATACCAGGGTTATGTTCACTGGTGATGACATCATCATAGCTCCCAGGTGTGTCTTCTACAAATTTAAAATGAATCAGATGCCATCACACTAAAAACAAACTTGCATATGTAATGTATATTTTCTTAATTTTATATTTTATATAAAAAAATTATAAAATATAAAAAAATATATATAAAAAATATATATGTGTGTGTGTGTGTGTGTGTGTGTGTGTGTGTGTGTGTCTCACGTTCTGGTTTCAGTCCATCAGTAATGACATCATCATAGTACCCCAGTGCGATTTCATTCGCCTCGTCTTCAGAAATCAAAACAGAATATTTTTAGGACTTAATGCTCTTGGCCATTGCCATTGTGATCAATCAATGAATGATGTGACCAGTTTACAAGACATTAATGTAACATGATGTCCTATAATGTAACATCAGTCACAAAGACAGCCTTCATGCTTTCAATATGGAACTAGGCAAAGCTAGACAGACTTTCTTCTCAAATATGATAAACAGCAATTTAAACAACACACGCACTCTTTTTGCTACTGTAGAGAGACTGACAAACCCTCCAAGCCAGTCTCAGTGAAATGCTCTCAGAGAACAAGTGCAGTGAGTTTGCTTCTTTCTTCTCTGAGAAAATCAGTAATATCAGAAAGGTGATCAGCACATCCTTGAGTTGCACTGAGGTCAGACAGATCAAACCACCTGAGAAATGAGTTACTATGTCTGATTTCAAAGAAATTGATGGCAAAATTTTGGAAGAAACCGTACAGCACCTTCAACCTGCGCTCTTGACACACTTCCCACATCATTTTTCAAAAGTGTGTTAAACAGTTTAGAAGCAGATCTTCTAGAAGTGGTAAATGTCTCACTTCGCTCTGGGAGTTTTCCAAACTCCCTGAAAACTGCAGTTGTCAAGCCCCTCCTGAAAAAGAACAATCTGGATAAGACCATATTAAAGGGATAGTTCACCCAAAAATGAAAATTCTGTCAGTAATTACTCACCCTCATGTTGTTCCAAACCCGTAAGACCTTCGTTCATCTTCGGAACATAAATTAAGATATTTTTGATTAAATCTGAGCCTTGTCTCACTCCTCCATAGGCTGCTAGGTGGCCCAAACTTGCTGGCCCAGAAAAGTTATTAAAGAGATCGTTAATATAGTCCAAGTGACTACAGTGGCTCAATCTTAAGTATATCAAGCGACGAGAATACTTTTTGTGCGCAAAAACAAACAAAAATAACGACTTTATTCCACTATTCATTTCCTTCTCTCTCGACCTCTAGTTGGTTCACGTAGTGTTTTTGCGCAGCGCGTCTGTGTTACACGTCACCACGTAGGCTCACTATTGGCCGACGCCGGTCATGTGTGTGATGCGTGATTACGTATAACACAGACGCGCAGCGCAAAAACACTACGAGGCCCAGAGAGAAGGAAATGAATAGTGGAATAAAGTCGTTATTTTTGTTTGTTTTTGCGCACAAAAAGTATTCTCGTCGCTTGATATACTTAAGATTGAGCCACTGTAGTCACTTGGACTATATTAACGATCTCTTTAATAACTTTTCTGGGCCAGCAAGTTTGGGCCACCTAGCAGCCTATGGAGGAGTGAGTCAAGGCTCAGTTTTCATCAAAAATATCTTAATTTATGTTCCGAAGATGAACGAAGGTCTTACGGGGTTGGAACAACATGAGGGTGAGTAATTACTGACAGAATTTTCATTTTTGGGTGAACTATCCCTTTAAGCAACTATAGGCCGATCTCAAATCTTCCTTTCATAGGCAAGATCATTGAAAAAGTTGTCTTCAATCAGCTGAACAAATTCTTGAGCTTGAATGGATCCTTTGACAATTTTCAGTCTGGTTTCCGACCGCACCACAGCACAGAGACAGCGCTCATAAAGATAATAAACGATATTCGCTTAAATACTGATTCAGGCAAATTATCAGTGCTGGTACTACTTGACCTTAGTGCTGCATTTGACACTGTCGATCATAACATACTTCTTGACAGGCTGGAAAACTGGGTGGGGCTTTCTGGGATAGTCCTAAAATGGTTCAGGTCATACTTAGATGGGAGAGGTTATTATGTGAGTATAGGAGATCATAAGTCTGAGTGGACATCCATGACATGCGGAGTCCCTCAAGGCTCGATTCTTGCGCCACTCCTGTTCAACCTGTATATGCTCCCAATGAGCCAAATAATGAGAAAGAACCAAATTGCTTACCACAGCTATGCAGACGACACACAACTCTACTTAGCCCTATCGCCTAAAGATTACAGCCCAATTGACTCCCTGTGCCAATGCATTGACGAAGTCAACAGTTGGATGTGTCAAAACTTTCTTCAGTTAAACAAAGACAAAACTGAAGTCATTGCATTTGGAAACAAAGATGAAGTTCTCAAGGTGAACGCATACCTTCACTCTAGGGGTCAAACAACTAAACATCAAGTCAGGAATCTTGGTGTGACACTAGAGTCAGACCTTAGTTTCAGTAGTCATGTCAAAGCAATAACTAAATCAGCATACTATCATCTAAAAAATATTGCAAGAATTAGATGCTTTGTTTCCAGACAAGACTTAGAGAAACTTGTGCATGCTTTCATCACCAGCAGGGTGGATTATTGTAATGGACTCCTCACTGGCCTTCCCAAAAAGACCATAAGACAGTTGCAGCTCATACAGAACGCTGCCGCCAGGATTCTGAGCAGAACCAGAAAATATGAACATATCACACCAGTCCTCAGGTCTTTACACTGGCTCCCAGTTAAATTTAGGATTGATTTTAAAGTATTACTACTGGTATTTAAATCATTCAATGGCCTAGGACCTCAATACATTGCAGATATGCTCACTGAATATAAACCCAACAGATCACTCAGATCATTAGGATCATATCAGCTAGAAATACCAAGGGTTCACTCTAAGCATGGCGAGTCTGCTTTTAGCTATTATGCCAGCCGCTATTCTATTTTTCTAAACTGTTTTAATTATTCTTATTTCTTTTATTATTTTAATTTCTTCTATGTAAAGCACTTTGAATTGCCATTGTGTATGAAATGTGCTATATAAATAAACTTGCCTTGCCTATAATGTAACATCAGTTAAAGGATTTTAGAGACAAATACACACAGAAACATACCCTACAAATATATGATCCCCTACCTCCCAAAACTTTTGTGTGTGTGTGTGCGCGTGTGTGTGTGTGCGTGTGTCTCACGTTCTGGTTTCAGTCCATCAGTAATGACATCATCATAGTACCCCAGTGCGATTTCATTCGCCTCGTCTTCAAAAATCAAAACAGAATATTTTTAGGACTTAATGCTCTTGGCCATTGCCATTGTGATCAATCAATGAATGATGTGACCAGTTTACAAGACATTAATGTAACATGATGTCCTATAATGTAACATCAGTTAAAGGATTTTAGAGACAAATACACACAGAAACATACCCTACAAATATATGATCCCCTACCTCCCAAAACTTTTGTGTGTATGTGTGTGTGTGTGTGTGTGTAAAAAAACAGAGCTGCAGGTGCATGTCTGTTATCTGACACGTTCACAAATATCCACATTCTTTGGATCATACAACACTAACCAATCATTTTAAATAATGCACAAAAGGTCCCACAAATATAACTCAATGTGATGTACTCCACTCACCCCTCTGAATAAAGTTATTTCTCTGTTGATTTCCACAAATCAGAACCTATGACACTCACCCCTCTGAGTGAAGAAACTCTGTCTATTAGTGGGTCTGCGATGAATCTCCTCATAAACGGCCTCAGTCGTCGTCTTGTGTCTCCTCTTAGAGAGAGCTGTGAGTGTAGACAGACAAACCTGCTGTCAGTTCACAACACATGACTGATCACACACTGAATAACACACAATATGACAGTCTCTGGATCTCTCCTACCTCTCCTCATCACTCTGTTCTGCTGAATCAGTATAAGCAGTGGCACTAAGAGCAGTAAGAGCAAAACTCCCAGTACAACCACAAGCACAGAGAGAGACACTGGAGGAGTTTGTGGAGGAGTGACTGATGTTGAGCGCACTGTCTGAGAAACTGGAGGAGAAGCTGATGTTGTTGTGGCAGGAGTAGTGGACACTGACAAATCTGTCAAATCTGGAAAAACAGACACAGACAGATTAAAAATCATGCAAATACACATATTATTAGCACTAAAATGATGTTAAAGGGCCCTATCTTGCACCCAGCGCAATTGACTTTGTACACCGACGCATGTATCATTCCTATTTTGCACCCGCGCAAAGCGCGCTTTTCCCTCTACAGAAGCACGTCGCTAAACTAGGGAATGAACTTGCGCTCCCTGGGCGGTTCAGCGCAAAAAAGGAGGCGTGTTCCGGCGCAAACGTTCCTTCATGCTATTTTGCAGGTTTAGAAAACAATTGCGCCACTAACCAGGAAAAAATAGTTTAAAGTCAGTGGCGCGTTGCGCATGTTATTCATATATGCTATTTTAAGGGCGCATGCTTGGCCATAATCAATGTAGCGTGTGCAAAACGCGCACTTTGATTCTCTCATCTACACAGAAGCAGCAGTTTTCATTTTTGCAAATCATACATTATTACGATAGATAGATAGATAGATAGATAGATAGATAGATAGATAGATAGATAGACAATTTAATATAAAAGCATACATCTATCTTACACATTTACCCAAATTATCATACGTCTTTTTAACCTAAGTTAATTTGGGTGGGTTTCTCCATCCCCAACATCCCTGACGAGAGCGTTGCTCTCCTTGGCTGTGAACCGCTCCTGGCGCGCGCCTGGCAAATCCGCCGTTATGATCGGAATCCGCTTTAGAACAAGCGCGCCTGCTCTTAAAGGGAATGTGAGATGTCGCTCTGATTGGTTTATTTCACGTTACGCCCAAACCACACCTATGAATAATGAAGCTCTTCAGACCAACCCATTTTAGATTTGCGCCTGGCGCAAGAGTCATTTATCCCGCCCGGAAAATATCAACAGCGCCAAGACCCGCCCACAAAGATACTTGCGCTTTGCGCTTTGACACTTGCGTTTCAGATCGTTAAAATAGGGCCCAAAGTGTTTTGCTCTGACTTGCACAGGTGAGTCCAGCGTGCTCTTTGTGGGAGCAGTCAGTGTGGTTCTTCAGGGAGAGAGGACAGTCCCACAGGTGAATCTCATTCCCTCTGCACTCGACTCTGTTCAGCCACACAACACCTTCACCAGCACCAAAGACTGAATTCCCATCAGCCCTCAGTGCTGCTCCACAACCCAGCTGCCTGCAGACCACCTGAGCATCGCTGATGTCCCACAGATCAGCACAGACTGAACCCCACACAGCGTTATGATACACCTCCAGCCTCCCAGAGCACCGGCCCAAACCTCCCCTCAGTCTGAGAGGAACATGATCTAAATCACACACAGCAACATCACTGACCAGCTTCAGGACAACATTCACAACAAAACACACTGAAACTGATTGCTAGAGGCCTTTAAATTTGTATAAAAAAAAATGTGATGTGGAATAAAAAATTATTTTGTGTTGAAATATAAATAATTTAAGATGAAAACAAATACACAAATATCAGACTTACTTGAACACTGTCTCTGGTGAGGAGATGGTGAGGTAGAACAAGTCAGATGACTCCGAATAGATTCAGAATTCTCATCCTCTGAGATGAAAACGATGACAATAATATAAAATGACAACATCAAAAGATTTTTTACTCTGTAAAATTTAAGGTGTTTAAGAATATTTTGGAGAAAATTTATTTAATCTATGAGACATAAAATAATCATATTTAAATAAACATGACCACTTCAGACCATATTAAATCAGTTAAATATCTCCTTACCTGAGCAGGTGATTTTTGCCACTTCATTATCACAGTCATTCTGTCCCCAGGGTGAAGATGGACACTGCCATAGAGTGGAATCATGACGTCGACATTTTAAATAATCAAGCCAATTATGAGACTTCAGTCCCTCTGAATAATCGGGTTCACTGCCAGATTTTCCACAGTTCAGCTCTTGACAGATCAGAACTGCTGTCTCTCTGTCCATCTGGTTCCAGCACACATTACCCCAGGATCCATTGTAGAAAACCTCCACATTCCCTTCACAGCCCTCAGTTAATCTGATCTCTTTAAACTCTGTACATGCAAAAGGATGAGAATCAACTTTAACTTTCATCAAACCCCAATACATTTCTACCACTGAATGGTACATATATATTGAAATATCTGGAAAAAAACATTTTTGATTTTAAATGTTACTGAATAACAAATTTTCACACTAGTGTACCGTTTACCTGAGCACACGACTCCTACATCCTCCTTGTGTTGACAGTCATGTTTCCCCCAGCCTGGAGAAGAGCAGTTCCACAGGGACGTCTCATTCCCCTCACACTCCACCTCATCCAGCCATATGGGTCCAGAACCAGGACCAAACCAGGCTGGTACCTGCTGGTTACTGAGGGCCACTCCACACTGCAGCTGTCTGCACACCACATGGGCATCTTTAATATCCCAGGAGTCATCACACACTGTCCCCCATGAGCCGCTGTGAAAAACCTCCAGCCTCCCTGCACAGTCTCCCCCAGAACCCACCAGCCTGATGGACCCGCGAGCTGATATTCAGAGAGAGAAAAACACATTATTGATCACTAACAACTGAAGAATCTGCCCAGATGTTGTTGTTCTCACCAAGGCAGGTGATTGACAGCTGTTGTGTGGAGCTGCAGTTGAGAGTTTGTGGAGAGCTGCAGTTCCCCAGATGAGCTTCACTCCCAGAGCACTGGAAGCCCGTCACACACTCATGACTGTGTTCAGGACTGGATGAAGAGGAGCCGGAGAAGTTCAGCACAGAGCCACAGCCCAGCTGTCTGCAGACCACAGAGGATTCAGTGAGACTCCAGGAGTCCAGCAGAACTCTCCTCCAGACCTGATGGATGGAAACTTCCAGCTCCCCCTCACACTGTCTCTCTCCAGACAACCGCACCAGACCGTCATGAACAGCCAGAGAGGAACCTGAGGAGAAGATCTCATGTTTTACTAAAATAAGAATTGTGTTAGAACGTGAAATAGTTCAGTGGTCTCAGTGTCAAATAAGTTTACCAGAGCAGACGACTCCAACATCTCGTCTATGAGAACATTCAGCTCGACTCCATGAAGCGACGGAGCATTCTGAGAGTTTTGTTTCATTCCCGTCACAAACACATCAGCCCAGATTTCACCACTTCCCTCTCCAAACCAGTCTGATCCCACAACAGACACAGCAATCCCACAATTCAGCTGTCTACAGAGCACACTGGCAGCTCTCATATCCCAGCATGCATCACACACTGTTTCCCATTCGTTGAGGAACCGAAGCTCCACTCTTCCAGAACAAGAGCCTGAACCATTCATCAGTTTGGCCTCTGTGTAACCTGAATAAAGAACAGAAGTTAAAATAGTGTATAATGCAGCTGACAGAGGAGAATGAAGAGAGACAGAATATTGATAATTTACCAGAACAGATCAGGCCCACATTATTGTCACTGGTGCAGTTGTGTTGGTGTAATGGTGATGTTGGACAGAAGTAAATCTGAGATTCATTTCCTCTGCACTATGTAAGGATGGACTTTTACTAAGACTGAATTCAAGAATTCTAACTTGCAATAAAACAATAAAACTCACTAATCTGAAGAAGAGATCTATGGGACAGAGAGCACAACACAACTTCTCCAATCTCATCTTTTCCCCCCATGCTGAGTTCCTCTGACCCCTCACACTATCTTCTCCCCTCCAGGTCTCATTCAGTCATGCAAAACACACAAACCTACTGTCTCCAGTTGTTTTATGAGAGGTCAAAATAAATACTTCTGGTGCGAATGGTAAAGAAGTTTCATTCCCGCAGCAGCAGAACAGTCAGAAAAAAGAAAACAATGCATGTTCTTCTGATGTGGGAAGATGCCCCAATAAAGATAATAGATAACCATTTGTGTTTATCCCCCAAACTCAGGCGTGACCACTTGGGGCACGAGAAAGGGTCCAGCAAAAGCTGAATAAATATTTGGGTGCTAGATGTTTATTGTTCTTTCTTTTGTTCCACTTGGGTATTTAAAGGGAATTGGCAAACCACTCAAGGAAGCATCTGTAAACAGAACTTCCCACACTGTTGCTGTGTGTCTCTATTGCCAGGTATGCTGACTCTTTGAAACTATTGATATTGCATTTTGAATGATGTCTCTATTATATGCTGATCAGTTGTGTATTATGTATTCTTTTTAATCCTTTTTATTTGATGCTTAATTCTGCCTGGCAAAAATAAATGTTAACCTTGATTTATTCTGCATTCTTCTAAAATCATTATTTCCAGTATATTAAAAGTGTGGTGTTTCTGCAAATCTTTGTCCAGGATAGATCAAACTGAAGGCACTTTGAATGGACCATGGGGCACATTAAATCACAACTAATCCGAGGATAAGCTGTTAAAATAGAAAACTTGAAAAAACAAAGAGTCACTTAAATTTGGAGTCAGATTAAATTATTCATGGAGTCAAAATTAAAATTGGAAATCAACTGTTTAATAAATTAAAGTGATCTTTCCAGAAGCGACATACAAAAGACATACACGCTGCATTGCCTTCGACCAAGACACCGGACACCGTCTTTGGGCCGGTGATTGGAGCTTACAACTGAATCTCTTGTGTCCACATCTGAGTGTCTCCTTTGCCAAAAGCATCTTCTCCCAGCACCTGTACAGGAGCCCCACAGTCCAGCTCTCTACACACAACCTCTGCATCCTGCTGGTCAAAGGCAGCATCACACACTGTGTACCAGGTGTCCCCATTAACCTCTAATCTCCCAGAACACAGGTGAGACCCATCAGAAAGTATGGGATGTTTATGATATGTTTATACTAAATAAAACCATACAAAATAGATTTATTCAGAGTGGCAGATTTAAGAGTGTGTTTAATAGTAACAACATCTAAATTTAACTAAATAACATGTTTATTATGCCAATTTGTAGGAAAATGGCAAAATAAATAACATATTTGGGGTAGATTTTCGCTCAATAACGTATTGCAAAATACATCCAATTACCAAAATAATAAGAGTGGAATTCACTAAGAATCAACTGTGCATGTTGTTTGAACATGTTAGCTGATTAGCACAACCACACAGAAATGTACAAAATCAGTGCTGAAGGCAATTTGCACAGTCCAGTTTGGATCTCATGGGCCGGGTCTGAGTTCTGTATTGTGGCGGATTTGCTGCTGTCATGAAAACTAGGATCTAATGAGTCATGAATTGAGAAATAAAAATGTCCTTGATCTTTTGACATATAAGAGGTCATTGTACTATAGAAATATCCTGTAAGTTTCAGAACTTAAAACTTCAAAAACAGCTTTTATTAAAACCAAGCCCAGAAAATGATGAGTTTAAGATTTTGTCACATTATTATGTATATACTGATAAAAACACTCAACACATGACGAAAGACCAACGCCTACTTCTACATCATTGGCTCTTTAGCCCCGCCCACTGATTCACGCATGTCGTGTAGTAGTAAATGTGAGACAGATGCAAACAAAAACAAAACAATAGAGATTACATTTAGGATTAGGATTACATTTGCAATTACAATTGCATTGCCATCTTTGTAAGCCTAACTTTAAGAAAGTGTGGATGAACTTTATTTTGTTTTTATTTTAAAAACTTCGTTTTTAAACAAGACACAGTTTGACCAACTCCGATGCAGGCTTTTCAGAGAGACTGAAAATAAAGCTGATGCAGTGCCAACTACATTGTATCCGACATTAATGTTGCCAAACAGAGGACAAGAGTTACTTAACTCTTGAAGTGTTCTTATAACTCTTGTATGTGGCATGTCTATCAAAACAGTGTTCGAAAGAGAGGGTCAAAAACAGGAATTAGAATGTTTTTTAATGTAATAATCTTGATAACATTATAAGTTGACCTCAGAGAACATTATAAAATTAAAAATTAAATAAAATTCATAACCACTTTAACACAAATATATATTTTATATAAAGATTAATTTGCCATCTTCTTTCAATGGTAATAGTGTGATTTAAACTGCACCGGGCAAACAGCACAGAGTTTTGTGAAAAGCCATCAGTAATGAGCCTTATTTAGACAGAAGGAGGCATGTTTGCATGGAAAAGAACAACGACTCAATTAAACAAGTCAAAACATAGTGCCATTTTGGCAATGAATGTAACTGTTTAATTAGTTTGTGGATGGTTAGTAAATGAGATACAGCTTTTTGCACTGATAGCACACGCAAATGTGCCGCAACTGTTTAGGGAACTGTTTACTGTAAGAGTTTTGAAGATCAATATCACTGACCTGAGCAGATGACTCCAGCATCTTTACTATGATCACATGGACCACTTAATAATCCACTTAATGACCCACAGTTCTTCAGTGTTGACTCTGATCCAGTACACATGACACCACTCATCCAGATTGGTCCTGATCCTTGTCCAAAATGAGCATCACTCAGAGCATCTACAGGTTCTCCACAGTCCAGCTCTCTACACACCACTGCAGCATCAGCCAAATCCCAGAGATTATCACACACTGTTCCCCACTGACCTCTATGAAGAACCTCCACTGTACCAGCGCAGCGATTGTTGCCACTAACCAGCCTCACATTCATTACATCTATGAGAGGGTAATAGAAATGGAGAGAGAAAAGCATTTATCAAACTTTAAATAATATAATAGACCAGCGTGTTGCTTTGTGATGGGTTCATATACAGTATATGTGTATCTTTTCAGTCTTTTAATTCAGCTCTTACCAGAACACACCAGTTTAACATTGCTGTCATGTGAACAGTTGTTTTCATATGATAGTGATGTTGGACAGAGGTGAATCTGAGACTCATTTCCTCTGCACTGAATCTCTTGTGTCCACATCTGAGCGTCTCCTTTTCCAAAAGCATCTTCTCCCAGCACCTGTACAGGAGCCCCACAGTCCAGCTCTCTACACACAACCTCTGCATCCTGCTGGTCAAAGGCAGCGTCACACACTGAAACCCATGACTGATCATCAAGTATCTCTAACCTCCCAGAGCAGCGAGAACCTCCAACCAGCCGGACTCCTGAAAGCAGAGAATACACACATAAAAACATTTACTTCCAAGTCTTAAAAGTGGCATGCCTATCAAAATGAAGTGTTTGAAAGAGGTGGTCAAAAACAGGATAGAAAATAGCTTTTTACTTCTAAATTAGAATGTTTTTTGATGTAAAAATCTTGATAACATAATAAGTGGACCTCAAAGAACATTATAAATGTTTTAAAAAAAAATGCAATTCATAACCCCTTCAACACAAATATCTCTTTTAAATAAAGATTAATTTACTGTCGTCTTTCAAAGATAATAGTGTGATTTAAACTGCACCGGGCAAACAGAACAAAAGTTTTGTGGAAAGCCATCAGTAATGAGCCTTATTTAGACAGAAGGAGGCATGTTTGCATGGAAAAGAACAACGACTCAATTAAACAAGTCAAAACATAGTGCCATTTTGGCAATGAATGTAACTGTTTAATTAGTTTGTGGATGGTTAGTAAATGAGATACAGCTTTTTGCACTGATAGCACACGCAAATGTGCCGCAACAGTTTAGGGAACCGTTTACTGTAAGTGTTTTGAAGATCAATCTCACTGACCTGAGCAGATGACTCCAGCATCTTTACTATGATCACATGGACCACTAAATGATCCACTTAATGACCCACAGTTCTTCAGTGTTGTCTCTGATCCAGTACATGTGACACCACTCATCCAGATTGGTCCTGATCCTGGTCCAAAATGAGCATCACCCAGAGCATCTACAGGTTCTCCACAGTCCAGCTCTCTACACACCACTGCAGCATCAGCCAAATCCCAGCCAGCTCCACACACTGTTCCCCACTGACCTCTATGAAGAACCTCCACTCTACCAGCACAGCGACTGCTACCATTTACCAGCCTCACATTCATTACATCTATGAGAGAGTAATAGAAATGGAGAGAGAAAACCATTTATCAAACTTGAAAATAATATAATAGACCAGCATGTTGCTTTGAGATGGGTTCATGTACAGTATATGTGTATCATTTCAGTCTTTTAATTCAGCTCTTACCAGCACACACCAGTTCAACATTGTTGTCATGTGAACAGTTGTTTTCATATGGTAGTGATTTTGAACAGAGGTGAATCTGAGACTCATTTCCTCTGCACTGAATCTCTTGTGTCCACATCTGAGAGTCTCCTTTGCCAAAAGCATCTTCTCCCAGCACCTGTACAGGAGCCCCACAGTCCAGCTCTCTACACACAACCTCTGCATCCTGCTGGTCAAAGGCAGCGTCACACACTGAAACCCACGACTGATCATCAAGTATCTTTAACCTCCCAGAGCAGCGAGAACCTCCAACCAGCCGGACTCCTGAAGAAGAGAATACACACACAAAAACACGAGACACTTATTTTATTGGTGGAATTTTAAAAAAGTCAGGCTTTAATAATTGAGAATTTGATGTTTTGTGTTGATTATCTCTGGATTGATTATTGACCATAAACAGTTTACAACTAACTCCTCAGCTTCTCTTATTCATGAGCCTCGGTAATGTTCTTATCCTGCTCAGAGAATTGCAGTAACAATCAGACTCTTCACAATTTACTGCAAATAATGATTGATTTCTTCTTGGATCTCCACTAAATCATTATTGTGAAGTCTGATTGTTGCAAATATTGTCAGTAGCAGTAGGCACATTGTTAGTGAGGTATTCTAGCAGGGCTAGTTCATCAAGGGTTTAGCCAGTAAACAGGATGGTGTATCGGTCAGGACACCATTAGGTCACCTGATGGAGTTTTTCGGTTCCTTGCCACTGTTGCCTTTGGCTTGCTCATTTGGGGATACTTAATTTAATTTAATTAATCAATCAACAATACTATTGATCAGCATTAACAAACGTGGATGTTTTACACTAGAAACAAACACTGATGTACTATTTTATCTAATACTGTGAAGCTGCTTTGATGCAATCTGTATTGTGAAAAGCGCTATATAAAATAAAGTTAAAGTTGACACAGGAATAAAGACGAGGAGATGTTCTTCTATTAACTGTATTGAGATCCAGCAGTACTCATCAGAACATTCCAATATCCAGTATTGTCATTATAGTCTGATAAGAAACAAATAAATCACCATTAGGTACTGTCATTTAAACAGTTGTACTTAAATTACTATGCAACGTAAATAATAAATCCACACAAATAATACAAATCAGGATCATCAAACATAAATCTCTCAATAAACATTACTATGCCCCTTTTAACATAATATACAATTACATAGACGAGAATATTACTCTTTGGAGAAATATAAGGAGCTTCACCTATCTCACTGACCAGTTTACATGAAACTGTATTAAACGGGGTTTACAGAAGGAGAAATGGCGACATCCTCACTAAGCTACTACACAAACAGCGTCCGCACATGGTCTCCAGAGCACGATATTAATTTTCCTTAACTCAATGTTATAAACGTTACTACATAACTTAGACATCAGAAGGCTCACATCAGTTAAATTATTATTTCCTACAGTGTTTTACAGCATAAACATTGTTCTATCGCTATAAATCTCACTCATCACGCAGCACGTTAATGCATTGTAATTCTACAGTATAGAAACATAAACACAACAAAGTGACAGTCACTTACTTTTCGTCATGAACTCAACACATGAATATTGGAAGCTGGATCATCCAGAACAGATTAAGGGGCCGCTCACACCTGACGCGTTTTTTGCAATGAGAGGCGCCTATTTTCAATTGGTTTCCTATGGCAGCGAGTATGGCGAGTACTCCGTGCCAAAATCAAACATCCGAACGACCTATGACGAGTGGATAATGCCTTTTCTAAGTCTACCCTGAAGAAGGCGAAGGAGCAGTCTACCCTTCCGTCGCCGTCAGTCCGTGTCTATTTTTGAATGGGATTGATAGAGACGTCAAACGACAGACCGGCGACGACGTCATGGCGACGTCACAGTAGTAATGTATACTTACGGCGACGGCGTACGTGAGAAATGTATAAAAAATCATAACGTCTGAACCAGGCACGTCGCCTAATAAGACGCCTGATACACACGTCGTCCCTCAGTACGTCGCCTAATAAGACGCCTGATATGGCGGGTACTCCGTGCCAAAATCAAACATCCGAACGACCGACCGACCGATCGTCTATCCGAACGTCTATCCGAACGTCTTGAACTTTCAAACGGGTGACCCACGTGACGACCTGACGTGACGTCAGCATCTTCGAATTTGCAGCTTTTTAACCATACAAGTATACAAGCTGATGTGTAAAGGCTATAAATGGACATGATAGGCAATACATATAAATATTGTACCCCAAAAACAACTTTCCTGAATTCTGTGCTTGTGCGGCTATGTGTTTTACTTTCAAAGAGCAGAAATACTGCCTACAGACATTCAATAGTCTTGACCATATAATCATTTTAACTAGTTTTTATTGTTAATTTTATTGCCCAATGTACAAAGTTCCCACTGTCCATAAAAACACTCAAAAGTCGATTATTTTATTTTTTACTTTTTGATCCAGAAGGTTTTCATATTAGATTTATATATTTGGACTGAATGGTCTAATGAATGCTCTGCAGTGTTTATGATATGAGCTGTGTATGATCTGAAAGCATTGTTTGATTTTGAGCACAGATAAAATGGTTTTGAGTAAATTTCTTTATTTTGAAAAGCATCAGATGGTCTCTGAATGTAGTTTGAAGATTTGGTTTTGTATTTAAATTTTTGAGAAAGTGGGTGATGGTTCCAAGAAATGTAGGCAGTTCAGGAAAACTGTCCTATAGATTAAAAACATGCATTATTTTTTATACATAATATCAAACAAATAAAGTAGGCCTAATAAAAAGTAAATCTAATTAAGCATGATTTTTTGTTTCAAGAACTTAGAGATCTCAACACTTACTAAATTATCATAATCTTTTACAAATAATCATCATAAATGTTAAAGTGGAAAGGTTTATTAAAAACATATGTATAATAGTTCTAATATTACATTTAGACAAGATCAGCTGAATATATCTTATTTTGTAATTAAGGTTCTTTGATTTTCATGTCTGCAACTTATAAACAATGAGCCCAAAAAAATGTAATGATCATTTAAATAAAATCATATGTAACACGTTCCTACATGTGCTTACGTGTTGTTAACGCGTTCCCATGGCGACCGGTCGGAAGCGCGAGTAACTGATCGTCTTCCCAACGTGTTGTTTACGTGTGAAGACACGTTGTAACACGTTTTTTTATATATACCTTAGTTTAACTTCTTATTCTTCGATTGTATCCTCTAACTAGTCTACATTTGATTACTGCAATCAATGACTGATTTAGAAAGTGATTTAGAAAGTTATGTATGGTGTAGTTTTATTAAAGTTAAATAAAGTTAAATTAAGGCTAAATATTATTGACAAACCTGACATGCTTAAACGGTTATTTTGGAAAAGCACGATATTCCACATCATTTTTCTCCATCTCCCATTAAATCGGGAATAGATCTTATTGAATAGAAATACGCTGTAGCGTATTCAAATGCAGCAAAAACTGCAATCAGTATCCCATCTGCTTTACCTAAATATAAAAATAATAGGAAATGAATTATATAGGCTACATAAAATATGCTTACCTTTTATCAGACATATTGGCATTTCAAATACAAAGCCGGCCTATATGTCTACTTTATGATACCCTAGTTCACTTTGAAATTAATTTTTGATATGTTTTAGCTTACCTCAAGGGCATCCAAGATGTAGGTGTCTTTGTTTCCGCAGTAGTTTAAATTTTGATATTTTTAGGTCAAACCGTTCTTGTCTGTCAGTCATATAATGCAGGTCGATGGTCACTGGCTCAAAACACAAGCACAGAGTCCAAATTAAAACAGTTCCCCATCGTCCAAATGAAACAATTCCCCATCATAAGTACACATTGATGGCCTAAGACACGAAACAAGCGGTTTGTGTGAGAAAACGAACAGTATTTATATCGTTGTTATCTCTTGAAAACAGCACACGTCCAAATGATCTGACGGCGCGGGCGGGTATAGATATATACATAGATGTCGCCTTGGCTACTGCAGTTCATTGGAACGAAACCGTAGCCAAGCGACATCTAGTGTATATATCTATACCCGCCCGCGGGCGGGTATAGATGTATACACTAGATGTCACTTCGCTACTGCAGTTCATTGGAACGAAACTGTAGCCATGGGGACATCTATGTATATATCTATACCCGCCCGCGCCGTCAGATCATTTGGACGTGTGCTGTTTTCAAGAGATAACAACGATATAAATACTGTTCGTTTTCTCACAAAAACCGCTCGTTTCGTGTCTTAGGCCATCAATGTGTACTTATGATGGGTAATTGTTTCATTTGGACGATGGGGAATTGTTTTAATTTGGACTCTGTGCTTGTGTTTTGAGACAGTGACCATCGACCTGCATTATATGACTGACAGACAAGAACGGTTTGACCTAAAAATATCAAAATTTAAACTACTGCGGAAACAAAGACACCTACATCTTGGATGCCCTTGAGGTAAGCTAAAACATATCAAAAATTAATTTCAAAGTGAACTATCCCTTTAATTTCATGAAGTCTCTCGTCTCAGGGGGACATGAAGGAGGTCTACAGGTTTTCTAATAATACAAAGCTTAATGCTAAATCCTGAAGTATCAACAAAAAACGTTCTTAATATGACAGTTTTTTCAACTTGTCACATTTGTTAGAAAAGTATTTTTTATTGTTTATGTTATAACATTTTCAGTAACAATAATTAATATTGTAGATCTTTCCCCCTGAAATATCCTGTAATTGGACCACTAGGAGGTGCTCTACAATTCATTCACAGGTGACCCCCAAAACAGAAACCCTTATTCTCAGCATAACATAACACTTATTAACAAATGACAAATTTTATTCACCTCACAAAACAAAACAAAAACTCTTGTAGCCCAAGAGTCAGCAGAGTCAGCAAAGTAAATTTCAGAATGAAGATGAAATCATGGTAAAAATGAACAAAGTAGCCTAGGCAATAAATAATCTTATATTGGATAATCTTAACTGTGTCTTTCTCAATGTGTTATTACCATGAAAAGTCAATGGCCAACTAATGACAACATGGTCCATGGCATTGAAGACTTTGAAATTAAAAACCCTTTATCTTATAACTTTTAACTCTTACTTGTAAAACAATCAGTTTGACAAATAAAAAAATAAAAAAGGAAAAATACAACAACATTAATTAAAAGCATACCACTGTAGCCTATACAGTTACAATAGGTGAGTCTGGTGTTTGAAACATTAGAGTCATGAAATACACAGAAAGTCATGATACAGGTGGCAACTTGGTCAGTTCATCACTTAGCCTACAATAGGCTTATTCAGGGAAGTGCAGGAAATGGTTGAGTATTATTTTAGGTATAACATCTGTAGGCATATTTAGTGCCTATCATGTCCATTTATAGCCTTTACACATCAGCTTGTACTTGTATGGTTAAAAAGCTGCAAATTCGAAGACGCTGATGTCACGTCAGGTCATCACGTGGGTCACCCGTTTGAAAGTTCAAGACGTTCGGATAGACGTTCGGATAGACGTTCGATCGGTCGGTCGGTCGTTTAGTATGGAACGCCGTTGGGGACAATACCTATTATATGCAACGCGTGAAATTTGGACGCATTAACACGCACAGTTTGTACGCGTCTTTTTGGTCCGTGTAAACGCGAACGTTTTGTACGTCTAAACGCGAAGTTTTTTGTCATGTTATTTAAAGACACGATCGTTTGTATCGCCTTAACGCAACATTTTTGGCCGTGTATTTTTTGTTACGTGTTTCTATACGAACGTTTTCGTCGTGTAAACATGACATTTTTGAACGTGTAATATTTCTGAGTCTTATTTGATGTGCGACATACAAATTTTTCTGTTTTAGTTAAACTGGTGATAATTTAGAGTCAATGATTAAATACATTCAATGACTGCATGAATTAACATTATATTATTTTGTAACGTTAAAGGAATTTGTCCTGTAGGAAAAGTGAGTGGTCTCTGTGATCCAACGAGCATAGCCTATTTCCCCTCTGGTTAATGCATTCGAGGTGTCTATTTGGACCACTGCAAATAGCCTACTTGTTGGCAGAACTAATTACACTAGGCCAGTCTACCCTATATGTGGAAAAAGTCACCTCTTTAGTCAGTGGTTTCTGTGGCGTAACGTGTAAAGGGAGACCGGGGTTCTATTCCCACTGACAGCGCTTTTTTTTAATAACTTTACAGTTATTAAACGCAAAATTGTTTTCAATAAAAATGATTTGACTTAAAATTCATTTTAATTCATAAAAGTTACATTTAGGGTAAGGTTAGGGGTAGCTCTAGTCTTTAATATCTCAATAAGTTGCCATGATTTTAATATTGTTTTATAAATCTAATAATCTACTGTCAGTTATATTGCAGGATGTTTAATGCACAACAATACTGATGAGCAAATAGTAACGTTATCTGTCACTATTTATAAGTAAATAGCATCTAAATGTCTACTGAATCCACAACTGTTGCTATTTACACTTGGACTTGGACTGGCTGCCCCACAGTTTACGTGGTCCGCCTGCTGTAGTTATTCTGTAATGTTTATGTGTCGTATGATTGTGTCTGTGTTTAAATGTTGAATAAAGATTTGTAAATTGTCATAGGCTACTGGTGCTTTGTTTTCTGCTTTTGTATTTGCCTTATTGTTATAATATAATTGTTAAATTTGTGATTGTTACAATATATTGTTGTTATTAGATTATTTTTATCTGACATATACAGTATACATACAGTATATGTGTATTAATTATTTCCAGTCAAACTGACATCCCGACTTCAAGGAGCATTCCAGAGTCTCTCATACCAGATTGATGCTGGCCCACTCGGAGATTACTCCAGTCATTTTGAAAAAACAATAGCCACAGTATTTAGTATTTAGCCTTTGCTAACTTTATTATTCATTGTATTTATTAAAGTTGAATGATTTATGGCATTTATTGGCACTATTATGTATAATTATTGACACCCCACCCTGGACCTCATTAATTATTAAACCCTGGCTATGGCCGTATCCAGTGTTGTATGTTGTATACATATGTTAACATATGTTATACACAGGGCTTAATTTGAGCCTGAACACGCCGGAACATGTTCCGTCACCTCCGACATTGGATCCGGCACCTTTTTTATTGGATCCGGCACCTACTGTGTCACTAAAATTAATTGCCTAAATGAAAAATAAATAAATAAATAAATAAATAAATAAATACTGTTTGTGTAGTGTTCAATGTTTGTGACACATGACTTGCGCGCTTGTTGTACGAGTTGAGATTGCTGTTAGCCTCGATCGTTTCACGCAGGGGAAAAATGTCAAAAAGACAGGAAAGTTTGCTTAACTTTTTCAAATACGCTGGACAGTCAGATCCCAAACAAGCAAAAATCGTTTCCGCTGATCAAAAAGGAGACCACGGTGGACACAGTAGCCTAGTATCGACATAATATCTCGTTATTTCGACATAATAAGGGGACATTCTAATCTGCATTAAGCCACATTAAGCGTTCTTATAATGGGTTTCTATGGGAGGAAAATGCTTAACGTGTAATTGCGTTCATATTCTGGGCTCATTTGATTTGTTTTTCTGATTTGGGCTTTTCTGATTTTTGTACATAGCATAGCCTATTTGTTAGGATTTTAGTATCATAATGATTAATAAATGCACGCACAATTATCCGTGAACTTGATTTGAACAAATGCCTTTCAACTTGTGTGTGCAAAATTCAGAATTAAATCAATGTGCAGAAATTTGTACAAATAGAAAGTATGTAGGCCTACTATACTGTTTTAGCCATTAAAAAAGCGCATTTAGTTTCATATTTGTTAAAATATTATAATGTTATTTTTTTTCCATTTATGTTGATTTATGAAAAGTGAACAGCACGACCGAGTAAGATAGGATGCGCAATATGAGACATGGAGCGGGTCAGACATGATTTTGACCGCTGAAGTTGAAGTTGTTTTGTAGAAAGCCTTTCTTTAAAGTGAATTTCGTTTTGTATAAATTGTATCTTAATTTTAATCAATTTTTCATCAACCAATTGCCTGTATAGGCCTACGAAACAAATATAACGGAGGCGCCCGCGCGCTCACTTCCATTGCACGTGAACTAGAGCACACCCTAACTTAACGAAACTCAGTGTATGCCTCACACAGACATGACAAATACATCAAATACACAAAGCTTGAAATGTCTTTAAACGAAATAATTCAAAACGAAAAAATAAAAAGGCTACTCTCTGATTATGTAATCCATTAGTCTTATTTATGTGCATTTCTCTCTATAAGCGCGTTCACACGGAGATGGCGATCGTCAACTTCATCTTTGCAGCCGAGTCGACACTTTTAGAGAAAACACTTGTTTATTAATAAAAATCAATACACGCGTCACCGGATTTACAGATGCACGCACACATATTATTTCGAAATAACGAGATATTGTGTTGAAATAACATTATTATTAATAATAGCCTACATCTTTTAGAATAGGCCTATTTGATTGAATGCTGAAAGTTGCCCTTGTTCAATTTAATAAAAATAAAACTTTAATTGTGATCATTAACATAACTGAATATTAAATATTTAGTGGCCAAGTTTTGCGCGGCTCTCCGTCAAATCTAGCACCCACTCAGCACATGCGTTAAAAATGCTCTGGCGCTGTCCCTGCAGAGAAGCTACGTAGGCAGTGTAATTTTTTTTTTTTTTTTGTTTGTTTGTTTGTTTTGTTCCGTTACCTCCAACCCCCGTTTTGAGTCGCCGGATCTGCGCTCCGGGACCTCCCACTTTACAAATTAAGCACTGTACATGTGTATATAGCCTGTTATAAGAGGATGCAAACTGAATGCAGTCTGTAAAAGTTCTTTGACAGTTTAATAAAAAAATTCTAAGAGCCATCGTAGAGAGCAATCCACTTTTCCACGTTACCGGAGACAAAAAACCTGCATGAGTACAAACGGGATGAGATGCCACAGCATGACACAGCACTGACATCACAGCCAACGTATAAATGCATCATTGACTCTAAAGGTTTACGCTTGCCTATGTACATGCCAACGTAAAATTACGATCTCATTCACGAACAAATGTTACGTGTGACGTTTGCATAGGTATTTGCTTACCTAACAGCACATCATCCCTCACGGAAAGAAATGTCGTCTGATGTTTATATATGTATACAGCAACGTGCCATCGCATCACAAATGCAAATGAAATCCTAAATAGAGCAACGCTATTGGCTGTTGTGCGGTCTGACGCGACACCCGAACATATACTTCGTATTTACGCGTACAAACTGTGCGTGTTAATGCGTCCAAATTTCACGCGTTGCATATAATAAGTATTGTCCCCAACGGCGTTCCATACTGTGATGCGGCGTACCCCTTCGGTCACGTAAAAGTACACGACTGTCGACATCGGTAAGTTATCCGTGGCATTATCCACTCGCCATAATCCGTGGCATTATCCACTCGCCATACTCGCCATAGTAAATGCACAAATCACACCTCATACACCTCATACAAAAGTCCGCTCAGTGCCGCTGGCAACGCTGTAACGTCTCCGTCTCCGCTTTGGGGTGTGTCTGTTGCGAGTGTGTTTAATTTAAGTTTTTTTCAACACACGGACAGTAAGCTATAATCAGCAGCGATGCACGCGATTACATTTAGAAATAGACAAGCTTTGTTTCCAAATGTACCAAGCAATGATCCTTTCAATTGTATAAACTTTTATAAACCCAGCCAATATAATCACAATGAACACATCCAAAATAAAATCGTAACAACTGCAAAGCGTCTAATTTGTAAACAAAATGATTTACGCACTAAATCCAGCATAAACTCACTGAGACTGTCGACCGTTTCTTTTCCATGCATCATTTTATTATATCCATGTTTGTGGTTAGTTAGTCAAATCATATAAAACAGTGAAATCGCCCTCGAACTCTTCTGTCTTCCTGCATTTGAGACGGTGACGGGAGCTGAGCTCCACTGAAAGGCTTCTTTCCTATTGGTTGTCGCTCGCGAAAATCGCTTCTCATTTTATAAAGTTGAAATTTAGTTGCTGTGTGTGGTTGTTAAATAAAGTGTCTTGTGTTTATGTGCTCAGTGATATGTTAATAACAATATTAAAATTGAAAACAATATTAAAAAACTCACTGTTGTAGGTCTCGAAAGAAATGAATTATTTTACATGAATTATGAATGAATTATTTTAATATTACACTTTTTTAAAATGACTCTATAAATCGAGGGGATGGGGGGCCTACAAAACCTCTCAGCCCCGGGGCCTAACATTAGGTTAAGGCGGCTCTGGTCATAAGTATCAAATTACATTCATAACCGGCCTTAAAGTGTGTCCCCGGCTTTATGCAGTTATTAATGCAGTTATTAGAGAGAGATGTTGCAATAATGAGACAGAAAAGCATGTGCGTCATTATTATTTTTTATTTATTAATTCAATTCGTTTTAATTAATTCGTTCATTCTTTTTTTTTCTATTATTGACAGATGACAGTAGACTAGCCAAATAAAAGAAACACAAAGCCCTTTTAACAAGTAGGCCTATCAATTATTATTTATTTGTTAAATTATCTGCAATAAAAATCCGTGCTGCAGGACTATCCATTTATTTAGCCTATATTCAGTTTAATTGATTATATAGGACTATATACTTTATTTATTCAAATTAAACTGCATGTTTCCATTGATTGTGAAGCTAGACATTGAAAATTGCAGATCAAGCGCATGGGGCTAAATGTTTTTTCTTGTTATGAATTGTATCCTATTTTCCGTTATTACAGTTGACTATGCGAAGTGATATGGAACTGTAATGCGGTCAAGACCTGCCTGGAACTACTTTAGCCGTGCGTTTCCCTGAAAATAATGCACACCTTAGAACGCTCGCCAACCAATCAGATTCAAGCATTCAATGGCCCTGTAGTATAAAAATAAACATTCTGACATAAACACTCAGTCAGCTACACTGTTTACTTCTAAATATTATAGTTTGGTTCCAGAACGTGATTTAAAAATAAACATTCTGATATAAACACGATGAACTGACATTAGAGGGTTGTATCATTCAAAGAAGCTCCAAGAAGGTTGTGGTTTAAAAATAAACATTCTGATATAAACACGATGAAAACCATATTTTCTGTTTCAAACTTTCACATAGCATCTTTAGGTTATAATAACATAACAATTCAAATCCAGATTTTGATTTTCAAAGATTTTTTACAAAAACTTATTATTTTTCCCCAAAAATGCAATAAATTCATGACATTGCCATTGAATCAATATAAAAGTTATTTTTTTATCATATTGAAACTGTTGAAATCAGCCATCGCTAATATCTCCTGAACTTTTTTGACGGCGATCAGCTCACAAAAACTGATTTTGCACTGGCACTTTGCACTGCTCCCTGAATCAACGCGCTTATTCATTTGTGGATGTTAACTGAATCTGTAAGTCAGCTATGCTGTTTACTTCTGAATATTATATTTCATTCTGGTGTGCTTAAAGTTATCGCTACTGTGTAATAGTAGCCTATGTTATTCACCAACTAAACATAAGTTATCCTATTCAATGCGTTCACAGTCTCTTTCACGGGCATCATTTGTAGTTGCCTATTCACAAACTGTTTGCTCAAGCGTTTTCTCGGAGAGTTCACTGTGTGCTTTCTACCATGCACAAATAAAAATGTCACTGAACTTTTGCTGTGTAATTGTAACAATGAGCACTCAAACACACCAAACCAACAATTACTAAAAACACACACAAAAACTGATTTTGCACGGGCATTTTGCGTGTCTGTCTGTGTGTCTGTCTGTGTGCCTGTTAACCACATATCTCTCGAACCGTTAGTCCGATGGATTTCAAACTCGACAGGTGTCTTGCCACGGGCACGAGTAAGTGCAGTGCCGAGTTTGACGTTGTTTGGATGAGAAATGCTAAAGATATTGTTAAATATATCATTTTTAAAAGGTTGTGGTTTAAAAATAAACATTCTGACATAAACACTCAGTCAGCTACACTGTTTACTTCTGAATATTATAGTTTGGTTCCAGAACGTGATAAATCCATTTTGATTAATTTGAGTAAAAATGTGTTTTCTTTACCAAGAAAGTGGCAAGATGAAAACCACTATTTTCTGTTTCAAACTTTCACATAGCATCTTTAGGTTATAATATCATAAAAAATTCAAATCCAGATTTGGATTTTCAAAGATCTATTATAAAAACGGATTATTTTTCCCCAAAAATGCAATAAATTCACGACACTTTTTTTTCCAAAATGCAATTAATCCATTGAATCAATATAAAAGTTATTTTTTATCATACTGAAACTGTTGAAATCAGCCATCACTAAGAAATATCTCCTGAACTTTTTTGACGGCGATCAGCTCACAAAAACTGATTTTGCACGGGCACTTTGCACTGCTCCCTGAATCGACGCGCTTATTCATTTGTGGATGTAAACTGAATCTATAAGTCAGCTATGCTGTTTACTTCTGAATATTATTTCATTCTGGTGTGCTTAACATTATCGCTACTGTGTACTGTAAATGCTATTCACCAACTAAACATATCCTTTTCAGTGCGTTCACAGTCTCTTTCACGGGCATCATTTGTAGTAGCCTATTCACAAACTGTTTGCTCAAGCATAGCGTTTTCTCGGAGTTCACTGTGTGCTTTCTACTATGCACAAATAAAAATGTCACTGAACTTTTGCTGTATAATTGTAACAATGAGCACTCAAACACACCAAACCAACAATTACTAAAAACACACTCAAAAACCGATTTTGCACGGGCATTTTGCACTTGCACTTATTAGGTTGTGGTATACATAAACACTCAGTCAGCTACACTGTTTACTTCTGAATATTATAATTTATTTACAGCCATCATTTGTAGTAACCTAGCCTGCTCCCTGAATTCAATGCATTCACAGTCTCTTTCACGGGCACCAAACCAACAATTACTAAAAACACACTCAAAAACTGATTTTGCACGGGCATTTTGCACTAGTCTCTCTATAAATTACAGAAACGTCTGTCTGTCTGTCTGTGTGTGTGTCTGTTCCTCGCATATCTCTCGAACCGTTAGTCCGATTGATTTTAAACTCGATAGGTGTCTTGCCACGGGCACGAGTAAGTGCAGTGCCAAGTTTGACGTTGTTTGGATGAGAAATGCAAAAGATATCGTTAAATATATCATTTTTAGAAGGTTGTGGTTTAAAAATAAACATTCTGACATTAGAGGGTTGTTTCGGTCAAAGAAGCCCCAAGAAGGTTGTGGCTTAAAAATAAACACTCAGTCAGCTACACTGTTTACTTCTGAATTATTATAGTTTGGTTCCAGAACGTGATAAATCCATTTTGATTAATTTGAGTAAAAATGTGTTTTCTTTACCAAGAAAGTGGCAAGATGAAAACCACTATTTTCTCTTTCAAACTTTCACATAGCATCTTTAGGTTATAATATCATAAAAAATTCAAATCCAGATTTTGATTTTCAAAGATTTATTATAAAAACGAATTATTTTTTCCCCTAAAATGCAATAAATTCATGACACTTTTTTCCCCCAAATGCAATTAATCCATTGAATCAATATAAAAGTTATTTTTTATCATATTGAAACTGTTGAAATCAGCCATCGCTAAGAAATATCTCCTGAACTTTTTTGACTGCGATCAGCTCACAAAAACTGATTTTGCACGGGCACTTTGCACTGCTCCCTGAATCGACGCGCATATTCATTTGTGGATGTTAACTGAATCTGTAAGTCAGCTATGCTGTTTACTTCTGAATATTATATTTCATTCTGGTGCGCTTAACGTTATCGCTACTGTGTAAATGCTATTCACCAACTAAACATATCCTATTCAGTGCGTTCACAGTCTCTTTCACAGGCATCATTTGTAGTTGCCTATTCACAAACTGTTTGCTCAAGCATACCTTTTTCTCGGAGTTCACTGTGTGCTTTCTACCATGCACAAATAAAAATGTCACTGAACTTTTGCTGTGTAATTGTAACAATGAGCACTCAAACACACCAAACCAACAATTACTAAAAACACACTCAAAAACTGATTTTGCACGGGCATTTTTTGCACTAGTCATATATAAAGGCTAGATGTCTCGTGCGCGCTGCTGGCCAATGGAGGTCGACATCCGCACGTGGCGGCCATCTTGCCACAGTGTGCTCGCTCACTCGTTTAATGGTGCATGTACTTTTAAATAACCATAACTTGCTCAATTTTTTGACGGTTTGGTTTGTTATAAACGTCAGAGATGTAGTTATGACACAAAATACATAAACTGCATACATATGAATAATTATAACATACATGTTCAAGCATTCGGGATTATAGCCACGTTAATAACGTTTGTAAGAAACCAAACCGTTTGTAAATCCGTTCAGATTTCAGCGAGATATGAGGATTTGTGTGCATGCTGATCACTCACCTAATGCACAGCTTTACTGTGACAAGATGGCCAAATGGTGATGCCGGAAGTGACTGCGCCATAAGACATCTAGCGTTTATATATGATATCTATGACCATAGATATCATATAAAGGCTAGATGTCTTAAGGCGGAGTCACTTCCGGCATCACCGGCGGCCATCTTACCACAGGGCTCTGTGAATTAAGGTGAGTGAGCAGCACGCACACAAATCCTCTTATCTCGTTGAAATCTGGATGGATTTACAAACGGTTTGGTTTCTTACAAACGTTATTAACGTGGCTATAATTCTGAATGCTTAAACATTTTGAACATAATTATTCATATGTATGCAGTATAATAGCTACATCTCTGACGTTTATAACAAACCAAACCGTTTGAAAATCGGTAGAAAATTGAGCAAGTTATGGTTATTTAAAAGTACATGCACCATGTTATGAGTGAGCAAGCACCCTGTGGTAAGATGGCCGCCGTGTGCGGATGTCGAGCTCCATTGGCTAGCAGCGCGGACGAGACATCTAGCCTTTATATGATATCTATGTCTATGACTATAACCAACACACTAGCTACACACTTCCTCTACCGTAACCACCGAAGAAGAGTCTTAAAGCGGCAGGCACCCAGAAACGTCAGAGCCTTTTATACACACATGATCTGAGACCAGCTACTCTATTAAAATACATCTCTGGGCCAATATGCGGAAAGAACACATAGAAAGTAACATAAACCTTTTAATGTTGTCTGGTTCTTTATTGGTTCATGGAACCTGATGCATTAACTAATGTTTGCAAATTGAACCTCATTGTAATTTGTTACAAAACATTAAATATAGGCTATGTTATGTACATTTGGTTTGTTTTAGACCAGGAGATTATTTCTCTCATGAAAAGAAAATGTTACACTATCTGACAACATAAATCTTTTTGTTGGTCAACCATTAAGCACAATTTATTCAAGCTAAAAGTAAACCAGTTTTAAAATATGGAAGTCAAAACAGCTTTAAAAAATCTAATTATGAATAAGAGGTTAATAGGCTTTATGCCCAGCTCCACTACTTCCTGAACTTCAGCCAGCTCCTTTGTTTCCTGTCTGCCATTATTGGACAAACTGATTAATCCAGGTGTGTCTGAGTATTGTTACTGAGGTCAGGCACACCTGGATTAATCAGTTTGTCCAATAATGGCAGACAGGAAACAAAGGAGCTGGCTGAAGTTCAGGAAGTAGTGGAGCTGGGCATAAAGCCTATTTAAGGCAGGTGACTCATTAGTGAGGTTAGGTTTGAAGCAGTTTACCTGAGCAGATGACTCCAGCATTTCCACTACGACCACAGCCATGACTACGCCCTAATGAGCCCCCACAGTTCTTCAGTGTAGACTCTGATCCAGTACACATGAATCTACTCATCCAGACTGGTCCTGATCCTGGTCCAAAATGAGCATCACCCAGAGCATCTACAGGTTCTCCACAGTCCAGCTCTCTACACACCACTGCAGCATCAGCCAAATCCCAGTCATAGTGACACACTGTTCCCCACTGACCTCTATGAAGAACTTCCACTCTACCAGCACAGCGACTGTTGCCACCAACCAACCTCACATTCACACCATCTAGATATTGAACAGAGAAAATGAGAGACAAACACAAGTAAAGGACAGAAAAAAAACTGAGAGAAAAACAACTTACAGGAAATTTGGAAAATTGTTCAAACCTGCACACACCAGTCCAACATCACTGTCATGTGAACAGTTGTGTTGGTGTGATGGTGATGTTGGGCAGAGGTGAATCTGAGACTCATTTCCTCTGCACTGAATTTCTTGTGTCCACATCTGAGCGTCTCCTTTGCCAAAAGCATCTTCTCCCAGCACCTGTACAGGAGCCCCACAGTCCAGCTCTCTACACACAACCTCTGCATCCTGCTGGTCAAAGGCAGCGTCACACACTGAAACCCACGACTGATCATCAAGTATTTCTAACCTCCCAGAGCAGCGAGAACCTCCAACCAGCCGGACTCCTGAAGAAGAGAATACACACATAAAAACATGAGACACTTATTCTATAGGTGGAATAAAATAAAATAAAAAGGCTATAATAGTTGAGAATTTGATGTTTTGTGTTGATTATCTCTGGATTGATTATTGACCATAAATAGTTTACAACTAACTCCTCAGCTTCTCTCATTCATGAGCCTCGGTAATGTTCTTATCCTGCTCAGAGAATTGCAGTAACAATCAGACTCTTCACAATTTACTGAAAATAATGATTGATTTCTTCTTGAATCTCCACTAAATCATTATTTCCAGTAAATTGTGAAGTCTGATTGTTACAACTATTGTCAGTAGCAGTTGGCACATGATCTGAGACCAGCTATTCTATTAAAATCCATCTCTGGGCCAATATGCAGAAAGTACACATAGACAGTAGATTTTATGTAGATCTTCTGTGTTTTTGGGAGGGGAGGAATTGGAGTTGGTAGCCCAGTTCAAGAACCTTGGGGTTATACTAGATTCAAACCTCACTTTCAAAAAACACATACAAAAGGTAACCAATGCTATAAAATTAAATCTACAAAATTACAAACAAATCAGGTCCTACATTACAACAGAGGCTGCTAAATCCTATCTCCATTGTATGATTTTTTCCCACATTGAATACTGCTTCACAGTTTGGTCTTTTGCTGGAGTTACTGCATTAAAACTCATTGATCAACTATATAAAAATGCAGTTAAGGTATTTGACAGGAAACCACAGTCGTTTCACCTTTGACCAATTCTTGAGAAGTATCAACTTCTAAATTTTGAAAATCTAAAAAAATTTAAAAGTAGCTGTCTTATTTATAAATCAATTAATGGAATCACCCCACCACCCCTGGGGGATTTTATCAAAAAGAGAAATAGCGAGACTAGGACTAGATCATTTACTCGAGGGGATTGTGAAGTAGAAAATCTTAGTTTGCACAAAATGTCTTCTCTATTAAAGGCTGCACAAACTGGAACAGTATGCCAATGCCAACGGAAATTAGAGATAGCCCCAGTTTTGTTTCATTTAAGCAACATCTTAAAAGATGGCTAAATAACAATCAAAAATGTAATCATTAAGTAAGAAGGTAGAATTTGATAGGTAGATTTATTTATATATTTATAATAAGCACTTTGGGATATCTATGCACAGGCATTTATGCAATTTAAATAAATACTACAATAAGTACTCTATAAGGTATAGGAACTTTTAATGTTTTTTAGCTCTATGTATATTTGTATATTTGTTGATATGTATGTTGTTTGTTTGACTGATCCACGACTGATCATCAAGTATTTCTAACCTCCCAGAGCAGCGAGAACCTCCAACCAGCCGGACTCCTGAAGAAGAGAATACACACATAAAAACATGAGACACTTATTCTATAGGTGGAATAAAATAAAATAAAAAGGCTATAATAGTTGAGAATTTGATGTTTTGTGTTGATTATCTCTGGATTGATTATTGACCATAAATAGTTTACAACTAACTCCTCAGCTTCTCTCATTCATGAGCCTCGGTAATGTTCTTATCCTGCTCAGAGAATTGCAGTAACAATCAGACTCTTCACAATTTACTGAAAATAATGATTGATTTCTTCTTGAATCTCCACTAAATCATTATTTCCAGTAAATTGTGAAGTCTGATTGTTACAACTATTGTCAGTAGCAGTTGGCACATGATCTGAGACCAGCTATTCTATTAAAATCCATCTCTGGGCCAATATGCAGAAAGTACACATAGACAGTAGATTTTATGTAGATCTTCTGTGTTTTTGGGAGGGGAGGAATTGGAGTTGGTAGCCCAGTTCAAGAACCTTGGGGTTATACTAGATTCAAACCTCACTTTCAAAAAACACATACAAAAGGTAACCAATGCTATAAAATTAAATCTACAAAATTACAAACAAATCAGGTCCTACATTACAACAGAGGCTGCTAAATCCTATCTCCATTGTATGATTTTTTCCCACATTGAATACTGCTTCACAGTTTGGTCTTTTGCTGGAGTTACTGCATTAAAACTCATTGATCAACTATATAAAAATGCAGTTAAGGTATTTGACAGGAAACCACAGTCGTTTCACCTTTGACCAATTCTTGAGAAGTATCAACTTCTAAATTTTGAAAATCTAAAAAAATTTAAAAGTAGCTGTCTTATTTATAAATCAATTAATGGAATCACCCCACCACCCCTGGGGGATTTTATCAAAAAGAGAAATAGCGAGACTAGGACTAGATCATTTACTCGAGGGGATTGTGAAGTAGAAAATCTTAGTTTGCACAAAATGTCTTCTCTATTAAAGGCTGCACAAACTGGAACAGTATGCCAATGCCAACGGAAATTAGAGATAGCCCCAGTTTTGTTTCATTTAAGCAACATCTTAAAAGATGGCTAAATAACAATCAAAAATGTAATCATTAAGTAAGAAGGTAGAATTTGATAGGTAGATTTATTTATATATTTATAATAAGCACTTTGGGATATCTATGCACAGGCATTTATGCAATTTAAATAAATACTACAATAAGTACTCTATAAGGTATAGGAACTTTTAATGTTTTTTAGCTCTATGTATATTTGTATATTTGTTGATATGTATGTTGTTTGTTTGTTTTTTGGTTTGTATTTGTATATGTCTGGGACTACGGATGGAAATGATAGCATTGTGCTAAATCCGGCGTATTTACGTTCAACTTTGATTGTACGTTCATGAATATGCACAGCCCCATCTAAATAAATAAAATAAAATAAAAATAAAATAAAGTAACATAAACCTATTAATGTTGTTGTATGGTTCTTTATCGGTTCATGGAACCTGATGCATTAACTAATGTTAGCAAATTGCAAAACATTAAATATAGGCCATGTTATGTACATTTGGTTTGTTTTAGACCAGGAGATTATTTCTCTCATGAAAAAAAAAAAAAAAACTGTTACACTATCTGACAACATAAATCTTTTTGTTGATAAATCATTAAGCACAATTTATAAAAGCTAAAAGTAAACCAGTTTTAAAATATGGAAGTCAAAACAGCTTAGATCAAAAAATCTAATTATGAATAAGAGGTTAATTTAAGGCAGGTGACTCATTAGTGAGGTTAGGTTTGAAGCAGTTTACCTGAGCAGATGACTCCAGCGTTTCCACTAGGACCACAGCCAGGTCTAAACAGCTCTAATGATCCCCCACAGTTCTTCAGTGTTGACTCTGATCCATTACACATCACAATAATCATCCATGCTGGTCCTGATCCTTGTCCAAAATGAGCATCACCCAGAGCATCTACAGGTTCTCCACAGTCCAGCTCTCTACACACCACTGCAGCATCAACCAAATCCCATGTCTCACCACACACTGTTCCCCACTGACCTCTATGAAGAACCTCCACTCTACCAGCACAGCGACTGCTACCATTTACCAGCCTCACATTTGCACTGTCTGTACAGTACATAGAACAGAGGGAAACAAGACATGAAGAAACATAGGGAAAAACAGAGAAAGAAAGAGGGTGATTAAATTCATACTTTTTTGCAACAGGTGAATGACAAACAAGAGAGATCGAGAAATAACTGTGAACATTCTGTGTCAACTGAACGGTCCTGCCGCCGGAGGTCCACAGCTAAAAAAAATATTTTGATATTGATATATTTACTGAGTAATCCACTATTTTGTACAGGGGGGTCAAAATAAGAGGGATGACAATAGAAAGATGGAACCATTACGATTTTTTATTTACACAGAGATTGGTACAACAAAGTGGATTACTCAGTAAATATTCATCCATGGAATTTTATATTTTGACTTTCATCACCATTTAAGTATGTCTTCATTCAGAAAAATAATATGAACAAGATCAAACATTTAATCGAGAAATTCGTTTGATTTGACACGGAATGACCCAAAAGGGAAAGAGCTATTAGAAAAAGAACAGTAAGACAGAAGAAAAAAAGTGAGAAAACCACCACACAAAACTTAATAAACATTTTAATAAATGCACAAAATATAGGTAATATGTGGCAGTTAAAAAAAAAATCTATATAAACCTACCAGCGGTGATGAGTTTTAGCAGAAATATCAGCATCAAATATCCCCCCATCATCTCCTTCAGCTCTATTTCATCAGCTCAGAGAACGCAGCACAAGTTTCTCCTCTGCTCCCTCAAACACACTGAAGAAACTGGGAACTGTCAGTCCCCTAAAGAGAGAGAGCAAGCTGCAAAACTTTCCAATCAGGTTCATCATTACCTTATTAGACACAACAGAGGAAATCATCAAACAACTTCAGTGACAAATCAGAGGAGGCATTTCTGATTTACACCATATTTATCTAAAGCGTGTCAGCAGAGAAAAGAACTCCTCCTCCATATCGAGACACTTCAGTGAGGATGCACAGACACACACACACACACACACACCTGCCAGAGGCAAAAAATAGTCACATCATACAGGAGACATTAAAGAGTTCAGAGAGGAAGCAGCCCAGGATATTTACAGCATCAGACCCAAACACCTGCTGATACAGATACTGATAACTGCTTAAAAGTATATATATGTATATATAAAGTTTATAAATTCTGCATTCAATAATAATGTTTATTGTTAGAAAAAAATCAAAATCACAAGTTTAAACTGTTTAAAAAATATTCACTATCGCATGATATACATAATCACTAGCAAGTAGGCCTGTACAGCAAATTAGCAGCAATGGGTATCTGAGTTAAAGGGGGCAATGCGTTACTGACACCACAAGATGGCAGCAAAACACTTCTTATTCTAAAGACAGGCGGACAAGGCCCACTTTCACTGCAGTGCGTTAGTCTTCCAATAGATGGCAGTAAAACACTTATTCCAAAAACATGTTGAACGCTTAATGGAACAGAAATTGTTCGGCTCTTTCTCATAATAAAAATCATGAATGACTCATTCTGGCCGAAGAGACTTTTTTTTTCCTGGTAGAAATGTTTGAGTAAAAAGCCATAATTAAATAATTTAAATGTCAGTCATTAATATACTATGGGGCGCCGTTTGTAAAGCGGTTCATGCTGAAAATAACAGCAACATTTTTTCACATTTAGCTTCAAACAATGTTTAAAAAACTGGTATGAATTTTTGACGGTCACTTTTTAGCACATTTACAACAATATTTGTCAACTTAGAGATACTATAAATAGTTAAATCTAAATATTATATGTTATACCTAAATGTTAAATTTTAAATCTAAATGCTAAATCTAAATGTTAAATCTAAATGTTAAATCTAAATGTTCTCTTACGAGAGTTCTCTCGTACTGCGTTTTATCAAAACGCTACGGGAAAAGTCTCTTTTCACGAAACACTGAAGCAAAAATTATCCTTTAATTTTTCATATATGTAAGACGCGTTGCGGCAGCAGCAGACAGCTGAAGCAAGACGGCTTGTCTGCTCATTGGCTGCTCTGCGGCAACTGCATAAGCCTATCGAGCGCAGGCTGATGCAACATCAGACCAATGAGGGCGCTTCGCGCCCTCCTCGCCACTTCCCGCCGAGACGGGCGTGGCTTACCTCTATAAAAGGAGCTCGAGAAGGCTGATTCACTTGATTTTAATCTCTTCAGCGAAGCGCACTCATCGCTGGATCACGGAAGCAGCGTCGTTCGAAGCAAGCACTTCAGCGGGACGAGCCCTCGAAGCCGCTGGCCTACGCCGCCTTCTACAGCCGTACCTGCTGCGCTTTCCGACGCCCATATCCTTTATTGTGCTCTGTTTTGTGTGTGTGTGTGAGTGTTCTCGTAGCACTCACCCCCTAAAAGAGCGGCGTCTTTCTAAAGATGCCTAAATCCTGCGGCTCGTGCAGAGCCCCACTCGCCGGGGGAGACGACCACGTCATCTGTGTTTCCTGCCTCGGTGAGGACCATGCAGCGCTCGCGCTCGCTGACGGCGGCTGCCCTCACTGCGAGCTTTTGCCTATGGTGGCTCTGAGGACCCGCCTGGCATCCTTCTCGAAGCCTGCATTCTCCGCCGCGATGCCGCGCCGTAAGAAGCGCCGCTCGCAGCGGGTCCCGGAACCCTCTCCACCCCGACCAAGCTCGCCGGTTCGCCCGCCAGCTTCACCGACCTCCCCCGAATCACTTCCTGATGCTCAGCGCCCGCAGCCTGCCGCCGCTTCATCAGAGGAAGTTGTTTCGGAGGCCGCGTCGGGGGAAAAGGATTCCTGTTCTCTCCTCGCTTCAGGCAGCGAGGATTGGGCGAGTTCTGAGGACCTCGCGCCTCCTGCCCGAAAGCCCTCAGTGAGAGCCAGCATTGAGACGGAGCTCATGCGAGTACTCGCGTTGGCCGCGGCGAGCCTCGGCCTCGAGTGGTCTGCACCGGAGCCCCCCTCTCGCACCCGGCTCGATGGTAGCTTCCTCCCAGGTGAGCGCAATTCTCCGGAATCTAAGCCCGCTCCTTTTCTTCCTGAGTTACCTGAAGAAGTTGCGAAGGCCTGGAACGCGCCCTACTCTGCGCGTACGCGCTCATCTGTGTCGCCTGCATTCTCCTCACTGGACAAGGCGAATGAACGAGGCTACCTCTCTCTGCCGCCGGTGGAACAGGCTATAGCGACCCATCTGTGCCCGCCCTCTGCTGGACGGCGGACTAAACCGGTGTTGCCTTCAAAAGCCTGCCGCATGACGTCGACGCTGCTCGCGCGAATATTCTCCGCCGCTGGGCAAGCCGCGTCAGCGCTACACACCATGGCTACATTACAGATTTTCCAGGGTGATCTCCTCCGTAAATGGGACGAGGTTGGACCTGATGCTGTCTGTATTGCGGATTTGAGGAGTGCTTCGGACCTCACGCTCCGAGCCACCAAAGCTGCCGCACAAGCCATGGGACGCTGTATGGCTTCCGCCACTGTCGCTGAGAGGCACTTATGGCTGACGCTCACGGAGATGGCCGATTCCGAGCGCATCGCGTTTCTCGACGCCCCGCTGTCTTCCGCTGGCCTCTTTGGTTCTTCTCTCTCCGAGTTCGTGGAGAGATTTACCGAAGCCCAAAAAGCGTCTCAAGCCTTCAAGCACTTCCTACCGAAGCGCTCTGGTTCCGCGGCGGGTCGAGACAAACGGACCCCGCGAACCTCACAGCCTCAGCCCCCGCCTTCGGCCTCCTCTTCGCAGCAGCCTCAACAGCGCAGCTCGAGACCCCGCTCTCGATCGAGCGCCCGGCGCCCCGCACGCGCGCCGCGACCGATGATTGTAGTGAAACCAGAGGCCCCGAAGAAGTCCTAGCCCGCCTAGGAAAGCGCAGGTGTGTGAGTCCCGTTGCGGCCGGCCTCCCACCCAAGCGCCTCGCTGTCTCAGCCCCAAGCTTCGCGGCTGTCCCAGCGTTCTCTGCAAAGCGCAAGCCTGTACAAGTGCCCGCTTGCCTGCACTCAAAAGCCGTTTTTACGGCTACCCAGATATGTCTCGAAAAGAGTGTGATTTCTGGTGTCCCGGCCACGGCCGATGGTGCTATAAATGTAGTGTCGATGCACTCCTCTGTGCCCATCCATACACATAAGCACAGCCCTGCACTCAGGGCTCGCGCAAATAAAATCGACTCAGGTCGATTGCGCCCCCCACATAGTAAAAGTGCCCACTACTCAGTGCCCACGAACACTATGTCTATCAGATCACAGGCTCTCTGTAAAAACGAGACCTGTGAGCGCGCGCGCTGCTTACACAAGCAGCGCACCCCAAGCAGTAAATGTGCCCGCTCCCAGCCCACATCTACTCGCACACATGAGTCCCACGGGGCTTGCGCAGCCCTCCCTCACTCAGTCTGTTGTAATCAAACACTGTTGTAAGGTCGAGGGCGAGCACTCCGCCCGCTGTATTAAGCGCGCCCCCCGCCTCAAATGCCGCAGGCATAACGCCTATGTTTGTGAGCCCCGTAGCACCTCTGTCACACGGCGAACAGAGCGCGCTCTGTATCCGGCCCTTAGCCAACCATGCAGATGCATGGGCAGCGCTTCCAGGGGTTTCGGACTGGGTCTTAGGCATTATAAAGAGAGGCTTCTCGCTACAGTTTCATCGACGCCCTCCGCGCTTCACAGCGCGCGTCGAAACTTCGGTACCGCTGAATGTAGCACACCTACTTCACGCCGAAATATCAAAACTGATAAGCAAAGGGGCGATAGAGCTTGTTCCCCGAGTTCAAAGCGAACAGGGGATATACAGCAGATACTTTCTAGTCCCCAAAAAGGACGGCGGTCACGATCACCTCGAGAATCTTGGTATCACGGTCAATTGGGCGAAGAGTTCACTGAACCCCAGCCAAACGATTCCGTTTCTGGGTATAGTTCTGGACTCACAGTCTATGACAGCGCGGCTGTCGCCACAGCGCGTGCTGAACATTCAGCGCGCGGCGATGTCTTTCCGCCGCGGCGCTTTCACCCTGCTCAGAAAATTTCAAAGGATGCTGGGTCTCATGGCCTCAGCATCGTCAGTTCTCTGGCTGGGCTTGCTCCGCATGCGCCCGCTGCAGTTCTGGTTGAAAGCGCGGGTTCCGCGCAGAGCGTGGGTGTCCGGTCATTTACGCCTCAAGGTCGATCAGGACTGTGTCACAGCCCTGGTACCTTGGATGGCGAACGACTGGTACCAATCAGGTGTAAGCCTGGGGACTTCCTCGAGGGTGAGGATGGTGTCTACGGACGCATCCACCTCGGGATGGGGAGCGCTGCTCGAGGGCAGACCGTCCTTCGGCCTATGGTCGGAATGGGAAAAGCTCCAACACATAAACTGCCTAGAAATGCTGGCAGTGCACAACGCGCTGACGCGTTTTTGTCCCCACATCAAGGACCAACACGTCATAGTCCGTTCGGACAACATGGCAGTGGTGTCCTACATAAATCGCCAGGGCGGTCTGAATTCCAAACCCCTGTACAGGCTGGCGAAACGCCTCCTGCTATGGGCTCAGCACAACCTACGCTCGCTGAGAGCAGTACATGTGCCCGGGCTGCTGAATGTGGGCCCGGACAGACTGTCCAGGAACAACGTTCCTACGGGCGAATGGTCTCTACACCCACAAACAGTCCGGCTGTTGTGGGAGAGATTCGGCAAAGCGGAGGTGGACCTATTCGCGTCCCGCGAAAACGCTCACTGCCCCGCATTCTTTTCAAAGACCGGCAGCGCGCTGTCCCAAAGGTGGCCGCGCTGCCCGCTATACGCTTTTCCCCCCGTCTCCCTCCTGCCTCAGGTGTTGGAACAGGTCAGGAAAACGAAATGCCCAGTGCTGCTTGTAGCACCGTTCTGGAAGAACCAGGCATGGTTCCCAGTTCTGATGCAGTTAGCAGACATCGCTCCATGGCCAGTGCCGTTGAGGAGAGATCTCCTCTCGCAGGCCAGGGGCTCGATCTGGCACCCACACCCGGAACTATGGTCCCTTCATGTGTGGGCGCTCAACGGATATCCGTTGATCTCGCAGAGGGAGTCATGAATACCATCACGGAGGCTAGAGCGCCGTCGACCAGGCGACTCTACGCTTCAAAGTGGTCGGTTTTCTCCGGCTGGTGTACAGCTCGGAGCCTTTCACCCCTCGAATGTGAGGTAACGGAGGTTCTCTCCTTCCTACAAGAGCTGTTGGATAAGGGCAGATCCCCTTCCACGCTCAAAGTGTATGTGGCGGCTATTTCAGCGTTCTCCGGTTCAACGCTGGGTCAGTCACTAGGAAGGAATGATTTAGTCATCCGCTTCCTCAGGGGAGCTAGGAGACTGAATCCACCCAGACCTCCGTCAGTTCCTATGTGGGACCTTTCTACGGTCCTGGCGGCCATGAAAGGTGCCCCTTTCGAGCCTATCCAGTCAATCAGCCTCAAACATTTGTCTTTCAAAACAGTGTTTTTGATGGCTCTCGCTTCAGTGAAGCGCATAGGCGATCTGCACGCGCTCTCCGTGAGCCCGACGTGCTTGGAGTTTGGTCCTAATGACTCTAAAGTCATACTCAAACCTAAGCACGGCTATGTGCCGAAATCCCTCAACACGCCTTTTCGGGCTCAGGTCATTTCCCTGGCTGCCCTGCCGGCGTCGAGTGAGGAAGGGGACTCGAGTTTTCTTTGCCCTGTTAGGGCTTTAAGAACTTATATGTCCCGCTCTGCTGCCTTTAGACAGACAGAGCAGCTCTTTGTCTCGTTCAGCGGACGTTCCAAAGGAACGGCTGTTTCGAAACAAAGTCTATCCAGATGGATAGTTGACGCCATAGCGCTGGCTTATACTGCCAAGGGCATTCAATGCCCGTTGGGAGTCAGAGCGCACTCTACGAGAGGCGTTGCCTCCTTGTGGGCTTGGTCCAGCGGGATTTCCTTACAGGATATATGTACGGCGGCAGGCTGGGCCTCTCCGTCTACATTTATCAGGTTTTATAACCTAGAGGTTCCCGCCTTACAGGCTAAGCTTTTGTTGGTGTAATACTATGCCGACTATACTGGGCTGAACTGTGTAAGACCCACGTTTTCCCACATTAGTGCAGGCTCCCTACCCTGGCTATGTGATGTCATATTCGCGTCTGTGGACATGTCTATATAAGGACGGAGGAAACCCCTCCTGTCTTTAGACTCTCCCTGTGAGGTCATGTGAAGCCTGCGGACGCTACAGTATAGGGAATTAAGGCTTCCCCCCCTTATTCCCTGACTCTGTGTGAGTCTATCTGGTGATTATGCACTGTATGCCTGAAATAGCTTCCGGTGATCAGTGTTTTTATCCCAGCACGCACGGCGTTTTGCAAGGGGTTCCCGTAGCGTTTTGATAAAACGCAGTACGAGAGAACTCTCGTAAGAGAACGTACTCGGTTACTAACGTAACCTCGGTTCTCTCTAGAAGAGGGAACGAGTACTGCGTTCCCTTGCCGTGCGTTTGGTTCACTCTGGTTCGCTTCGGCGATCAAAATCAAGTGAATCAGCCTTCTCGAGCTCCTTTTATAGAGGTAAGCCACGCCCGTCTCGGCGGGAAGTGGCGAGGAGGGCGCGAAGCGCCCTCATTGGTCTGATGTTGCATCAGCCTGCGCTCGATAGGCTTATGCAGTTGCCGCAGAGCAGCCAATGAGCAGACAAGCCGTCTTGCTTCAGCTGTCTGCTGCTGCCGCAACGCGTTTTACATATATGAAAAATTAAAGGATAATTTTTGCTTCAGTGTTTCGTGAAAAGACACTTTTCCCGTAGCGTTTTGATAAAACGCAGTACTCGTTCCCTCTTCTAGAGAGAACCGAGGTTACGTTAGTAACCGAGTACGTTAAATCTAAATGCTAAATCTAAATCTAAATGTTAAATCTAAATCTAAATGTTAAATCTAAATGTTAAATCTAAATCTAAATGTTAAATCTAAATCTAAATCTAAATGTTAAATCTAAATCTTAATGTTAAATCTAAATATTAAATCTAAATCTAAATGTTAAATCTAAATGTTAAATCTAAATCTAAAAGTTAAATCTAAATCTAAATGTTAAATCTAAATGCTAAATCTAAATCTAAATGTTAAATCTAAATGTTAAATCTAAATCTAAATGTTAAATCTAAATCTAAATCTAAATGTTAAATCTAAATCTTAATGTTAAATCTAAATATTAAATCTAAATCTAAATGTTAAATCTAAATGTTAAATCTAAATCTAAAAGTTAAATCTAAATCTAAATGTTGAATCTAAATGTTTCGGGTGAAACTAAATATTTAACTAATATGCAAATTCAAAATGCCGGTAACCGGATTTAGATTCAACATTTAGATTTAGATTAGATTTAACATTTAGATTCAACATTTAGATTTAACATTTAGATTTAACATTTAGATTTAACATTTAAATTTAGATTTAGATTTAACATTTAGATTTAACATTTAGATTTAGATTTAACATTTAGATTTAGATTTAACATTTAGATTTAACATTTAGATTTACATTTAACATTTAGATTTAACATTTAGATTTAGATTTAACATTTAGATTTAGATTTAATATTTAGATTTAACATTTAGATTTAGATTTAACATTTAGATTTTAGATTTAGATTTAACATTTAGATTTAGATTTAACATTTAGATTTAACATTTAGATTTAGATTTAACATTTAGATTTAACATTTAAATTTAGATTTAGATTTAACATTTAGATTTAGCATTTAACATTTAGGTGTAACATTTAAAGTGACCGTCAAAAATTCATACCAGTTTTTTCAATGATGTTTAAAGCTAAATGTGAAAAAATGTTGCTGTTATTTTCAGCGTGAACCGCTTTACAAACGGCGCCCCATAATATAGTGCTTTATAGATTCAGGGCTTAGTGATGGAGAGATTGAGAATTTAAGTTCTGTTAACTGCCATAATACAGAAAGTGACAAACCACTGATTTATTAATATTAAATCAAGAGAAGGCATTTTTAAATATCTGCATAATGACATTAGATTTTAAGTAATTAAAGAAAAATAAAATCTTCAGCTTATGTCTGTGGACAAACACACACATTACTAGAACCTGTAAGTTGTTATGAAAATGATTATGCATGAATACACGATAATAATAATAATAATAATTATTATTAAAATAACAACGCAACTATAAGTATTTGAAATAGCCTACTTAAAAAGAAGTATAAAATACTTAAAATAAGTATTTGACAATAACAACAGCGACGCAACATCAAATATTTGGTGTTCATGATTAAAACATTAATTTGACTCCTATAATTAAATAATTATACATATTATGCATAAATAAATACATTATTAACAACAACAAGTGTGTGATAATAACTGGCCCATGATTTAAATAAATAAAAACATTAATTTGACTGTTTGATATAGATTACTTTTAGCCTTTCTGTCATGCTTGATTAAGATTGGTTAATCATGGCATTAATTCTGTTCTAATATTGCAGCGTAATGAGTGTTGGCTCAAAGAGAGTGAGAGTGGACGATGGGGGAGTCGGAGGACATGAGGCAAAAATTAATAATAGGTGTCTTTCACATTTGCAATTCTATCAACCACAATTTAAGTGAAACATATGTTTTTTTTTGTGAATTGACCATTAGTATTGCAGCTGTGAAAGAGACTATAGCAGCAGCAAACAGACTGGAGCAGTTTGAGCTCAGAAAGACTCTTGACAGGATTTCTGAAGAAGACACTTTTAGCTCACAACAAATGATATCATTTCCCATTAAAAGTTTTGAAAGTAACATGCGGGCCATGATATTAAAGATTAACCACAGGTAAAGTCAAGTCTTTATACAGGTTGTTTCACAGAATTATCGTGATAAACAGGAAATGATGATTCAATGATGCAGTAAAGCAGCTCTAAAAGACAACAGTTCAATGTTTATTTAGTTCGGTTCAATAATTGTGTAAAGTTCATCAGTTATGGAATGAGTTTAGTTCTGATGTCATCATCCAGCTCAGTTCAGACCGATATTGTCAGTAAAGTCATATCAATAATATTGTTGAATATTAAGTGTCCCCAACTAAGCAAACCAAAATGTGACAGTGTCAAGGAACCCAAACTACTGGTGACAGAAATGGAGAAAAAAAGTCTTTCTAAGACTTGGGGAAAGAACGAAACATGGTGTAGTTATGATTCCAGACTGCAGACTTTTCTGGGTGAGATATGTACTTATTGCAATTGAGTTCTCATTAGAACAGTTGTTTTCTATTGGAGTAAATGTACAACTTCACAATAACAACACAGACACTGAATATCATTTATGCAAACATCATATTTCAGGTTATTTATGAATGTTTTCTAACATATATTCAAAAATATTCAGAAAACCTATTTTTGTATTGTAACTATCGTGTTTTTTCACTGGAAGAGGAAATAAATGTTTAAATGTCAAAAGATTTAACCCTGACTCTGATTCATAACCCTGAACTGTGGCAATCATGGTAATAAACAATGCTTACTAGAAATGATCAAAGGGAACTCTAAAAGTATTGTTTAAAAAAAATTTTGACAAATATTTCAGGTATTTTGTTAAATAAAAAAATAAAATAAAATTTCCAGAAGCTGATATGGCAGTGGGTGTGGCCATCGAGTCAAACAGCTTCTCTGTCCTCCCCCACATCATCATAGTCTGCATTAAAGAAAGAGCAACAGTTCAATTTTGTGATTGCATCAGTTTTTCGAAATGAGTTTATTTAAAAAATCAGCAATTAAAATTATTTATATACAGTGCCCTCCACAATTATTGAACCCCCTGGTAAATATGATCAAAATTGGCTGTAAAAAATAAATCTGCATCGATCATCCTTGTGATCTTTCATTCAAAAAATGTGCAAAATTCTAACCTTTCATTGAAGTAAAAGAATTGAAAGTGGGGGGAAATCACATTATGAAATAAATGTTTTTCTCCAAAACACGTTGGCCACAATTATTGAACCCCTTTTATTAAATACTTTTTGCAATCTCCTTTTGCCAAGATAACAGCTCTGAGTCTTCTTCTATAATGCCTGATGAGTTTGGAGAATAACTGACAAGAGATCAGAGACCATTCCTCCATACAGAATCTCTCCAGATCCTTCAGATTCCCAGATCCATGTTGGTGCTTCTCCTCTTCAGTTCAGCCCACTCATTTTCTATATGGTTCAGGTCAGGAAACTGGGACGGTCATGGCAGAAGCTTAATTTTGAGCTCCACAACAAATTTTTGTTTTGATTTTGATGTTTGTTTTGGATCGTTGTCCTGATGGAAGATCCAACCACGGCATATTATAAGATTTCTAGCAGAAGGCGTCAGGTTTTGATTTTTTATCTGTTGATATTTGATAGAATCCACAATGCCATGTATCTGAACAAGAAGTCCAGGACCTCCAGCAGAAAAATATGCCCACAACATTAAAGATCCAATGGTATATTAAATTGTACACATGGGGTACTTTTTATCCTTGTGTTCACCAAACCCATCTAGTGTGTTTGCTGCCAAAAAGCTCTGTTTTAGTCTCATCTGACCACAGAACCCTGTGTTGTTTGAAGATCCAGTCGTGTCTGACAATTAAATTTGCTGGAATTTGTTTTTGGATGAGCGAGGAGGGTTTTTTTTAAACCCTCCCAAACAACATGTGGGGATGTAGGGGTTGTTTGATAATTTTTTTTTTAGGCTTTCTGACCCTAAGACTCAACTAATCTCTGCAATTCTCCATCTGTGATCCTTGGAGAGTCTTTGGCCACTCAAACTTTCATACTCGCCATGCATTAAGACAGTATAGACACACGTCCTTTTCCTGGCAGATTCATAACATCTTTAGTTGGTTATAACTTCTTAATTATTGCCCTGATGGTCAAAATGGGGATTTTCAATTCTTTAGCTATTGTCTTACAGCCACTTTCTAGTTTGTGATGCTCAACAATCTTTTGCTACGCATCAGAACTGTATTCTGTGGTTTTACTCATTGTGATGGATGATTAAGGGGATTTGGCCTTTGTGTTTCCTCATATTTAAACTTCTGTGAAACACGAAGTCATAGCTGGACAGTTTCATGTTCCTAGTCACCCTGGTGTACTAAAAAAGGTAAATATTAATGGGAATATACTTCAGAGATATTTTACTCGTAAAAAATTCTAGGGGTTCAATAATTGTGGCCAACATGTTTTGGAGAAAAACATTTATTTCATAATGTGATTTCCCCCCACTTTCAATTCTTTTACTTCAATGAAAGGTTAGAATTTTGCACATTTTTTGAATGAAAGATCACAAGGATAATCGATGCAGATTTATTTTTTTACAGCCAATTTTGATCATATTTACCAGGGGGTTCAATAATTGTGGAGGGCACTGTATATATGTGTGTGTGTGTGTGTGTGTGTGTGTGTGTGTGTGTGTGTGTGTGTGTGTGTGTGTGTGTGTGTGTGTAATAAGATTTAAAATTCAGTTTCAATTCAGTTTTAAACTGATGAAGTGGTCAATTCGTAAATTGTGAATCTTAAACATGAAAGATATTCCAATATAGGCCTATTGAATCATAAGACATAAAGCTTACCTAACAAGTTTCTCAAATCTTCAGTGATACTCTGCACATCATCATACTCATCCTGATCTCCCTCTTTACACATAAAAAAAAAAAAATAAAAAAAAACACATGTTCACTATATCTTGTAGATTAATGTAGATCAAAAATTAAGTTGTGTGACTCGCCTATTACACATTGAGAGCACTGTCCATTAATGATGACATCATCATAATCCTCTAGTGTGTCCACTACACACAAACACACACAAGCTCTTAAATACAACATAACATGGGTGGAAAATTTTGTAAAATTATATATATATATATATATATATTGCTTTATTATGTATATACTCCTTATTAATAGTTAGTAAGGTAGTTGTTAAGTTTAGGTATTAGGGAAAAAAACACCTTTTCCAGGACCATAGGTCTGTCCACTGGTAATGACATCATCATAGCCCTCTGGTGTGTCATCTACAAATTTAACATGAAATCAATGCCATCAAGCTCAAAACAAACTTGAATGTATATATTAATATGTAGACTGTAGAATAACAGAGAACTACAACTACAGCATGATTTCATGAAAAGATGAAGTGGGTGTGGTCAGTGAGTCATATGGCCCCACCCTCTTTATTTGACTCCTCCCCCACATCATCATCATAGCCTGTTATTAAAAACAAAAGCAAATTTACATTCTCTGTTGTTTTAATTGCATTTAGGCTTAGTTTAGTTGAGCAACATAAAAATTAAATGTATCTGGTTATGTAAACAGATTATAGTATCTTACCTAACAGTTTTTTCCCATTTTCATTGCTGTTCTTCACATCATCATACTCCTGATCGCCCTCTGATACACATGTAAAATAAAACCACATTATAACTTGTAATACACTTATAATACCATAGATCCCTCAGATTCTCCTTATGACAGTCTGGGTCTATGATTATGATGCAGTGAGATCCAGGCAGACAGGATTATGTCTTGAATTATTAAGGAATAACACATTTTATTAAAATGTAGCAAATAAGTTTCAATATAAGATAGAAAAGTAAATACAAGTATTAATATCCAAAAGAATTGTATCTAAAAGATAAGATCAGAGTATAGAGAAAGAAGGACCCAAAAGAAGTGTAATATTTGCAGAATGAAAGGAGAAAAAAGAAAGAAGAGGCAGAAGAAGAAGCCCAGAGTCTTCTGAAACGAAACATTTTATTTGCAGTGCCTACGTAACAGGAAAGGACTAGGGAAAGTACCTATTGAAGTTCTTCTCTTGAAACCATTTAATGATGGACTCAAGGCAACATGTACCCTGCAGGTCTGATTAGGTCATGGTCTAAGGGACATGGAATAATTTAATAAGCAATTGTGGTTTTGCACCTTTAAGACCTTTAAGAGAATATTGCAGATTTTGCATTATCTAATGCAGACAGAGATGGAAAGAGACTTATTTTGATACCATGTTACATCACATAATCAATCCTGATGGAAAATACAGACGGTCAACAGGATGAACCAATCAATTGACGAAAATGAAAATCAATGAACATGCAAAATAATAATCATGCAACACATGGAATATAACGATTACGCTAATAATGGTTAAATTAACATAGCAATCAATGACTAGAATTCATAAAGAAAAGATTATTAAGATGCATAGAAAGGAAACATTTATTTAAAAAAATAAAATAAAAGACATAAGTAAAAATCTTTGATCTCAGTGCATGGGCTTTTTTTTTTACAACACTGTGAAAACACATTTCGAGACCATGGTTTTTTTTTTTTTTTTTCCTCATTATACTGCTCTGCAACTTGTTTTGTTTTTAAAGCACAACTCAGTTCTGTGTGAACGGCACTGTTGCTCACATCATTTTCAGGGCTAATTCACACCGCAGTGACAGATGCATGAGACAATCATCAGATCACAGTTTTTTGAGAAATCATACCACACTGCTCAGACATTCCACGACCCGACAAACGCAGATGGAAGATGTTCAGTCCGTGGAAAAAAACAGTGACCAGCGGCATCAGACAGTGACAATAACACACACTGATCCAAAATGTACACTGAAGTATGTCTGTTGCTCAGCATCTGTCAGTAGCCAAATGTTTGAACTGAACTATTTCTGTTTCAATAAACTATCATTTATTCAAAGAGCTGATGTGATCAATCATATCATATTTTGGGAAGCCAAGAAAGCTCTTTATCTCTTCCAACTCTACAAATGCACCAAATATAACCCCCTGCTTAGTGCTTAACACTCTCTAAAAATTCACACAAGATCTTCACTGACACACAGACATAAACATGCAGCTTTGTGGTTTGGTGGCTGGTGAAGTCTTATCTACAGATTCATCTGATTACGCATCAAAAACCCAGAAACAAAAATAGTCATACCGATCTGACATTCTCAGTGGAGAGATTTTCATGAATATAGAAAACTTTTCATATGATTAAAATTGATAAGGCAAATGTGAATGAAAGAAAAAGCTTTAGTTCTAGAGTGGATCAGATCTGGATCACTGATGTCTCCCCTTATTTCAGGATAAAGTGATATTCATCAGTTCACACTTACATATAATCAGATAGAGTAAAGTGTATTTGTCATTTTGTCCGAGGGGAGACTACAGGGGATCTCTAAACATAAATTGTAACATAATTAAAGCTTTTAACATTTTCCCATGATGACTCACCCTTCTGAGTGAAGTGATGTTGTCTGTGATGAATCTCTTGATAAATGGCCTCTGTCGGAGTCCTGTTAAGTCCTGTGTACCAGTCAGAGAGAGCTGTGAGTGTAGACAGACAAACCTGCTGTCAGTTCACAACACATGACTGATCATGTGACAGAGAGAGACACTGGAGGAGTTTGTGGAGGAGTGACTGATGTTGATGTGGTTGTGGACACAGTTAAATCTGTCCTTGTAAAAACAGACAGACACAAACATTAAAAATAATGCAAATTATATTTTAAATAAAAATATTATTAGCTCTAAATGTCAAAAAAATAAAACTAAATAATTCTCAGTGTGTTGCTCTGACCTGCACAGGTGAGTCCAGCGTGCTCTTTGTGGGAGCAGTCAGTGTGGTTCTTCAGGGAGAGAGGACAGTCCCACAGGTGAATCTCATTCCCTCTGCACTCGACTCTGTTCAGCCACACAACACCTTCACCAGCACCAAAGACTGAATTCCCATCAGCCCTCAGTGCTGCTCCACAACCCAGCTGCCTGCAGACCACCTGAGCATCGCTGATGTCCCACAGATCAGCACAGACTGAACCCCACACAGCGTTATGATACACCTCCAGCCTCCCAGAGCACCGGCCCAAACCTCCACTCAGTCTGAGAGGAACATCATCTAAATCACACACAGAAACATCACTGACCAGCTTCAGGACACCATTCACAACAAAACACATGGAAGCTTAACTAAGACGGCTTTAAATGTATGATTAGTGGATTTCATTTATAAACTTGATTATGATTTTTAAATGTAAATAAATTCTTTTTTAAATGCACATTTTAATGGAAAACAGTCTTAATTTAAATATCTTACTTGAACACTGTCTCTGGTGAGGAGATGGAGAGGTAGAACATGTCAGACGACTCCGAGGAGACTCACGACTTTCCTCCTCTGAGATTAAATATTAAGAGAACTTCTCTCAGTGAAACATATCAATGTGAAAATATAATTTATGCCTCATAAATAATTTTAGGCTCCGTCCATCAAATTAGTTTAGTATTTCAGAAACAGTTCATTCACCACATTATATACAAACATTGTGTTTAAAGAAACATAACTAGTTAGACCATCTTACATTATTTAAACATAATTTCACCTGAGCAGGTGATTTTGGCCACTTCATCATTATTACAGTAGTTCTGTCCCCAGGGTGAAGATGGACACTGCCACAGATTTGAATCATGTGGTCGACATTTGACTTCATCCAGCCAGTTACGAGCTGATTCCAGTCTTGGTGTAGAATCAGACACAACACCAGATCTTCCACAGTTCAGCTCTTGACAGATCAGACTCACTGTGTCTGTGTCCATCTGGTTCCAGCACACATTACCCCAGGATCCATTGTAGAAAACCTCCACATTCCCTTCACAGCCCTCAGTTAACCTGATCTCTTTAAACTCTAGATGGAAAGGGATGTGCATTAAAAATATTGGAATTTAGGTTGTGCTAAACCTAAAATATCACCAAAATAACTGGTTAATACAAGGCTAATGCATGCTGCTAACACTGTAGCATCTGAAAAAAATACTTAAATATATTTTTATAATATATTATGAATCTTATGTATTACTTGATTCTGCTTGGTCAATAAAATAATATTTAAAAAGTAGCGGCATCCATGGCAGCGCTGTCTATCAGACCATCATACAGTAAGATGGTCTTTGTTGTAAAATATGAGCCATCCGCTCCTGATGATCCTGGTGTTCATTTTGCAAAAAATTACCAGCTGCACATTATTCCTTTAAACATTTGAAATTATATATTTTAAAATAGATCACATTACTTTACTGATTACCTGAGCACACGACTCCTACATCCTGCTTGTGTTGACAGTCATGTTTCCCCCAGCCTGGAGAAGAGCAGTTCCACAGGGACGTCTCATTCCCCTCACACTCCACCTCATCCAGCCATATGGGTCCAGAACCAGGACCAAACCAGGCTGGTACCTGCTGGTTACTGAGGGCCACTCCACACTGCAGCTGTCTGCACACCACATGGGCATCTTTAATATCCCAGGAGTCATCACACACTGTCCCCCATGAGCCACTGTGAAAAACCTCCAGCCTCCCTGCACAGTCTCCCCCAGAACCCACCAGCCTGATGGACCCGCGACCTAATATTCAGAGAGAGAAAAACACATTATTGATCACTAACAACTGAAGAATCTGCCCAGATGTTGTTGTTCTCACCAAGGCAGGTGATTGACAGCTGTTGTGTGGAGCTGCAGTTGAGAGTTTGTGGAGAGCTGCAGTTCCCCAGATGAGCTTCACTCCCAGAGCACTGGAAGCCCGTCACACACTCATGACTGTGTTCAGGACTGGATGAAGAGGAGCCGGAGAAGTTCAGCACAGAGCCACAGCCCAGCTGTCTGCAGACCACAGAGGATTCAGTGAGACTCCAGGAGTCCAGCAGAACTCTCCTCCAGACCTGATGGATGGAAACTTCCAGCTCCCCCTCACACTGTCTCTCTCCAGACAACCGCACCAGACCATCATGAACAGCTAGAGAGGAATCTGAGTGAAAGATGTGGCATTTAATGAAGTCATTGCAAGATTTATATAGGTAATTTATAACTTTTTTTCTTAAATAAAACCCCCTCACCAGAGCAGACGACTCCAACATCTCGTCTATGAGAACATTCAGCTCGACTCCATGAAGAGACGGAACATTCTGAGAGTTTTCTTTCATTCCCGTCACAATCAAACACATCAGCCCAGATTTCACCACTTCCCTCTCCAAACCAGTCTGATCCCACAACAGACACAGCAATCCCACAATTCAGCTGTCTACAGAGGACACTGGCAGCTCTCATATCCCAGCATGCATCACACACTGAGCCCCATTCATTGAGAAACCGAAGCTCCACTCTTCCAGAACAAGAGTCTGAGCCGTTTACCAGTCTGAGATCTGTGTAACCTGTGCAAAGGTTATTGAGTAAAAAAACACAGTTTGAGGCTACTGAATGTCTTTATGTGTAATATAATGTAAAGAGAGGTATAAAATATTATTAACCAGAGCATATTACTCCTACGGCATTGTCATGGGAACAGTGTGTATTTGAAGAGTTGGATGTAGGACAGAACACAAAGTGTGATTCATTTCCTCTGCACTGAATCTCTTGTGTCCACATCTGAGCGTCTCCTTTTCCAAAAGCATCTTCTCCCAGCACCTGTACAGGAGCCCCACAGTCCAGCTCTCTACACACAACCTCTGCATCCTGCTGGTCAAAGGCAGCGTCACACATTGTGTACCATGTGTCTCCCTGAAGTATCTCTAATCTTCCAGCACACATATGAGATCCATTAACGAGACTAGGGAGGCGACCTGTGTGTTTACATTATGTAAATAAACAATGTAACAAATATGTGATATGTTAATTATTTCATTATTAAGATAAATATAAATTTCATTACATTTCTTTTTCTAACAATTAAGCAGATTGAACAGGCTCACCTGAGCATCTGACTCCAGCATCTTCAGGATGACCACAGTCACTAACACCCCATCCTCTTGATCTACAGTTCTTCAGTGTTGACTCTGATCCACTACAGGCCACATCATCCATCCAGATTGGTCCTGATCCTTGTCCAAAGCGAGTATCACGCACAGCCTCTAGAGCCTCTCCACATCCTATCTCTCTACACACCACTGCAGCATCAGTCATATCCCAGCCATCATGACACACTGTTCCCCACTGACCATCATGATGAACCTCCACTCTACCAGCACAGGGACTGTTGCCACCAACCAATCTAACAGTCTCGAAATCTGTACATTAAAAGAGAAAGGTTTATCCAGTAGCATCAGAACAGTCTACACTCATCTGTAGAATATTAATAATTTGATTAACATACTGTATATTCATATCTTTTCATCATTACACTGGTCGACTAAATGCTTTAATAAATTATAACATATTAATAATATTTAATATTCTATTGTCTCAAAATCTCGATTTCTATTACACAGGCCTCTACGCCGTTTTCTGTGATATGAGGCCATCATAGACAAATTAAAAAATTATTTAAAAATGTTAAATTTTACATCTTTAAAATCTATTTTGCAATTACCAGATGTGGTTATAGTGACTATAGAGGAGAGTAAAACGAGTGTCAGAAATCCCTCCATCTTCTTCTGCTCGTCACACTGTTTGTTTGACTCTGTTTCTCCTCTGCTCCCTCAAACACACTGAAGAAACTGGCTCCTGTCAGTCCCCTAAAGAGAGAGAGACTCTCACAGCTGCCAATGACACTCACTGTTACCTTATTAGACACAACAGAGGAAATCATCAAACACAATCACTGACAAATCAGAGGAGGCATTTCTGATTTACACCATATATATCAAGAGAACATCTGCGCTGATGAACGGGACTCCTCCTCCACCTTAAAAAACACACTTCACTGAAGATAGAATCATATCTTTCATAAGTCAGGATGGTGATAAAGTCTCACCAGAGAGAGAAACACTGCAGGTTATATTCAGCATCAAAGCCTGCATCCGCACACACAACATACAAGACTGATGACTGACTGCTCACTTACTGACACTTTATTTCACACACAAAAATACTTGATCTTTGCTTTAAATATAAAAAAATATAAGAAGTTCTTTTTGGGGGTGACAAATGTGCACAATATTAAGCTTAATACACTGTCTCATATTTTAACAAAGAGCACAATAAACAGCAAGTTAAAAAATATATAAAATGAATTGGGCTGTTCTGTGTACAACAAACAGAGGCTTATTCAGACAATATTTGTAAATAAACATTGGTTTCTGATCCAAAGGTTCAATGGCCAATGGTTTCATATCAAGCATTTGAGGATGTAGATGTGTTTAATACTGCAATGAGTAATACATCCAGCAGATGGCAGCAACACACTTATTGTAAAGAGAAGCCGACAAGAGTCTTGACCTTGTGGAAATAATTTGTTCAGAAATTGATAATTTCTCTTTTTACAGCTTTTTTTCTTTTTTTTTCTTTTTTAGTGTTAATTTCACTGAAGATTTACTCCTTGTCTGTACTCTGCAGTGAGTGATATTTCTTGTAATTTTTTTCATTTGGTAATTATAATGATCATTTCTAAATTCTAAAGTGTTTATTAAATTAATATTATTAATAATAATTATAAATAATAATTATTATTATTGCATAGTCATACTGAATGAGGAAAAATTGGGGTTTCCTTCTTCTTTTTTTTTTGTCCTTAGCTGATCACATGTCTGATTGTAACAGATACAAATTAGAATGTTACAGCATATCAACATTTAAAACAGCACCAAACAAAAATAGAAGATACAAAAAATGTGTTACAACACTCCCTGGCCTTCAACATTTTTATCCATTTTTCACATATTCATGTTGAATCATCATTTTTTTGCCAGTGAGCAAAGTACATCATTTCTCACAAGCCTCTGAAAAACGGTCCAATAATATCACTTTGAATTACAAATAATATAGCAAATGAATTACAACGAATATGGCAAATTGAAAGAAAAAGCACACAGATGAAGTTAATAAGAAACAACATGAAAGCAAAGCATATTCTCTTTCAGTTTAAATGTAGAAAATTTGCAAAATGTAATTGATCTGGCATATTTCAAAGAGTGACATAAAATATTGATGAATTGCAACTTAATAATATGCAGCAATTAAACTCTGCTCATATAAAAGCTGCATATAAAACAATGTGAAGTGGTGGGTGTGGTCACTGACTTAAAATAATCATAAAAAATGAATGTATCAATTTATGTTTATAAAGTAACACATTGAACTCATCAATGTTTGAAATACATTAGAATATTTAGTTATGAAGATTAAACGGGACCTATTCAGTGAGAGATAAAGCAGGACACAATAACTTACCAAACAGGTCTCTCACATCTTCACTCACATTCCTCACATTATTACTTCCTCTGATACAAATGTGTCAATCATTATTTTCATAAATAAAATTCAAAATGCGCTTTAAAGTACACAATTATATATAATATAAATTATAATGTAATAATGATTGAGTTATTTTATAACACTAACTTGAAAAATTATACTTTAAAAAAATATTTTACCAGGGTATATCCAAAAAATTAAAATATTTAATGTAAAAAATGTAAAAGAAAATCCAGTTCTCTTTATTATTGGAGAACTGTTGATGATAAAATCATCATAGGTTACTGATATTGTAACGGTGTGGTGGTAGTTGAAGGCACAAGACGAAGATGAGGATATACACAATGTTTAGTGATCAGGCAGGACAGACACAACCACAAATAACATTAATGAGAACCGACAAGGGACTGAACAAAACAGGGAGTATAAATACACAGGATGAAAGGAGGAAACTATCTAGACCCAGGTGGAGGAAGATTAACTAATCAGGGACTAACAAACACAGGTGCAGACAAGACAGAACATAGGTTTATGCACTCAGGTTTATGGCTGCTATAACTTTGACCTGCCACAAGATGGTGCTGTTTTCGACACACTTGATGCTTTGAATCTTTTCCCGAAACAATCAGGGGAAAGCCTCAGTGCTTCATGTGTCTTCATTTGTGCATCCCTAGTTCTCATAGCAGAGTTTCCACTGTCGGGCCAGTGCGAGGCAGGGCTTTAAACGGGCCGTGCCGGGCTAATAGCCTCGGGCCTGTAGCACCGGGCCCAAAATCTGCTGCGTTTCCACTGTCAGGCCAGAAAAAAAAGAAAACCTCAAAATGTTTATTATAGATACAGTAAGACAGAAACTCACCTGTTCACCACTCATTTTCCTCAGCTGAAGGCAAATGCAAGCGTGTTTCAAATCAGTACTTCTCCCGGCAGACTAGCGCTAAATTAATCCCTATCTTAGCGTCATCTAGGCTATTTTAGAAGAGGAAGTTGCTCAACTGCATTTGTGAGAAAATCGAGCCAAGAGATCTCATAAAAAGCCAAGTGTCTCACAATCGTAACAGACAGATATGCATTTGTGTGCACTGGATTTGGTATTTGTTCAAAGGTTAGCCCACATGCAATTTGTAGGATGGTTTGTATTTATTTGTGAAATATTATCAAGGCTCATTTATCTATAGGCTATTTGTAAAACACAATATTTGTTACTCCACTGCGTTTTCGCTCAAATTGACCTTTGTATTTGAACATTGCTTTCTGTTTGTTTGTGAGTCGAGTTTTCCTTTGCAAAGCAGATCGAGTTTGTTTGCAAAATGCTGGATTTGTTTGTTTAATTATGGCACATAATTCACTCCATAGTATGTAATCCACCAGAAGCAAAACCGTGCAGATGTAGCATGTGAATGTTTCACACACACACACACACACACACACACACACACACACCTCAGCATATAGGCTAAGCAGCGCTGAACACCATGCCAAACTCAGAACTGTCCAGCTCTGCAGCTTTCTGAGCCATTACTGCCTCTCCTAGACGAGACTCTTCACACAGAAACTGAAGAGAGAGAAAAAGACAGAGGAGATCACAAGATGGAAAACAACTCAAACACAGCAGGCGAAGATCAGATACGCTGATACCAAAAAGACGCTAGAGAGACTGGAGGATGGAGGTTTTGAGGCTCAATGAACCTCTGCTGCTTTAGGATATAGTAACGATTACTGATTCATTTCAGTGATAAAGGATGTGGTTTGTAAGAGATGAGAATGGCACAATCATATTTATATTTTTATTTTATGTTTTTATTCATTTTAAAAATGACTCGGATCTAGTACAATTCATCCCTCCATATTGGTCATGATCCTTGTTGAAAGTGAGTATCACCAACTACACGTAATGCTCATAGACCAGCTCTACACACCACTGCAGCATCAGACAAATCCCAGAAATCATCACACACTGTTCCCCACTGACCATCATGAAGAACCTCCACTCTACCAGCACAGCTTGTACACAAGGAGCAAGTCTTTTCTATACACATTTTATAGGTATTTTATGCTCTCAAATTAAAATGATTTCCAAACTTATTTTTATTGTTTGCAGTTCACTGGTTCTGCAGTATGACGTTAATTTTTCTATTTTTCATCAATTAATATGAGGTAATTAAAAATGCATGTATAATAATTATGCAAAACAATTGATAATATGAAAGCACAAGATTAAAGGATAAAATAAAATGGTGTCAGCAGCATCTTGAATATTATTTTTATGTGAACAACTTTACTATTGAATAATTAACTTAAAACAAAGATATAAGTACAGAGGAAATATGATAGGCTACAGTGAACAAAAACAAACTAAACACAGTAAAGCTTTTAAACCCAGCAAATAAGCAAGTAAATAAATATATAAATAAATAAAACCAGTAAGAAATCTGAAAGGAGGAAGGAATCAAGTTAAACACTGAACTCTACTTAGGCTACATTAAATATTTTGACAGAAACTGTTTGGCCCTTTAACTGAACAGGAATCCTCCTCTACTTTACAGAGACACTTTACTGAGGAGACACACACATGATAAAGTGCTGACAAAGTCCAGCTGTCATGAGAGTCAATGTGGGAAACACAAAGTCTGACAAGAGATGACAAACACTGACAACTACCCTGGCTTGAGGAGCACTGGGTGTTAATAATAGGCTAGGAAAGCATTTACACAGCAAACGACAATTTGTGAATAAAAAAACAGAAATATATCACAGAAATGTATTGATTTTTTTCTTTTTCTGTACAAAAAAAACACAATGTGTTGAAATAAATATTTTCAGCCTTCCCAAGAAACTCCTACAGGACATTAAGTGAACATGCTTTTCTGGTAATTGCTCACAGCTGCTGTTTGTTAACATATTTCCCAAAGTAAAGTCCAACAGCTTTAAGTAAAATATAAAAGTCCACCAGCAGTGGGTCTGCATTTAAGAGGAGTTTTATTTTTATAAGTTGAAGGTGCTGTGAAATGTTAAAAACTGTTGTGGTGGAGGCTTAAAGGTAAAGACATTTTTTCCCTCAAATTTCTAAGGCTACATGATAGAAATGTATCAATTCAGAGAAATAGCAAAAAAGAAAAAGAAAAAAATCATGGTCTGCAAAAACTAAAAAAAAATCTAATATTTTGAAAGCAATGCATTTTTTTTTTATTATTGAATTAGAAGATTTGAATACAAAGTGCAAAATAAAACATTGCTGGACTGCAGCTAAAACATACAGTATATAGGATCTTAAACACCTAAACTCTGCAGACCACTTAAAAACTGAAAATTGATTTGCTGCAGTGGGTGTGGTTTCAGTTATAAAGTCCCTCCTTGTTTTCCTGGCTCCTCCCCCACATCATCATAGTCTGTTATTAAAAAACAAGAGCAAATTCATGTATCAACATGATTTAAAAAGTATTATAATGAACACAATGTTTTCAGTCCATTTAAATTAGCTTTTGAGACAACAGAACAAGAGAAATTTACAATATAAAGCTATTATAAGGACTACACCAAAATTATTCAGTAAAAAAAATGGTCAATAACGTACCAGATATGTCACTCATATATTCCCCGACATTCTTCACATCATCATACTCCTCCTGAACACCCTCTAATATAAATGTGTCTATTATTAATTACATGCAAAAAGTCTTCATACTTTACATGTTACTATAATTTGACAAAAAAATAAATAAGAAAATAAACCCTGTTCTAATAAGTGTATAATTGAAACCCACACCTGCTTTATCATTGAAGAACTGTCGTACGATGACGACATCATCATAGTTTTCTGCTAAACAAAATAATGAAAAATTATATATATGTATTGTGTTAAGACCTAACAAAATAATTAAAAGAAATAAACCTGTATCATGATGTCTCCGTTCAGCATTGATTACATCATCATAATTCTCTGATGTGATTTGTTGCTTTTCTAAATAATTTAATAGAAAAGAGAATAAACAGAAACTAATTCACAGGCCAAATAGATAATTAAATGAAGTGAATTTCTGTGATCAGTCACTGACCTGTTGGGCCTTCAGTGGTGCTGACGTCATTATAGTAGTCAGCTGTGACTCCTACTGCAGATTTTGATGTGAAAAATAAAATAAACAAATACATAAATACCAACATACATACAGTACATACTATTATTACTATACAGTACATACATATTATTGCATATTATTATTAAACACTGCTAAGATACCTTTTTTATCTTAATGTTTTTAATTTAACAAACATATATACTTTTCTGTATGTAGCGGGTAACATTATTATATTTCAGTCCTCTAACCTGAAAGAAGCTCATCAGCATCTTCATACCCAGAATGCTGTTCGGTAGAACGGACACTTCCTGTTAGGAAGGAGCAGAACTATCAGATACATGTTCACAATCACAAATCAGCCCAAACCCCCATATGCTTTGGATCATTTCAGAATCAGAAATCAGAAAGAGCTTAATTGCCAAGTGTGCTTGCACACACACACTTGCACACAGCGCCAGTGCTGATTGTGCAAGTGTTGGATGTGAATGTTCCCAGCCTCACTAGCTGCTGCCTGTCTGTCAGGAAGTTGGTGATCCACTGACAGATGGAGGTCGGCACAGAGAGCCGACTTAATTTGGATCTGAATAGAATTCCTCTGACTAAAATGTCCAAAAAGATTGGGAGCTGTGCATTGTCTAATGTCCAGCAGTTTGTCTCTCAAAAAAGTTATAGTTAAAAGTTGACTGAAGACAGGACAAATAATCAATAAAAACAAACACTGAGGAGCTCCAAAACAAGGCAGCCATCTGTGGCGCCATCTTCAAGTTCAGCTCATACTAATCTAAGGAAATCCATTCCTTCTTGACTCTAACATTGACTCACACCTGAATATAACACTAACCCTTAATCATCACACAAACAAGGTCACAGAGATGAATCGGTGATTTTACTCCGCTGAATTCAGTGATGAGTCTGATGATCACGACAAATCAAGCATTATAACATTTACTCACCCCTCTGAGTGAAAACACTCTGTCTATTAGTGGGTCTGTGATGAATCTCCTCATAAACGGCCTCAGTCTTCGTCTTGTGTCTCCTCTTAGAGAGAGCTGTGAGTGTAGACAGACAAACCTGCTGTCAGTTCACAACACATGACTGATCACACACTGAATAACACACAATATGACAGTCTCTGGATCTCTCCTACCTCTCCTCATCACTCTGTTCTGCTGAATCAGTATAAGCAGTGGCACTAAGAGCAGTAAGAGCAAAACTCCCAGTACAACCACAAGCACAGAGAGAGACACTGGAGGAGTTTGTGGAGGAGTGACTGATGTTGAGCGCACTGTCTGAGAAACTGGAGGAGAAGCTGATGTTGTTGTGGCAGGAGTAGTGGACACTGACAAATCTGGCAAAACAGACACAGACACATTCAAAATCATGAAATACACACATAATATTAGCACTAAAAATATTTAAAAATGAATAATATTGCTCAGTGTTTTGCTCTGACTTGCACAGGTGAGTCCAGCGTGCTCTTTGTGGGAGCAGTCAGTGTGGTTCTTTAGGGAGAGAGGACAGTCCCACAGGTGAATCTCATTCCCTCTGCACTCGACTCTGTTCAGCCACACAACACCTTCACCAGCACCAAAGACTGAATTCCCATCAGCCCTCAGTGCTGCTCCACAACCCAGCTGCCTGCAGACCACCTGAGCATCGCTGATGTCCCACAGATCAGCACAGACTGAACCCCACACAGCGTTATGATACACCTCCAGCCTCCCAGAGCACCGGCCCAAACCTCCACTCAGTCTGAGAGGAACATGATCTAAAATCACAGCCAAGTGGATACATTATTGGCCAACAGAGTTTTGTCAAGACAGAAACACCTACAGGTATGTCTGTGGAGTGAGATTAAATCCTCTTGGTTCCCCAGAACTAAATCACATACATACAACATATGGCTGTTATGATTTTTATGTTCTTCTAAATCCCCCTTCTAACCTTACTAAATGTTTGCAGGATGTTAATATATGGATGACTAATATTTTTTAAGTTAAATACAGGTAAAACTGAAGCCCTTCTTGTTGGATCTAGGTCTGCTTTATCTAAAGCTCAATCTTTCCCCTTGCTCATTGATAATTGCCCGGTTAACTTTTCTAGTCAGGTGAAAAGTCTTGGCGTTATTTTTGATGGTTTGCTTTCTTTTAGTTCCCATATTAATAATATTTCACGTACTGCATCTTTTCACTTACGTAATATTACTAGACTTCGTTCTTCACTTTCTCAGCACTGTACTGAAGTTCTCATTCATGCCTTGGTTACATCTAGGCTTGATTATTGTAATTCTCTTTTATTTGAGATTCCGAAAAAACAACTTCACAGATTACAGTTAATACAGAATTCAGCAACCAGAATTGTAACTCATACACGTTCTTTCGAACACATAACTCCAATTCTCTACCATCTACATTGGCTTCCTGTTCATTTTCGTGTACATTATAAAATATTACTCCTTACATTTAAAGCACTTCATAATCTGGCACCTCAATATTTGTCAGATCTTCTTCATTTGTATAGACCTCTTAGATCTTTGAGATCATCCTCTGCAGACTCATTGTCTGTGCCAAACTTCAAGATGAGTTCCTTTGGTGGTAGAGCTTTTAGTTGTGTGGCACCTAAGTTGTGGAATGCATTACCCTTGCACATTCGCCAAATGGATTCAATTTCCAGTTTTAAAGTTCAGATAAAAACGAATCTTTTTAGAATAGCTTTTAATGAAATGATTGTATGATGTGTAGCATCGATGTGTTTTGTATGTTTTGTACTTATTGCCTTGTTCTATATTGTAAGGTGTCCTTGAGTGCCCTGAAAGGCGCCCATAAATAAAAGGTATTATTATTATTATTATTATTATTATTATTATTATTATTATTATTAAATCAAATTAACTTACCCAAACACTGTCTCTGATGTGGAGATGTGGAGCATGACAAATAGCTTCTAGGGGACTCATGACTCTCCTGTTCTGTAATCACAAGTAAATTCAATATTATATAGACACATTTTGTTTATATACTCAATAATGTTAACTGAATATTGTTGTATTTTTAGAGATGGAAATTGCAATGGAAATCAGTCTTACCTGAGCAGGTGATATGGGCCACTTCATCTTCACCACAGTCATTCTGTCCCCAGGGTGAAGATGGACACTGCCACAAATTAGAATCATGTGGTCGACATTTCACTTTATCCAGCCAGTTACGAGCTGATTCCAGTCTTGGGATAGAATCGGAAAAAGCACCAGATCTTCCACAGTTCAGCTCTTGACAGATCAGACTCGCTGTGTCTCTGTCCATCTTGTTGTAACACACATTACCCCAGGATCCATTGTAGAAAACCTCCACATTCCCTTCACAGCCCTCAGTTAACCTGATCTCTTTAAACTCTAGATGGCAACATGAACACAACCTCTGATTTCATCCAACCCCATTCATTTCAACCACAAACACATACAGGTAACATAACATATATACAGGGGTTGGACAATGAAACTGAAACACTGGCCAATAAAGTGTTGGAGGTTTAATGCCTATATATGCCTATATGTTTATATATCTGGTGGCCAATCTTCACTGATTTTAAATTCCATCAGCAAGAGCAGAATGTGAGAAGGTTGAATTAGCAGAGCAACAGCACAGCTGTACATACAATATTGCAATCCACAGACCATAATGGGAGACATATCAGAGTTCAAAAGAGGACAAATTGTTGTTGCGCATCTTGCTGGCTCATCTGTGATTAGAACAACAAGTCTTTGTGGTGTATTGAGAGCTATGGTATCCAGGGTAATGTCGGCATACCACCATGTAGAACGAACCACATCCAACAGGAGTAACTGTCGACACATGAGGAAGCTACTAGGATGAGGATATCCAAGTACTAACCCAGATTGTATACAAAAAACATAAAACCACAGCTGCCCAACTCACCGCAGAATTAAATCTTCACCTCAACTCTCCTGTTTCCACCAAAACTGTTCGTCGGGAGCTCCACATGGAACACATTGTCAGGCTGCTATAGCCAAACCTTTGGTCACTCGTGACAATGGCAAATATCAGTTTCATCATTGGACTGTGGACATGTATTGTGAGTTCACTGTCCACCGTCACTGTCTTTCCCACATCCATGGGAGTTACAGTGTGGAGAAGCCCTAAAGAGGCTTAACACCCGGACTGTTGCGTGCCCAGAGTAAAGTACAGGGGTGGATCAGTGATGGCTTGGGCTGCAATATCATGGCATTCCCTACTGTGTTTGATGGGCACGTCACTGCCAAAGACTACGAACCATTCTGGAGGACCATGTGCAGCTAATGGTTCAAGCATTGTACCCTGAAGCACATTGTGCCGCGTATCAGCATAATAATGCTACACACAGCAAGACTTGTGACAGAATGAAATGATGAACATGAAAGTGAAGTTAATCACGGCCTGAACAGTCAACAGATCTAAATATGTTTGAGCCACATTTTGGACGAGCAAGTCAGAAAACGTTTTCCTCCACCAGCATCACATAGTGACCTGGCCACTGTTCTGGAAGAGGAATGGCTCAAAATCCTTCTGGCCACTATGAAGGACTTATATCTGTCATTCCCAAGACTAACTGATGCTGCAAAAGGAGTCCACTAATAAACTACACCATATTAATAAATTATTGTGGTCTCAAACCACAGTTTCAGTTTCACTGTAAAACCCCTGTATGTGTAACTGTAAAAATGTTAGATATTCCCAAAAGATATTTTAGATTTTAAATATTACTGAATAACAATTTTTCACAACACTGAAATGTTTACCTGAGCACACGACTCCTACATCCTCCTTGTGTTGACAGTCATGTTTCCCCCAGCCTGGAGAAGAGCAGTTCCACAGGGACGTCTCATTCCCCTCACACTCCACCTCATCCAGCCATATGGGTCCAGAACCAGGACCAAACCAGGCTGGTACCTGCTGGTTACTGAGGGCCACTCCACACTGCAGCTGTCTGCACACCACATGGGCATCTTTAATATCCCAGGAGTCATCACACACAGTCCCCCATGAGCCGCTGTGAAAAACCTCCAGCCTCCCTGCACAGTCTCCCCCAGAACCCACCAGCCTGATGGACCCGCGACCTGATATTCAGAGAGAGAAAAACACATTATTGATCACTAACAACTGAAGAATCTGCCCAGATGTTGTTGTTCTCACCAAGGCAGGTGATTGACAGCTGTTGTGTGGAGCTGCAGTTGAGAGTTTGTGGAGAGCTGCAGTTCCCCAGATGAGCTTCACTCCCAGAGCACTGGAAGCCCGTCACACACTCATGACTGTGTTCAGGACTGGATGAAGAGGAGCCGGAGAAGTTCAGCACAGAGTCACAGCCCAGCTGTCTGCAGACCACAGAGGATTCAGTGAGACTCCAGGAGTCCAGCAGAACTCTCCTCCAGACCTGATGGATGGAAACTTCCAGCTCCCCCTCACACTGTCTCTCTCCAGACAACCGCACCAGACCATCATGAACAGCCAGAGAAGAACCTGAGGAGAAGATCTCATGTTTTACTAAAACAAGAATTGTGTTATAACATGGTGAAAAAGAGCATAATGCTCTCAGTGTCAAATAAGTTTACCAGAGCAAATGACTCCAACATCTCGTCCATGAGAACATTCAGCTCGACTCCATGAAGAGACGGAACATTCTGAGAGTTTTGTTTCATTCCCGTCACAATCAAACACATCAGCCCAGATTTCACCACTTCCCTCTCCAAACCAGTCTGATCCCAGAACAGACACAGCAATCCCACAATTCAGCTGTCTACAGAGGACACTGGCAGCTCTGATATCCCAGCATGCATCACACACTGAGCCCCACTCATTAAGGAACCGAAGCTCCACTCTTCCAGAACAGGAGTCTGAACTGTTCATCAGTTTAGCATCTGTGTAACCTGAATAAAGAACAGAAGTTAAAACAGAGTATAATGCAGCTGACAGAGAATGAAGAGAGACTGAATATTGATAATTTACCAGAACAGATCAGGCCCACATTATAGTCACTGGTACAGCTTTGTTTGTGTGATAATGAAATTGAGCAAAATGAAATATGAGACTCATTTCCTCTGCACTGAATCTCTTGTGTCCACATCTGAGCGTCTCCTTTTCCAAAAGCATCTTCTCCCAGCACCTGTACAGGAGCCCCACAGTCCAGCTCTCTACACACAACCTCTGCATCCTGCTGGTCAAAGGCAGCATCACACACTGAAACCCACGACTGATCATCAAGTATCTCTAACCTCCCAGAGCACAGGTGAGATCCATTAATGAGTCTGGAAGCTTGATGACCTGTTAATATGACAGTGCACAGCAGACAAAAACAAATGCTTGATAGTTAAATACAATAAACATATAAACAGTTTACAACAAACAGTTTTCCAAACAAAATATTCTTTATGTCACAACAAATTAATGGGCAATCAGTTAAATTATTCACCTGAACAGATGACACCGGCATCATAACTGTGAGTACAGGCATGTATGCCCCATCCTGCTGACCCACAGTTCTTCAGTGTTGACTCTGATCCAGCGCATAACACAATAGTCATCCAGATTGGTCCTGATCCTGGTCCAAAATGAGCATCACCCAGAGCATCTACAGGTTCTCCACAGTCCAGCTCTCTACACACCACTGCAGCTTCAGTCATATCCCAGCCAAGATCACACACTGTTCCCCACTGACCTCTATGAAGAACCTCCACTCTACCAGCACAGCGACTGTTGCCACCAACCAGCCTCACATTATTTTTATCTAAGTGACAGGAAAATACAGATAGAGACTGTGGGTGCATCTCTGTAAGCACACTAGTTTGTGTATCAGTATATTGTGTACACAAATTCAGCACTGGTAAAGCACACTGGCTCACTACACATTTGGACACTGATTTTTCAATTCCCGGTGATATGACTAGGTGCTTGTGTCATAAAACGTCACCACAGGTATTTATTAACAACACACACAACATCTTTCTGACATTTTTTATGCTGTTTAAAGTATGTTATGAAATATACTTTGATTGTTGTTATATATATATATATATATATATCTGAAACATTTGAGGCAATTTATAATTATAAAAATGTACTACACTGTTCACTACCTATCTACTGATGTTTATACTGACATATAATTAAATAACGATTTGTCTTTTCAAATCTTCTATCGCATGTCATGATGATATTGTGTTGATATTGTGTTGGTTTGTGCAATTTGTTTTGCACCTAACAGAATTTCCATTAAGGGGAACGTAGTGAGCATCTATAAGTGCATTGTGGGATTTTTAGGGAGTGAACATTCCAGTGAACTTGAAGGATTTTGTGATTGAGACAGACCTTAAAATGGCTGGCTCCTTGGTCAGTTTCTGACTGTGAAATATGAAGCTGACTGAGATGCACTCTATTAGTAAAAGGTATGATATTACTATATTCTTTTAACTCACCAGCACAGATCAGCCCCTGGTAATTATAATGTGAACAGCTGTTTTTGAGTAAGGATGTTGGACAGAGGTGAATCTGAGACTCGTTTCCTCTGCACTGAATCTCTTGTGTCCACATCTGAGCGTCTCCTTTGCCAAAAGCATCTTCTCCCAGCACCTGTACAGGAGCCCCACAGTCCAGCTCTCTACACACAACCTCTGCATCCTGCTGGTCAAAGGCAGCGTCACACACTGAAACCCACGACTGATCATCAAGTATCTCCAACCTCCCAGAGCAACTCGAGTTTCCAATAAGCCTGACACCTGAAGTAGCAAGAGATAAGAAACGTTTCAATTTTGTTTATCTAAGGGTGTGTAATTCTTGTCATTATTGTTCTACCATAAAGCACCACTTATTAATGTGAAAGGAGTAAAATAGTCAAATTACTCAATCTCTCATGTCAATCCATATCATCTGACTTTCTTTTTTATGGAACATAAAAGGGGAATTTTACAGAATATCCTGGTACTCTTTTCAATATAATGAAAGTAAAATAAGAAAAAAAAAAAAAAAAAAAATTGTGTGCTCTACAGAACAAAGTCATAGAGGTTTGAAAAGGCACAAAGTAAATGATGACTGATTTTTCATTTTTGGTTGAACTTTCCCTTTAAGGCAGTTGAATTATCAGTAATGTAAAAACAGTGCAGGGTTTGGAGCAGTTTACCTGAGCAGATTACTCCTGCATCTTTAGTATGATCACAGTCATAAAAAGCCCAATTTACTGTTCCACAGTTCTTCAGTGTAGATTCTGATCCCAAACATATCTTGCGATTTGTCCAGATTGGTCCTGATCCTGGTCCAAAATGAGCATCACCAAGAGCATCTACAGGTTCTCCACAGTCCAGCTCTCTACACACCACTGCAGCATCAGCCAAATCCCAGAAACCACCACACACTGTTCCCCACTGACCTCTATGAAGAACCTCCACTCTACCAGCACAGCGACTGTGACCACCAACCAGCCTTACTCTCAAATTGTCTATAAAATAAATAAAGAGGGAGTGAAGACATATGGACAAAAGGAAATGAGGAAAAAAGCCTCACAATAAGAGAAAAAACTATGATAAAATTTACTAATATTTAGTGTAGAATTTGGGAACATTAAATTTGATTTCAGTTTATTTTAAAAAGGCTCAAACCTGCACACACCAGTCCAACATAATTTTCATGAGAACAGTTGTTTTCATGTGATGGTGATGTTGGACAGAGGTAAATCTGAGACTCATTTCCTCTGCACTGAATCTCTTGTGTCCACATCTGAGCGTCTCCTTTTCCAAAAGCATCTTCTCCCAGCACCTGTACAGGAGCCCCACAGTCCAGCTCTCTACACACAACCTCTGCATCCTGCTGGTCAAAGGCAGCGTCACACACTGAAACCCACGACTGATCATCAAGTATCTCTAACCTCCCAGAGCAGCGAGAACCTCCAACCAGCCGGACTCCTGAAAGAACAACACAGGAAAAAACTAAATTTAAAGTTAAAGAACTTCAATAATGAGTCAGTCATATAATCAATATATCAATCAACGAGAAATCATATTTTCCTTAATCTTCTGAAATAAAAGATAATAATATAAATGTCAGCAAAACTTTTTCCCAGTCCAAAAGGACTTGAAAGCAACTTACAAAAACAGCTCATATACAAAACAGTGTATAGTTATTTTTACTTTAAAAATCTAAATGCATTACATGACTGCCCACATTTCAACATTTTCATGTCAACAATATCTATGAATGAATCCTATCAGGGAATTACATTAGAATGTAGAGTTAGAAACAAGCTTCTAAATTTTATTTTTAACAAGGTCTCTAATTATTACAGTCTGACCTTAACAGTTTGTGCTGTCAAAAACAAGCTGCAAAATGGTCACAAAAAAAATAATTATGACTGCTTTGGTGCAATTGTTTTGTACATTAAGACAGGATTTTTAGCTTTAGCTTACCTGAACAAATGACTTGAGCGCTCTTATCAAGACACACATCAAGATCAGTTGGTTGTATGAATCCACATTTCTTAAGTGTAGACTCTGATCCAGTACACATTGCATTTTTCATCCAAAACGGTTTTGATCCCAGTCCAAAATGAGCATCATACAGAGCATCTACAGGTTCTCCACAGTCCAGCTCTCTACACACCACTGCAGCATCAGCCAAATCCCAACCAGCTCCACACACTGTTCCCCACTGACCTCTATGAAGAACCTCCACTCTACCAGCACAGCGACTGCTGCCATTAACCAGTCTCACATTTCTTATGTCTATGAATGTAAGAGAAAAGGCTATTGTAAATTTAAATTGTTATAATAAAATGAAATGAAATGTGCTTTGTTGTACTTTAAACTGTTACCAGTACACAGCAAACCAATGTTGTCCTCATGTGAACAGTTGTTTTCATCTAACGGTAATGTTGGACAGAGGTGAATCTGAGACTCATTTCCTCTGCACTGAATCTCTTGTGTCCACATCTGAGCGTCTCCTTTGCCAAAAGCATCTTCTCCCAGCACCTGTACAGGAGCCCCACAGTCCAGCTCTCTACACACAACCTCTGCATCCTGCTGGTCAAAGGCAGCGTCACACACTGAAACCCACGACTGATCATCAAGTATCTCTAACCTCCCAGAGCAGCGAGAACCTCCAACCAGCCGGACTTCTAAATAAACAGATCAACAAAAGTATGGCTTATTTATTGAAGTCAACATTTTAAAACTTCTTTAACAATAGAAGCCAATCTGGAAGTGCATATGAATTTGAATATGTAAAATACTTTACCTGAACAGATGACTCCAGCATCTCTACTATGATCACAGGTGCTTCTACCCCATCCTGCTGACCCACAGTTCTTCAGTGTTGACTCTGATCCAGTACACATGACTTTACTCATCCAGATTGGTCCTGATCCTGGTCCAAAATGAGCATCACCCAGAGCATCTACAGGTTCTCCACAGTCCAGCTCTCTACACACCACTGCAGCATCAGCCAAATCCCAGAAATCATCACACACTGTTCCCCACTGACCTCTATGAAGAACCTCCACTCTACCAGCACAGCGACTGTGACCACCAACCAGCCTCACATTCACACTGTCTAAATATTAAGCAGTAACAATGAGAGATGAAAGATGAAGGGATGAGAGTTCAATTTACAGCATTACAAAGTGGGACAACTGGGAAAATGGGACACTTGCGTCTGAGTATTTAAAATGAATATTCAGAGTTCAATACAAGTTTAGCTCAATCAACATCATAGGTGTTTTGATTAACAAAAAAATAATTATGCTGACTCCCTCCTTTTATTAAAAAAAATAAATAATATGGTTTCAATTATCCTAAAATGCATTATTGTTTCAGTTGTAAATAGTTAAAAACAATGACAGGGTTTATACCATTATGTTGTCATGGAAACAAAGTTTAAAACTGGAAATAACTTTGCACAGAAAAGATTAGTGAGCCTTTTTTTCCACACTATAATCATGTTAACACATACTCGTTTATGTCTTGTTTCTATATTATTGAGACAGTGAGTATTTTAAAGTTTACATAACTTCTTTTTTAAAGGGGGAACAAGTAGAAATGTATTATTTAGGTAAAAAAAAATATTTGCCACAAATTATGTTGATTGAGCTTAAACTATATTAAACCTGGTGTATTCTTTTAATATATATATTTTTTCCTCTATATAGTTCTTCTGTAGCTGAGGTCTTGGCATTGTTTAAGAGACTAACATTGTAACCCTATAAAAGGCTTCTTGACATAACATAATACAGCATTTATCCTGCTAGATTATGAATGAGTGATTATTTTTCTTTTTTTATGAAAACGTTCATGGGACTTGCTCAAGCTAACATATCTGTCACTAATATTTCCAAATCAATGTTTATCAAATCAGAATGTATGATTTTTTTATTTTTTTTTTAGATAACAGAAGATTGAGACAACATTTACAATGTTGATATCACATGATAAATTGAATTGCAATCACAAGACAACAAGACAAAAAAACTACAATAACGGCCTCTTAGGGTTTCAATAAATAAATAAATATTAATATTATTTTGATAACAATATATTATAATTAATAAAAAGAAGACACTCATGTAAAACTTATTTGTAGCTCTTTATAAATTGGAGAGACAGAGAGAGAAAGAGAAAGAGATAAACTGCCTGTTAAACACAGGAGCACATTCAATATATTGTGACAATGCGATTACACGGCATCTAAAAAAACACATTACAGTATAGTTTAATTTTAAGATCTTAAATAACATAGCTTTTCATTTCACAAAAAACAATCTCTTTAATTTCATGTCTACTTACCAGCTGTGATGAGTATTATAATTAAAGACAGTAAAATGAGTGTCAGGCATCTCTCCATCTCTCTCTGCTTGATTAATTCAACATCCAGTACAAGCTTCTCCGCACTGATGATACAGAAGTACAGGCGTCCTCTCTCAGCCCCCTTAATGAGGGAGAAAGAGGTTCAAAACCCTCCAATCACACTCGCTGTTACCTTATTAGACAGAACAGAGGAAATCATCAAACAACTTCAGTGACAAATCAGAGGAGGCATTTATGATCTTCTCCATATATATATATATATATATAACTGTGAGTGTTGATGAACTCCTGCGCCCCACCCATCAAGACTGAGGGGATGCAGAAATACACACACACACACACACACACACACACACACACACACACACACACACACACACACACACACACTCACATGTATTTCACTGACTTACAGGATACAGGAAACTCTCCAGTTTATTTACAGCATCAAAGCCCAACACCTGCAGAGAAGAGATAAAAGCACTGATAACTAACTGTGATATTAGTGTATACATAAGTTAGCATGATATTAACATGTAATAAACTCAACTATTTAAATTAAATATTATTGTCAAATAGCATTTTTTTTAAAAAGAGGCAGAAAATAAATAAAAAGAAAATAAATAAATAAAAAGAAAATAAAGTTTACACGCCTTTCACTTCTGAGACTGCAATTTAGTAGTATTTTATGTCTATGGTCCTATTAAGCCTGGTGATGAAAGTTAATATGCTAAATAAAATTATATATTTAAATAAGTATTTTAAGTATTTCAAATACAAATTACAGTCCCTCAAAGTATTTAATTACAAATTACATTTCATGTATTTTTGTTGAGGAAAATTCAAATTACTAAATATTTAAAAGTAATTAAATACATATTTCAAATACGTGTAATTAAAATACTGCCCATCTCTGCTAACAACTAGGGATGTGCGCCACAGCTAATTTCCTTAATGTTTAAACTGTTATAGAATATTTTTTTTTATGATTTTTTTTTATTTTTTATAATAATTAAGAATGACATTTGACATTCTAAAATAGCAGAGGGATAAATATGATAAAAGACAGTGCTTCGGAAAATCAGAACTTTGCAATTTATGTATGAAAAAGATTAAGGCCTTATGCAAGGTAAGAAGGTACTTACATCAGGAGCTGCTAAGTTAAGACTGTGTCTTAAGAACTAGTCTGACCAAAAGCAATTAATTACTGATAATCAGTCTTACTTATCAGACCGGCCCCAGGTCTTAAATCAGCTGCCTTCCCATAATACCTTTCAGCTGCCTCATCCTGTCTGTGGACAAACACACACATTTACTAGAACCTGCAAGTTGTTATGAAAATGATTATGCATAAATAGCCTACATGATAATAATAGTAATAATAATAATTATTATTATTATTAAAATAACAATGCAACTATAAATAATTATAAAATACTTAAAATAAGTATTTGACGATAACAACAGCAACGCAACATTATACAATTTTTGGTGTTCATGATTAAAACATTAATTTGACTCCTATAATTAAATAATTATAGTACATTTTATGCATACATAAATACATTATTAACAACAACAAGTATGTGATGATAAACCGGGCCCATGAATTTAAATAAATAAAAACATTAATTTGACTGTTTGATATAGATTACTTTTAGCCTTTCTGTCATGCTTGATTAAGATTGGTTAATCATGGCATTAATTATGTTCTAATATTGCAGCGTAATGAGTGTTGGCCCAAAGAGAGTGAGAGTGGACGATGGGGGAGTCGGAGGACATGAGGCAAAAATTAATAATAGGTGTCTTTCACATTTGCAATTCTATCAACCACAATTGAAGTGAAACCTATGATGTTTTATTGTAAATTGACCATTAGTATTACAGCTGTGAAGAGACTACAGCAGCAGCAAACAGACTGGAGCAGTTTGAGCTCAGAAAGACTCTTGACAGGATTTCTGAAGACGACACTTTTAGCTTACAACAAATGATATCAATTCCCACTCAAAGTTTTGAAAGTAACATGCGGGCCATGATATTAAAGATTAACCACAGGTAAAGTCAAGTCAAATCATCTGTATAAGCGTTTAACAGGTTGTTTCACAGAATTATCGTGATAAACAGGAAATGATGATTCAATGATGCAGTAAAGCAGATCTAAAAGACAACAGTTCAATGTTGATTTAGTTCGGTTCAATTATTGTGTAAAGTTCATCAATTATGGAATGAGTTCAATTCTGATGTCATCATCCAGCTCAGTTCAGACCGATATTGTCAGTAAAGTCATATCAATAATAGTTGAATATTAAGTGTCTCCAACTAAGCAAGCCAAAATGTGACAGTTAAGGAACCCAAACTACACGGTGACAGAAATGAAGAGAAGAAAAGAAAAGAAAAATATTCCAGGAGAACACGCCTGTTTCACACATAGCCGTGTTGTAACGTCTGTCAGAGAGTTTGAAGTCTGCCCAGATGAAGAATACAAGACAGTGCAAACGAACTGGTAGTTCCACGAGACTTTTATAGATGTTTCCTCTCAGTTAAGCACACTCTTCACATACATGTCGAAGAGCGATTGTTAAAAGGGAAAAGAGAACACTCTGAAACACGCTACAAATCAAAGTGGAAGTAAACACATTATAATAAAACAACGGTCAGAGTGGTCATCTCCCTCTTTGCGCGAGCAATCTCACTCTCTCACTGTGCGTGCGCGCTCACATAAAAACAGCACGCATACACTAACGTACAGAAGAATACTACTTAACAGTAGGTGGCGTGCAGGTGCAGCATGCGCTATAGTGCTTTCATGCTGTTTGCAGTGCGCAACTGACCCGCGGCTGTACCACAAACACATACTATTTTTATTTCAAATCCAGAAGTTATCAGTAACTTTTATTTAAAAAAAGTTTTGTCAGCATTGCGATTCTCTTTGTACACAAATACACTATTTAATAGACGTTTAAACACAATTTAAACAACGTATTATTCAATGCTACTTCTATATAGATTTATATATTAAGTTGCTAAAGCAAGTGGTAAAATATTTAACCATAGCCTACTTATAATAAAATCGGAAAACATTTAAATGAAAACTTAAAATTGATAAAAACTGCCGACTCTCATGCCTTTTCTTTTGCATTTTTAATACAACTTTAATACAACAAATCTTGACAAACAAATCTTGCATGTCACAAAGAACTTGTTTTTTTCCAAAACAATGCCGGACCGCATCCGCGTGCAGTGTGAAAGCTCTAGTCTGGGTGCGAATGGGTGCGAAAAAAATACGCACCGCATATGCACTGGCACTGCAAACGGAGTATGAAACGGGCGTGACGCGGGGGGAGAACGAACATGGCGTAGGTATGATTCCAGACTGCGTCCTCAAATCAACCTGTGGATTGATCATTCATTCACAATATTTCATAGCTTACAGTTCCTTCTGTTTGACGTTCGAGTACATCTCACTCACACACACTTTGTGTTTGAGGACTCTCCATGGACAACGATTTTTATATTGTACAAACTTTACATTCTATCCCCTAACCCTTACAAAAACATTCAGCATTTTATATTTATATTTTCACACACACACACACACACACACACACACACACACAAAAAATGCTATTATGATTTATAATACTGAAACTTTAATGACTGAAATTATATTACTGTAACTCATCTGTATCCACAAGATGGCAGTAAAGACTGTAAAATTCAACTGAAATGTGCTGGATCTGTTTGAACTGTCATTAGGGGCTACCAAGGTCATTTTATCTGTCTATATAAATCAAAGCATAATCTCAAAGTCTCCAACATGTAAATACAATGCCAGCATGAATTGTTTCAAGTTATATTTTGCCAGTGTAATACTTTAGACTGCATACATTTTGAAGTTTTTTTTGTTTTGTTTTTTGTTTTTTTTGGAGTTAACAGAAAACAGTTTTGATAACATAAGAAAATCACAATAGAGATGAAATTAATTCAACCATATTAAAAAAAAATCACAACAAAGACAAACAACAGAATAATCATGATAATGAATCAGATATTCTTAAAAGAGTCTGTTTATTCTTGGCTTTAATTAACATTCTTTATTCAGAACAATTCAGGAATCAGGATTAGAAGAGCATTATGATCTCTCAAAAAATGAGAAAGATTTTTTTCTCTTCAAAAATGCTGTTTTGGGTGAGATATGTACTTGAGTTATTATTAGGACAGTTGTTTTCTATTGGAGTAAATGTACAACTTCATAACAACAACACAGACACTGAATATCATTTATGCAAACATCATATTTAAGGTTATTTATTAATGTTTTCTAACATATATTCAAAAATGTTCAGAAAACCTATTTTTGTATTGTAACTATCATGTTTTTTTCACTGGAAGGAGAAATACGTTTAAATGTCAAAAGATTTAACCCTGACCCTGATTCATAACCCTGAACTGTGGCAATCATGGCAATAAACAATGCTTACTAGAAATGATCAAAGGGAACTCTAAAAGTATCGTTTCAAAATGTTGACAAATATTTCAGGTATTTTATAAAAAAAAAAAATTTAAAAATCGAGTCAAACAGCTTCTCTGTCATCGTTTGACTCCTCCCCCACATCATCATAGTCTGCATTAAAGAAAGAGCAACAGTTAAATTTTGTGATTGCATCAGTTTTTCAAAACGAGTTTATTTTTAAAATCAGAAAATTACTATTCAAATTATTTTATAATTGTGTCTTTAAAGGGATAGTTCACTTTGAAATTAAATTTTGATATGTTTTAGCTTACCTGAAGGGCATCCAAGATGTAGGTGTCTTTTTTTCCGCAGTAGTTTCAATTTTGATATTTTTAGGTCAAACCGTTCTTGTCTGACAGTCATATAATGCAGGTCGATGGCCCCTGTCTCAAAACACAAGCACAGAGTCCAAATTAAAACAATTCCCCATCGTCCAAATTAAACAATTCCCCATCGTAAGTACACACTGATGGCCTAAGACACGAAACGAGCGGTTTGTGTGAGAAACCGAACAGTATTTTTATCGTTTTTACCTCTTATAACACAACCACGTCGAAGTGATCTGAAGTCGCGGGCGCTTCCTGCTGTGTGACGTGTGCGCAGACTGCTGCTTAGATGTATATACACTAGATTTCGCATTAAAGACATTCGTTCCAATGAACTGCCGTAGCCAAGGCGAAATCTAGTATATATATCTATGCGCCAGTCTGCGCACACGTCACACAGCAGGAAGCGCCCGCGACTTCAGATCACTTCGACGTGGTTGTGTTATAAGAGGTAAAAACGATAAAAATACTGTTCGGTTTCTCACACAAACCGCTCGTTAAAAGCAATTAATTACTGATAATCAGTCTTACTTATCAGACCGGCCCCAGGTCTTAAATCAGCTGCCTTCCCATAATACCTTTCAGCTGCCTCATCCTGTCTGTGGACAAACACACACATTTACTAGAACCTGCAAGTTGTTATGAAAATGATTATGCATAAATAGCCTACATGATAATAATAGTAATAATAATAATTATTATTATTATTAAAATAACAATGCAACTATAAATAATTATAAAATACTTAAAATAAGTATTTGACGATAACAACAGCAACGCAACATTATACAATTTTTGGTGTTCATGATTAAAACATTAATTTGACTCCTATAATTAAATAATTATAGTACATTTTATGCATACATAAATACATTATTAACAACAACAAGTATGTGATGATAAACCGGGCCCATGAATTTAAATAAATAAAAACATTAATTTGACTGTTTGATATAGATTACTTTTAGCCTTTCTGTCATGCTTGATTAAGATTGGTTAATCATGGCATTAATTATGTTCTAATATTGCAGCGTAATGAGTGTTGGCCCAAAGAGAGTGAGAGTGGACGATGGGGGAGTCGGAGGACATGAGGCAAAAATTAATAATAGGTGTCTTTCACATTTGCAATTCTATCAACCACAATTGAAGTGAAACCTATGATGTTTTATTGTAAATTGACCATTAGTATTACAGCTGTGAAGAGACTACAGCAGCAGCAAACAGACTGGAGCAGTTTGAGCTCAGAAAGACTCTTGACAGGATTTCTGAAGACGACACTTTTAGCTTACAACAAATGATATCAATTCCCACTCAAAGTTTTGAAAGTAACATGCGGGCCATGATATTAAAGATTAACCACAGGTAAAGTCAAGTCAAATCATCTGTATAAGCGTTTAACAGGTTGTTTCACAGAATTATCGTGATAAACAGGAAATGATGATTCAATGATGCAGTAAAGCAGATCTAAAAGACAACAGTTCAATGTTGATTTAGTTCGGTTCAATTATTGTGTAAAGTTCATCAATTATGGAATGAGTTCAATTCTGATGTCATCATCCAGCTCAGTTCAGACCGATATTGTCAGTAAAGTCATATCAATAATAGTTGAATATTAAGTGTCTCCAACTAAGCAAGCCAAAATGTGACAGTTAAGGAACCCAAACTACACGGTGACAGAAATGAAGAGAAGAAAAGAAAAGAAAAATATTCCAGGAGAACACGCCTGTTTCACACATAGCCGTGTTGTAACGTCTGTCAGAGAGTTTGAAGTCTGCCCAGATGAAGAATACAAGACAGTGCAAACGAACTGGTAGTTCCACGAGACTTTTATAGATGTTTCCTCTCAGTTAAGCACACTCTTCACATACATGTCGAAGAGCGATTGTTAAAAGGGAAAAGAGAACACTCTGAAACACGCTACAAATCAAAGTGGAAGTAAACACATTATAATAAAACAACGGTCAGAGTGGTCATCTCCCTCTTTGCGCGAGCAATCTCACTCTCTCACTGTGCGTGCGCGCTCACATAAAAACAGCACGCATACACTAACGTACAGAAGAATACTACTTAACAGTAGGTGGCGTGCAGGTGCAGCATGCGCTATAGTGCTTTCATGCTGTTTGCAGTGCGCAACTGACCCGCGGCTGTACCACAAACACATACTATTTTTATTTCAAATCCAGAAGTTATCAGTAACTTTTATTTAAAAAAAGTTTTGTCAGCATTGCGATTCTCTTTGTACACAAATACACTATTTAATAGACGTTTAAACACAATTTAAACAACGTATTATTCAATGCTACTTCTATATAGATTTATATATTAAGTTGCTAAAGCAAGTGGTAAAATATTTAACCATAGCCTACTTATAATAAAATCGGAAAACATTTAAATGAAAACTTAAAATTGATAAAAACTGCCGACTCTCATGCCTTTTCTTTTGCATTTTTAATACAACTTTAATACAACAAATCTTGACAAACAAATCTTGCATGTCACAAAGAACTTGTTTTTTTCCAAAACAATGCCGGACCGCATCCGCGTGCAGTGTGAAAGCTCTAGTCTGGGTGCGAATGGGTGCGAAAAAAATACGCACCGCATATGCACTGGCACTGCAAACGGAGTATGAAACGGGCGTGACGCGGGGGGAGAACGAACATGGCGTAGGTATGATTCCAGACTGCGTCCTCAAATCAACCTGTGGATTGATCATTCATTCACAATATTTCATAGCTTACAGTTCCTTCTGTTTGACGTTCGAGTACATCTCACTCACACACACTTTGTGTTTGAGGACTCTCCATGGACAACGATTTTTATATTGTACAAACTTTACATTCTATCCCCTAACCCTTACAAAAACATTCAGCATTTTATATTTATATTTTCACACACACACACACACACACACACACACACACACAAAAAATGCTATTATGATTTATAATACTGAAACTTTAATGACTGAAATTATATTACTGTAACTCATCTGTATCCACAAGATGGCAGTAAAGACTGTAAAATTCAACTGAAATGTGCTGGATCTGTTTGAACTGTCATTAGGGGCTACCAAGGTCATTTTATCTGTCTATATAAATCAAAGCATAATCTCAAAGTCTCCAACATGTAAATACAATGCCAGCATGAATTGTTTCAAGTTATATTTTGCCAGTGTAATACTTTAGACTGCATACATTTTGAAGTTTTTTTTGTTTTGTTTTTTGTTTTTTTTGGAGTTAACAGAAAACAGTTTTGATAACATAAGAAAATCACAATAGAGATGAAATTAATTCAACCATATTAAAAAAAAATCACAACAAAGACAAACAACAGAATAATCATGATAATGAATCAGATATTCTTAAAAGAGTCTGTTTATTCTTGGCTTTAATTAACATTCTTTATTCAGAACAATTCAGGAATCAGGATTAGAAGAGCATTATGATCTCTCAAAAAATGAGAAAGATTTTTTTCTCTTCAAAAATGCTGTTTTGGGTGAGATATGTACTTGAGTTATTATTAGGACAGTTGTTTTCTATTGGAGTAAATGTACAACTTCATAACAACAACACAGACACTGAATATCATTTATGCAAACATCATATTTAAGGTTATTTATTAATGTTTTCTAACATATATTCAAAAATGTTCAGAAAACCTATTTTTGTATTGTAACTATCATGTTTTTTTCACTGGAAGGAGAAATACGTTTAAATGTCAAAAGATTTAACCCTGACCCTGATTCATAACCCTGAACTGTGGCAATCATGGCAATAAACAATGCTTACTAGAAATGATCAAAGGGAACTCTAAAAGTATCGTTTCAAAATGTTGACAAATATTTCAGGTATTTTATAAAAAAAAAAAATTTAAAAATCGAGTCAAACAGCTTCTCTGTCATCGTTTGACTCCTCCCCCACATCATCATAGTCTGCATTAAAGAAAGAGCAACAGTTAAATTTTGTGATTGCATCAGTTTTTCAAAACGAGTTTATTTTTAAAATCAGAAAATTACTATTCAAATTATTTTATAATTGTGTCTTTAAAGGGATAGTTCACTTTGAAATTAAATTTTGATATGTTTTAGCTTACCTGAAGGGCATCCAAGATGTAGGTGTCTTTTTTTCCGCAGTAGTTTCAATTTTGATATTTTTAGGTCAAACCGTTCTTGTCTGACAGTCATATAATGCAGGTCGATGGCCCCTGTCTCAAAACACAAGCACAGAGTCCAAATTAAAACAATTCCCCATCGTCCAAATTAAACAATTCCCCATCGTAAGTACACACTGATGGCCTAAGACACGAAACGAGCGGTTTGTGTGAGAAACCGAACAGTATTTTTATCGTTTTTACCTCTTATAACACAACCACGTCGAAGTGATCTGAAGTCGCGGGCGCTTCCTGCTGTGTGACGTGTGCGCAGACTGCTGCTTAGATGTATATACACTAGATTTCGCATTAAAGACATTCGTTCCAATGAACTGCCGTAGCCAAGGCGAAATCTAGTATATATATCTATGCGCCAGTCTGCGCACACGTCACACAGCAGGAAGCGCCCGCGACTTCAGATCACTTCGACGTGGTTGTGTTATAAGAGGTAAAAACGATAAAAATACTGTTCGGTTTCTCACACAAACCGCTCGTTTCGTGTCTTAGGCCATCAATGTGTACTTACGATGGGGAATTGTTTAATTTGGACGATGGGGAATTGTTTTAATTTGGACTCTGTGCTTGTGTTTTGAGACAGGGACCATCGACCTGCATTATATGACTGTCAGACAAGAACGGTTTGACCTAAAAATATCAAAATTGAAACTACTGCGGAAAAAAAGACACCTACATCTTGGATGCCCTTCAGGTAAGCTAAAACATATCAAAATTTAATTTCAAAGTGAACTATCCCTTTAATTTATTCAAAAATATGTATTAAATAATAAGGTGTGTTCAAACTTTTGACAGTATATATTTACAGTGTATATATATGTGTGTGTGTGTGTGTGTGTGTGTGTGTGTGTGTGTGTGTGTGTGTGTGTGTGTGATAAGATGTAAAATTCAGTTTCAATTCAGTTTTAAACTGATGAAGTGGTCAATTCGTAAATTGTGAATCTTTAACATGAAAGATATTCCAATATATTTAATAAGTGTAGGAATTATTAGACATAAAGCTTACCTAACAAGTTTCTCAAATCTTCAGTGATACTCCACACATCATCATACTCATCCTGATCTCCCTCTTTACACACACACACAAAAAAAACCCCGCATGTTCACTATATCTTGTAGATTAATGTAGATCAAAAATTAAGTTGTGTGACTCACCTATTACACATTGAGAGCACTGTCCATTAATGATGACATCATCATAATCCTCTGGTGTGTCCACTACACACAAACACACACACACACACACACACACACACACACACACACTCTTTAATACAACATAATATGGGTGGAAGAATTAGTAAAATTATATATATATATATATATATATATATATATTTATTTATTTATTTATTTATATATTTATATATCTATATACTCCATATTAATAGTTAGTAAGGTAGTTGTTAAGTTTAGGTATTAGGGAAAAAATACCTTTTCCAAGACCATAGGTCTGTCCACTGGTAATGACATCATCATAGCCCTCTGGTGTGTCATCTACAAATTTAACATGAAATCAATGCCATCAAGCTCAAAACAAACTTGAATGTATATATTAATATGTAGACTATAGAATAACAGAGAGAACTACAACTACAGTACAGAAGTGAACCAGCACCTGTCTCACGATCTGGTTTTGGTACATGAATGATGATTTCCTCATAGTATCCGGATGTGTTTGCATTACCCCTCTCTTCAACATCAGAACAAAATATGAATATAGAAAAATAAAGATATTTGCAGAAATAAAATGCAGGCAGAGAGGTCTTTATGATTTTAATCATCTGGTAAGGAAATTTGTGAATTTCACTATACATTTTTTTTATTTTTTTTTACAGTTTGTAAATCACCTCTAACCTGAGAGAAGTGAATCAACATCTTCATACCCAGAATTCAGTTCTTCAGAGATGAGACTCCCTCCTGTTAAAGGAGAGCAGAACAGAAACAGACTGAATCCTCAAATCCTTTGGGTCATAAAGCTCTGTGATAGTGAGAGGGGGGTCATCTTTTTTACCTTTTATCATCTTATTTATTTTAACATACACCTGCAGTTCTGTTGTTTTTTGTGGATTGATACATAATTAAAACTAATTAGTTAGATGTGAATAATAGAACAATATTTAATTCTACAGTGGATCAGATCTGTATCACTGATGTCTCTTGCTAATCAATGATGAAGTTACATAATTAAAGGGGCATTCCACCCATTTGAACATTGTTTTTTATTTAAAGTGGGTCATATATGTAGTCGAAATGTAAAATTAATTTTGAATTTGGTGCCTTCGTGACCGAGGAAAGACAAAAAATAACTTCAGGACGCATTTGTATGAAAGACAACAACTCCCACAATGCACCACATTGCACAGCTCCGCAAGCCACTCCCACTAATCCAGAAAGCGCATATCTGCCTATAAGAGAAATCACTCTTCCGTCAACAAGGCTAGCTACCACCAGAGCTTGAAATTAATTTCACACAAAATGTCTAGTTAGTTGGCGAACTCATTAGTGCATTACTCCTCGTTTGCATTTCTTTCGAAAAGGTGAATTATTGCATGGTACCGGGATGTTCAGTCAGAACATATGCGGTGCGAAACTAGGATAGTTCTCAACACAAACGTCCGTGTCCTCGTCTGATTCAGAGATTTCGTCCAGGAGAAATTGTCATCGTTGAAATTCTTTGCCGCAGACGGACTCTATGGGTGTTTCTCAATATGCGTTCTTCAGCGATCTTGCGTCCTTGTGTTCTCGTTTTACGTCATCATTAACCGTCGAAGTTCAGACCCAATTCTCAAGAACGCAAGTACAGAGGACGCATGAAAGAACCCGGATGTGTTCTTGATACCGAGGATGCATCGAATGCAGACTTGAGCTAGTACTCGCCTGGTGTCCCAGAAGTCATTGCGGCCGGTTCCGAGTTCGTTCTTCCAAGGAAGCTTGGCAAGACCGGTCTCCACGAGAACACAAGTCCATTCACTGCGTTCTTGGATTTGAGAAACAGCCTATCTCTGTGTTCGTAGCGGTTCGTAGTTGCATAGTGAGATCACCGGCGCCACCAGTCCGCCCTAACTTGAGCCAGTCCGGGCTCCTCGTCCGCGGCAGGCAGGTCTTCTGCCTCGGCTGCTCTTTGCTATAATGCGGCTTGTAAAGGTAGCCACAAACACCTGATTCAAGCATCAGACTTCCGAAATCCTCTTCTTCTATATCATATTGAGTACTCTCCTCCGCTATTGTCATAACTTTACATCGGTCTCCACAGCACCTGTTAGCTTAGCTTCAAACAAGATGGAGGATATTGCTTTCAGTTTCAGAGAGTAAAGTCCCACCCACTGATCTGTAATAGGTCTGTAGCGTGAGCGGGTCCCGCCCCTGGGAAAGATGAGGAACTAGTGCTTGTAGTCTCAACAGAAATCCCCCCCTCTTACACTTCCTCCTACAATGACGCAAAATGACGATTTTTGCGACATTGTAGGAGGAAGTGTAAGAGGTAAATAACGGATTTCTCCCGTCTCAGGGGAAAATGAGAGAGTGTTGCACGACCATTCAATAGTATGACTGGGTTTCTAACAATGCAAAGCTTAATGCAAATGGGTGGAGTGTCCCTTTAAGACTGAAGGAAGTAGCTCACATTACTAACAGAACTTTAACACAGATGACAGGTTTTTGCTTGATGGAATTCCTTTTCTCAGCAAGATTTTCACAATGATCTAAACACATAAATTAGTTGCATTCCAATTAATCGAATATGCCCTGCGAAGTGGACTTCATGGGGTATTACTCTATCTGAAGAGAGATTCCCTTTCAAATGGAGCATATATGTTCAGTTTGAATGGCACTGCAAATAGGGAATAGGGGTTCATCAACTTCACTTCACAGGAAGTGAAGAGGGAAATTTACCCACCAGTCATTGTGCATCACCACAATACTTGAAGTTTGATTGAAATAAACACCAGGTAATTAATACATTTAATTAGTCCCAGGTGTGGTTTGTGCATGACTGTTCATGGGTGCAATGTGCACAAGAGGCAACAGTTACAATGCAAGAGGAGAAGTGAACACTTTGGGACCCTTTGATCAGAATGCAATAGTTAAAGTTTTGAACAATCTCTGATGATGCCTCACCTGTATGAGTGAATTGATTGTGTCTGTGATAAATTTCCTCATAAACTACCTCACTTGGAGCCCTGTGTAGTCCTGTGTACCAGTCAGAGAGAGCTGTGAGTGTAGACAGACAAACCTGCTGTCAGTTCACAACACATGACTGATCACACACTGAATAAGACACAATATGACAGTCTCTGGATCTCTCCTACCTCTCCTCATCACTCTGTTCTGCTGAATCAGTATAAGCAGTGGCACTAAGAGCAGTAAGAGCAAAACTCCCAGTACAACCACAAGCACAGAGAGAGACACTGGAGGAGTTTGTGGAGGAGTGACTGATGTTGAGCGCACTGTCTGAGAAACTGGAGGAGAAGCTGATGTTGTTGTGGCAGGAGTAGTGGACACTGACAAATCTGGCAAAACAGACACAGACAGATTAAAAATCATGCAAATACAAAAAGATTATTAGCACTAAAATTATGTGAAAATGACTAATATTGCTCAGTGTTTTGCAGTGACCTGCACAGGTGAGTCCAGCGTGCTCTTTGTGGGAGCAGTCAGTGTGGTTCTTCAGGGAGAGAGGACAGTCCCACAGGTGAATCTCATTCCCTCTGCACTCGACTCTGTTCAGCCACACAACACCTTCACCAGCACCAAAGGTTGAATTCCCATCAGCCCTCAGTGCTGCTCCACAACCCAGCTGCCTGCAGACCACCTGAGCATCGCTGATGTCCCACAGATCAGCACAGACTGAACCCCACACAGCGTTATGATACACCTCCAGCCTCCCAGAGCACCGGCCCAAACCTCCACTCAGTCTGAGAGGAACATGATCTAAAACACACACAGCAAAGACAAAGACACATTATTGTATACCATCAAAGTACAGTACTGTCAGAACAGCAACATCTACAGCGAGGCATGTCTGTGGTGTGAGATTAAATCATCTTGGTGTCCCAAGCACAAAATAACATACATACATACATAACATATGGCTGTTATGATTTTTATGTTCTTCTACATCAAATTAACTTACCTGAACACTGTCTCTGATGTTGCAGTTGCAGTCCCTAAATAACAATAATCGTATGAAAATTACATCACATCAGATTAGTTGTTCTGTCAAGAGAGTTTTGTGTAATTTATGTTTATCACAATGTAAAAGTACACTATGTCATTCACCTGAACAGATGACTCCAGCATCACCATTATGACCACAGGTATGTTTACTCCATCCTGCTGATTCACAGTTTTTCAGTGATGACTCAATTCCAAAACAAAATAAAACACTCATCCAGATTGGTCCTGATCCTGGTCCAAAATGAGCATCACTCAGAGCATCTACAGGTTCTCCACAGTCCAGCTCTCTACACACCACTGCAGCATCAGCCAAATCCCAGTCCTCATCACACACTGTTCCCCACTGACCTCTATGAAGAACCTCCACTCTACCAGCACAGCGACTGTTGCCACCAACCAACCTTACATTCATTACATCTATGAGAGTGTAATAGAAATGGAGAGAGAAAAATAATAGACCAGTGTGTTGCTTTGTGATGGGTTCATTCATATACAGTATATGTGTATCATTTCAGTCTTTTAATTCAGCTCTTACCAGCACACACCAGTTCAACATTGTTGTCATGTGAACAGCTGTTTTTGTATAAGGATGTTGAACAGAGGTGAATCTGAGACTCAATTCCTCTGCACTGAATCTCTTGTGTCCACATCTGAGCGTCTCCTTTTCCAACTGCATCTTCTCCCAGCACCTGTACAGGAGCCCCACAGTCCAGCTCTCTACACACAACCTCTGCATCCTGCTGGTCAAAGGCAGCGTCACACACTGAAACCCACGACTGATCATCAAGTATCTCTAACCTCCCAGAGCAGCGAGAACCTCCAACCAGCCAGACTTCTAAAAAAGCAATAGAACAGAAACATTTTCAGAAAAAAAATCAATGACAAATTATTTATTTAAAAATAATACAGGTGTGTACGTATATAATTTAAATATATACAGTATGGTATAGAATAAAATGAGGTTTGGAGCAGTTTACAGTACCTGAACAGATGACTCCAGCATCTTCAGTATGATCACAGGTGCTTTTACCCCATCCTGATGACCCACAGTTCTTCAGTGTTGTCTCTGATCCAGTGCACATGACAAGATTCATCCAGATTGGTCCTGATCCTGGTCCAAAATGAGCATCACCAAGAGCATCTACAGGTTCTCCACAGTCCAGCTCTCTACACACCACGGCAGCATCAGCCATATCCCAGTCATCACCACACACTGTTCCCCACTGACCTCTATGAAAAACCTCCACTCTACCAGCACAGCGACTGTGACCACCAACCAACCTCACATTCGAACCGTCTATATATTGAACAGAGAGCATGAGAGATGAAGAGACAATGAGAAACAGAGAGAAATAAAGAATGAGATAAAATAAATCACACAATGAGGAGGGAAAGTACATAGATATAACATCAAGTTTTAATCTGGGGATTTGAATCTGAAGTGAAAATTTGTTTCAACCTGCACACACAAATTCAACGTCGTTGCCATGAGAACAGTTGTTTTCATCTAATGGTGATGTTGGACAGAGGTGAATCTGAGACTCATTTCCTCTGCACTGAATCTCTTGTGTCCACATCTGAGCGTCTCCTTTTCCAAAAGCATCTTCTCCCAGCACCTGTACAGGAGCCCCACAGTCCAGCTCTCTACACACAACCTCTGCATCCTGCTGGTCAAAGGCAGCGTCACACACTGAAACCCACGACTGATCATCAAGTATCTCTAACCTCCCAGAGCAGCGAGAACCTCCAACCAGCCGGACTCCTATAACAACAACACAGTTAATTTAAATAGTTCATTGGACAAAAAAGTCATTTTTATTGTTAGAATTGTGATTTCATAATATTTAGATATGAATCCAACTGGAAAAACTTGTGAAAAGATATCTTTCAGTTAGTCAAATAGCAAATAGCATATAATGGAGCTCTATAGCCATCTATTGGCTAAAATGATAATGTTTTACCTTAAAACTACATTTTCCAAATTATGGGCAAAAATTTTACACTAAACCATGTAAAATTATTCATGCTATCCCTATAAATGCAATTTAGAAATTTGGGTCTTTTATAAAGTGAATTTTACATAAAAAGCTGTTTTTGTATAAAAACCTATTTAAAAAAAAAACATTTATTTATATAAATTTAAGATATATCATAAATCCTCCAAAGACTGCACAAATGTGGAGTAAAAACATTTTCAAAAAACAGAGTAAAATTACATTTGTTAAAAAAAAAAAAAACTATTATACCGTTACAAAATTACATGTTATTGTTTGGGGTCCCTGGGGACCCCAAAGACCACGAGTGTCACTATAAACGAAGACCATCAGAGGGTTAAGGTGAGGTATTGTACAAAGCAGTTTACCTGAACAGATGACTCCAGCATCTTCAATATGATCACAGTTGCTTTTACCCCATCTGGATGACCCACAGTTCTTCAGTGTAGACTCTGATCCAATACACGAGACATAACTCATGCAGATTGGTCCTGATCCTGGTTCAAAATGAGCATCACTCAGAGCATCTACAGGTTCTCCACAGTCCAGCTCTCTACACACCACTGCAGCATCAGACAAATCCCAGTCATCACCACACACTGTTCCCCACTGACCTCTATGAAGAACCTCCACTCTACCAGCACAGCGACTGTGGCCATCAACCAACCTCACATTCACACTTACTGTATATTAAATAAAGAAGTGAACAGATGGAGAGATAATAATGAACAGTCAGAAAAAGAGTTAAAAGAATCACACAAAGAGAGAGAGAAAAAAATTCATACTGAGTGTCAACAGATTTGACATAGATTTTATAAAAGTAAAAGAAATCCACTCTGACCTGCACACACCAGTTTAACATCATTGTCATGAGAACATTTGTGTTGGTGTGATTGTGATGTTGGACAGAGGTGAATCTGAGACTCATTTCCTCTGCACTGAATCTCTTGTGTCCACATCTGAGCGTCTCCTTTGCCAAAAGCATCTTCTCCCAGCACCTGTACAGGAGCCCCACAGTCCAGCTCTCTACACACAACCTCTGCATCCTGCTGGTCAAAGGCAGCGTCACACACTGAAACCCACGACTGATCATCAAGCATCTCTAACCTCCCAGAGCAGCGAGAACCTCCAACCAGCCGGACTTCTGAAGGAATCCAGATCATTTAAATTATTTTTTGGGAAGAAAAAAAAAAACCTTGTTGTACACTTGCATAAAAATATTTTAGAGATTCCTATATCATATTTTATATGTAAGAGAAACACCACATGTTGTATATGAAAAAAACAAACAAATAAAATCTAACATTTTAAAAAGTGAAAAAGATTTGAGAAAAAGAAATGTTAAAGAAACATGTCATACATAGGTTTATTTTCATTTATGTATTAGCATACACAAGTAAGATACAGAGAAACAATAGAATGAGTGTTTAAACAGTTGTGATTTGAGGTCAGTAAGATTTAGTTTGAAACAAAAATTGTATTGAGCAAGATGCATTCATTTAGAATGTTACAAAATATTTCTGTTACAAATAAAATGCTTTAAACTCCTTCAAAAAACACATCCACGATTCATTAAGCAGCAAAACCATTTTCAACTGTGCGCACCAAATCTAAGATTTCAGGAGGATCATGTGAAACTGAAGACAGAGGTAATGTCTGCTAAAAATTACATTTTAAAATATGTTAAAATAGAAAACAGTTATTTTAAACTGTAAAAAAAAAAAAAATAGTACAGTTTTTGCTGGGCATAAGCAGCTTCTTTAAAAAAAAAACAAAAAAAAAACCTAAATCTTACTGACCCCAAACTTTTGAATGCGGTGTATAAAAAAGCAGGACTATTTTTAGTGATGTAACATTATGGTGCAGAATGTAGCAGTTTACCTGAGCAAATGACTCCAGCATCATTAGTATGATCACAGTTGCTTTTACCCCATGCTGCTGACCCACAGTTCTTCAGTGTAGACTCTGATCCAGTACACATGACAAGATTCATCCAGATTGGTCCTGATCCTGGTCCAAAATGAGCATCACCCAGAGCATCTACAGGTTCTCCACAGTCCAGCTCTCTACACACCACTGCAGCATCAGCCATATCCCAGTCATCACCACACACTGTTCCCCACTGACCTCTATGAAGAACCTCCACTCTACCAGCACAGCGACTGGGACCATCAACCAGCCTCACATTCACACTTTTCTTTTGTGCAACAGAAAAATGACAGACTGGGAGAGAGAAAGGAGGAATTAAATTAACAACAACTTAGCACAAAATATACATAATATGTGCCAGTTAGACAGCAAGTCAGATGCAGTATCGTATTGCATATAAATGTTTGTATTAAGATCATTTCATCCTCAACTGAAAGTATAAACCTACTAGCGGTGATGAGTTTGATTAGAAACATCAGACTCCTTATCATCATCTTCTGCTGGACGCAAACCATTTCATCAGCTCAGAGAACGCAGCACAAGTTTCTTTTCTGTTCCCCAAACACACTGAAGAAACTGGGTACTGTCAGCCCCCTAAAGAGGAGAGCCCTAAAACTTTCCAATCAGGTTCATCATTACCTTATTAGACAGAACAGAGGAAATCATCAAACAACTTCAGTGACAAATCAGAGGAGGCATTTTTGATTTACACCATATACATCAAAAGCTCGTCAGCGCTGAAAAGAACTCCTCCTCCATATCGAGACACTTCAGTGAGGATGCACACACTCACACACACACACACACACACACACACCACCTGCCAGAGGCAAAAAATAGTAACACATCATTTGGGAGACTTTGAAGATTTCGAGAGGAAGCACCCCATGTTATATACAGCATCAGAACCAAACACCTGCTGATTCAGACACTGATAACTGCTCAATTCAAACATCATAATATGCAAAAAATATATTTATATTGAACATATTTATAAATGTATATTTTAATTCGACAGGATATAAATTATATATTAATAACAACAAAACAACATATTTGTCCCAAATTAAAGTTAAATTTGCAACCCTGTACCCATTCTAAGTACATATTATTATTTAGTTTTATCAGTTTTAATGTTCATTGTTCATTTAATGTTCATTTAATGTTCAAAAACTCAGAAATCAGTTGTAAATAAAAAGGTTTCATTGACTTTAGAAACTACAGAGAATTTAGCAGCCTTTGGGCAACAGGCATGTGCATTGATTGTGGGAAAGCGTTACTCAACCACAAGATGGCAGAAAAACACTTGTTATTCTAAATACAGGCAGACGTAATTCAGGGGAGTCCAGTCCTGTTCCTGAAGATCAACCTATCCAACCCTGATTCAACACACCTGTCTGTAATTATCAAGTGTTCCTGAAGATCCTAATTAGCTGGTACAGTTGTGTTTGCTCATGATTGGAGCTGAACTTTTCAGGAAGTTAGTTCTCCAGGAACAGATTTGGCATCCTTGCTGTAATGTGTTACTCTTCAGATAGAGTGCAGCGAAACATTCATGAAATGAGCTGATAAACGTCTTGTCAGGAGAGGGTCTCAATGTTGAACGCTTACTGGGACAGAAAATGTTCCGTTCTTTCTTATTAATAAAAATTCTGAATGATTATTTGGGCAATCTGACATTTTATTGTGGTAAAATGTTTTGGTAAAAAGTCTGATTAAACAAATTAAGCTCTATGGCAGTCAGCAACAACATAGTGCTTCATAATAGATTCAGCGCTGGGTGTTGAGAGATTGTAAGTTCTATTAACAACCATTACAAGTGACAACATCACTGATTTATCAACAATAAATTAACAAGAGACATTTTAAATATCTGCATAATGCCAATATATGACACTTCAGTTGGTATGAGTTACCGGTGACATGTTTAGCCTTCTGTATACGCAAGTCAGTTCATCCTGGTCACTGCTCTCAGAAGAATACAATCCAGTTTGTTGCAAACACCACCTCTCCTGCGTGTGTGAGAAGAAGAATTCAGAGGCTATTACACTCTTTCAAGTGCACTTTACTGTTCTTTTACACTATTTACTGTTCAATACAGAACTTCACAGAGGCTCCATCTTCATTCCCAACCTCTAGACCAGTTCAAGTTTTAACCAACATCTGTCCACAGTAAGGGCTAAATATTCAGAGAAATCCATCTCAAATAAGATCAGACATCCACAGATGCAATATCTGCGGAGGTTACAGCAGCAGATCAAGTTCCAGCGGCTCGTAGACCCTGTTTCTGCATGACATTCCAGAGTTTGTGGAGGTTGGACTGAGTGATGAGGTCGTCTGGTTTGAGTTGCAGCGCACGGAGGTAGTTGCTCTCAGCTTCCTTCAGCTTCCCATTAAGATGGAGGATGGCCCCGAGATTCATCAGAGCTGCTGGATGCTGGGAGAACGAGAAAAGCAGGCACAAAAAGAGAGAATCATGGATGGATTATAGAATGTGGTTCTGGAATTAGGTAAGAAAAAAAACTGAACATTCTAAAAGAGCAAATGCAACAAATATAATGGAAGAATTCAGAAAATTTGAAGTTTGTAATTAATGCATAGAAGATTCAATAATTGTGCAAGGTTACTACGAACAAAAATATCTTTAACATCTGGCTGAAGAAGGTACTTACATCAGGTCTTAAATTAGCTGCCTTCCCATAATACCGTTCAGCTGCCTCATTCAGACTGGCCTGTCTGTGGACAAACACACACATTACAAGAACCTGTAAGTTATTATGAAAATGATTATGCATACATAATAAATTATTAATATTGCTGCATAATGAGTGTTGGCCCAGGCAACTAGCTCTCGTACATACTAGTACATACTAGTGCGACTTTAAAGGTGCTGTATGTAGTTTTTAGCGGCCTCTAGCGGTGATGTTTCAGATTGCAACCAATAAGTTTACAAGCGCGTGCTCGAATTTATGAGCGAGCACTGTGGGTACCGGCCAGACTGAGACGCAACACACAAAGCATCCCACCAGTGTTGGGGGTAACGAGTTACAAAGTAACGAATTACAGTAACGATATTACTTTTTTGGGTAACGAAATAAAGTAACGCATTACACTAAAAATATCGGTAACTACACTACTTTACTAGACTATAGGAACGCGCTTTCCTGCGTTACCCAAGCCATTTTTGCCTGCGTGTAAAGCTCTGATCTGTTTGTGCTGCGTGCATGTCTGTCTGTGTGTGTGTGTGCGTGCGTGCACCGTTGTCATAGAGATCGATTTGAGTGACGTAGCTGCTGGTGCGAAGGGGAGCGGGAAATGGAGACGGAGACAGGGGGGTTCGGCCAGTGGCAATATTCACATCACTTTCAGTTTATTGCTCGAAAGGGCAAAAATATTCGCGTGAAATGCACTTTGTATGCCCAGGCAGCAAGTACTGGCCATCGGGACTACCGGGAGATTCCCAGTGGGCGGACGTGCCTTTTGGGTCGACATCTCTTCTTTTTTCTACTTCTTCGGAATATATTTAACGGACCATAAAACTCGTACATCGGCGGCCCATTCGTTTTGCTTAATTGGTGGCGCTGGGTTAAGTAAGTGCGTGCCGGTGTAATGCATTAGTTAAAAAAGTCTGTGTCAGTTTTTTTTTTCCTGATAGCTGACCGGTCCATGAAACACCGTGGCCCATTGGATCTTTTCTTGATTGACACTGGGCTGGTCCAATCACATCTTTAAACACCTCCCCCTTTGGGCTTTGATCGAGCGTGCACGTGTGTCAGTGTGTATCTGTCAAAATAGTCTGAGAGATGGAGAAGAAACGCAAGGAATGTGCAGAGAAATAGCGTGAGAAATAGACAAAGGCCCTTCAAGCAGACGCTGTAAAATGTGTCAAAATGTTTTCTGCAGCAGCATGACCTTCATCAGCTCCTGTGACTGATGATGAGGATAGTGAGGAGGATCAGGACAGAGATGAGTGTCACATGCCTGTCCTGTCTCGTGTAGCACATGTGGTGTTTGTGTTCCTGTCTCTGTTTTGACCCCACCCACCTTGTTATCTCATCATTGGTTTCATTTGCCCCACCTGTTGTTCCCTCATCACCTGCCTGATTTGTCACCTTTATAAGTTTCTTTGTGTTTGCAGTCTGTGTCGGATCGTTGTCTTGTCTACGTTTTCCCTGTGTTATGTTCCTGACTTCTGCCTGCCTTGTTTTCCCCCACGGGGAGTTTTTGTTCATAGTTTTATTTTGTTTATCATTTAATAAATATCCTTACCTGCACTTGGATCCTCGCTTCACTTTTCGACAAACCGTGACAGAACGATCCGACCAAGATGAGGATTCAGCGGAAGGATTCACTCCAGCCTCCTATTTCCTGCCCGCATTATGAGCGCATTGTAAAGTTCAGCATGTTGAGTTCCCTTCGTCAGAAGGGGACTGACATGAGAGAGTTTGCCATGAAGTTCTGCGCTGCTGCAGAAGGACTGGGGCTTAGTGTTATGGCTAAGGATTTGTTTAATTACGCCCTTGATGAACCCATCAACTCTCTGATCATGAGAGCATTGAAACATTTGACGTTTGAGGAATTTGTGAATTCCTTGGAGCGTCATGGTAATCCTCCTGCTAAAGAGGTCCCAGTTCCGGGGGTCCCAGTTCCGGGGGTCCCAGTTCCGATGGTCTCGAGTCCGGTGGTCCCAGTTCTGGTGGTCCCGAGTCCAGTGGTCCCAGGTCCGGGGGTCCCAGTTCCAGTGGTCCCGAAACGGAGGAGGAGAAGAAAGACGTTTGAGGAATTTGTGAATTCCTTGGAGCGTCATGGTAATCCTCCTGCTAAAGAGGTCCCAGTTCCGGGGGTCCCAGTTCCGGTGGTCCCAGTTCCAGAGGTCCCAGTGCCGGTGGTCCCAGTGCCGGTGGTCCCAGTTCCGGTGGTCCCAGTTCCGGTGGTCCCAGTTCCGGTGGTTGTCCCCGAACAGCCCGCTGTCGTCCCGGAGGCCGTGCCCGAACAGCTCGCTGTCATCCAGGAGGCCGTGCCCCAGCAGCCCGCTGTTGCCATAGCGGCTGAAAAACTCTTGGATTATTTTTCGACGCTATTCAAGATCCTAGAGTTTCCCAGGAGTATTCACGTCACGTCTGCTGAGCCTGTGTCTTCGGACAAGATGGCCGCCGCTGAGCCTGTTCACGTCACGCCTGCCGAGCCTGTGTCTTCGGACAAGATGGCCGCCGCCGAGGCTGTTCACGTCACGACTGCCGAGCCTGTGTCTTCGGACAAGATGGCCGCCACTGAGCCTGTGTCTACGGACAAGATGGCCGCCGTCGAGGCTGTTCACGTCACGACTGCTGAGCCTGTGTCCCCTGACAAGATGGTCGCAGTCGAGCCAGTGTCTGTTCCTGAGCCGGAGCCAGTGTCTGTTCCTGAGCCGAAGCCAGTGTCTGTTCCTGTTCCTGAGCCGGAGCCAGTGTCTGTTCCTGTTCCTGAGCCGGAGCCAGTGTCTGTTCCTGAGCCGGAGCCAGTGTCTGTTCCTGAGCCGGAGCCAGTGTCTGTTCCTGAGCCGGAGCCAGTGTCTGTTCCTGAGCCGGAGCCAGTGTCTGTTCCTGAGTCTGTGCCTGTGCCTGTTCCTGAGTCTGTGCCTGTGCCTGTGCCTGTGTCTGTGTCTGTTTCTGTGTCTGTTCCTGAGCCGGTGGTGTCTGTTCCTGAGCCCTCAGTGACCGCGACACTGGCCATTATGGCCACAGCCATGTGGTGTGTGTGGGCTACGCACACACTTGGGGCGGTGGTGTCTGTTCCTGGGCCGGTGGTGCCAGTTCCAGTGCCTGAGCCAGTGGTGCCAGTTCCGGTGCCTGAGTCGGTGGTGCCAGTTCCGGTGCCTGAGTCGGTGGTGCCAGTTCCGGTGCCTGAGCCGGTGGTGCCAGTTCCGGTGCCTGAGCCGGTGGTGCCAGTTCCGGTGTCTGAGCCGGTGGTGCCAGTTCCGGTGCCTGAGCCGGTGGGGCCAGTTCCGGTGCCTGAGCCGGTGGGGCCAGTTCCGGTGCCTGAGCCGGTGGTGCCAGTTCCGGTGCCTGAGCCGGTGGTGCCAGTTCCGGTGCCTGAGCCGGTGGTGCCAGTTCCGGTGCCTGAGCCGGTGGTGCCAGTTCCGGTGCCTGAGCCGGTGGTGCCAGTTCCGGTGCCTGTGTCGGTGGTGCCAGTTCGGTGCCGGTTCCGGTGGTACCAGTTCGGTGCCGGTTCCGGTGGTACCAGTTCCGGTGCCAGTTCTGGTGCCGGTTCCGGTGGCACCAGTTCCGGTGCCAGTTCCGGTGCCGGTTCCGGTGGTGCCAGTTCCAGCGCCCGAGGGGTCGTCTCCGCCCTGGCCGCCCGAGGGGTCGTCTGCTCCGCCCTGGCCGCCCGAGGGGTCGTCTCCGCCCTGGCCACCCGAGGGGTCGTCTGCTCCGCCCTGGCCGCCCGAGGGGTCGTCTGCTCCGCCCTGGCCGCCCGAGGGGTCGTCTGCTCCGCCCTGGCCGCCCGATGGACTGTCGTCTCCGCCCTGGCCTCCCGAACTGTCCATTTTCCCTGCCCTACCCTGGTCTGTCCTTCCTGTACCCCCTGTTTCTCCCTGGTCTGTCCCTCACGTCCCTTCCTGGTCTGTCCCCCCCGTCCCTTCCTGGTCTGTCCCCCCCCGTCCCTTCCTGGTCTGTCCCCCCCCGTCCCTTCCTGGTCTGTCCCCCCCCGTCCCTTCCTGGTCTGTCCCCCCCGTCCCTTCCTGGTCTGTCCCCCCCGTCCCTTCCTGGTCTGTCCCCCCCTGTCCCTAGTGGAGCGTCTGGTAGCCGCTCCTTAAGGAGGGGGTAATGTCACATGCCTGTCCTGTCTCGTGTAGCACATGTGGTGTTTGTGTTCCTGTCTCTGTTTTGACCCCACCCACCTTGTTATCTCATCATTGGTTTCATTTGCCCCACCTGTTGTTCCCTCATCACCTGCCTGATTTGTCACCTTTATAAGTTTCTTTGTGTTTGCAGTCTGTGTCGGATCGTTGTCTTGTCTACGTTTTCCCTGTGTTATGTTCCTGACTTCTGCCTGCCTTGTTTTCCCCCACGGGGAGTTTTTGTTCATAGTTTTATTTTGTTTATCATTTAATAAATATCCTTACCTGCACTTGGATCCTCGCTTCACTTTTCGACAAACCGTGACAATGAGAAAGTGTAGAGCCTGCGGTAAGCAGAACTAACAGTTACTTTCAAAACACTTAGGCTATCCCATACACAAAAGATAAATATATTTGAAATATATTTTCAGAGTATATTTTGGAATATATGCAAATATTTGAAATTGGCCCAATAAATATATTTCACACTTAACATCATATATTTTTGTTATATTTCAGAATATATTTCAATGTACTTTTTTTCTGTATGGATCCCCAAAAGTGTCAAAATATATGTGGCATATATTCCAAATACATTGAAATATATTCTGAAATACAACTAAAATATATGATGTTAAGTGTGAAATATATTTATTGGGCCAATTTGAAATATTTGCATATATTCTAAAATATACTCTGAAAATATATTTCAAATATATTTATCTTTTGTGTATGGAATGTCATGAGTGTAGGAACCCATTACCCAGTAACACATTATTTGCACATCTGCATAGTTGACGATTACCGTAATTTACTATAAATTTAATGAGACGCGTTTGTAAACCATGTTTTCCGTCAAAATAAAAGATTATGTGCTTATATCTCTTTCAAGTATAGAAATTAGTACAAAACTAATTATGAAAGTTTCCTTTATTTTTCAGTGCATTTGTTTTACAATATATGTATATTAGTGTGCTATTATTATTATGGCCAAAATGCCGATTTTTTTTTTTTTTTTTGTCCCAGTCCAGCCCTGATTATGTGTCTACCACCGCAGACATTTGTCCTTTATCCTGTTGTTTGTGGATTTTACAGTGAGGCATATTTCTTTGTGCAGACATGGATATTATTCTTTCATATGGTTTTACATGCCATTTTGTATAGGCTACATTTATAAACACTATTTGGACAGGCTAAGTGATGATAGGGCTATGATGTTTGTCCGTATCTACAGGGTAAATTAAGAAATGGGAAAGTAAAGTAATAAGTAGTGAAGTTACTTTTCAAATGCAGTAACTAGTAAAGTAATCTCATTACAATTTACAGAAGTAACTAGTAACTAATTACTTTTTTTGAGTAACTACCCCAACACTGCATCCCACAACATGCTGGAAACTCAGGTAAACTCCCACTGCAACGTTAATAGGCTACTTTTATCAGCTTGACGTTGAACTAATGCTCCATGCTCGTACCATGATAAGTAGGCTATGGAACCCTATCAACCGTGCCGAATTTTGCCACTGCAAGCACCACTTCACATTTTCTTCAGGAAATGTACATTCTAGGTTTGTAGGTACGGTTTCTCCATGATTCAAATGCCCTGCCGATGTTGATCCGTGTTTTTTACCCGAAGTTCATCCGATTCACGTCTGGCCTTACGAGCTTCAGCAGAAAAAGCTTCAGCTTGTTTTTTATCAATATGTGGAGTTTGTGTTGGAGTCTGTGTTTTGCTGGGCGCAGGTCGTTTCTTAGTGTTATTATCAGACATGTCATAAGTTGCATAAGTCATAAGTCCATGTCATAAGTTGCAGTGTCGTCGCTGTTGAGTGCAAAGTCAGTAGGCTAGACGAGGCGACTCAGGCGAGAGGCTCGGGAGCGCGCAAGCAGGTGACGTCACTGGCGGTAAATCCGACCCGGGACCTTCACATAAAAATAAGAATACTTGCTTTCAGAGGTTATAGCAAAACCCGCAAAGTGTATAATTTTAATGTGAGATTACAACCCTTTCACACACAGGCAATAAAAAAAGGATTCGTTTTGGTAGAAAAGCTACATACAGCACCTTTAATTTCTCTAATAATACTCTGCTGCCTCTTCTCACATCAACACAAGTTAGAATAATTAATTAGCTAAGCTGTAAGTGAAATCAATATGTCCATGTATTTATCTGGCAAGCAGCTTTGGAATAAGCAGAATAATGTAAAGTCAGCTAGTCATTATCGCAAAATATTCCCCTGTTTCATTGTAGATGATGAAACATGTGAAGTCCACCTGCAATTCATGAAACAACTGAAACACACACACACCTGAGCATATGAGCAGCGCTGAACACCACATCAAACTCAGAACTGTCCAGCTCTGCAGCTTTCTGAGCCATTACTGCTGCCTCTCCCAGACGAGACTCTTCACACAGAAACTGACCTGAGAGAGAGAGAGAGAGAGAGAGAGAGAGAGAGAGAGAGAGAGAGAGAGAAAGAGAGATAGAGAGAGAGAGAGAGAGAGAGAGAGAGAGAGATTTTTTTTTTTTTTGAGATTCAAAAAGCTTTTATTTACAAAAATTCATCTTGTTACAATGATACAGCCTCCAAAAAAAAAAACAACTTTTAAAATAAAATCAATAAAGTGTGAAAATTAATTCATCTTCAAAAATGACACAGAGCATCATTACAGCTCCAAATATTTTCAAAAGAAAGCAGATCATCAATACTTTTATAATAATAAAAATCAATTAAGATTCTAGATTGTGCCAAGTTAAAAAACAATACAACAATGTTTTGTATTACATCCTGTTCAATTTTTTTTCTCCTGCTCAAATAGATGGCCATTTTTGCTTGTCCCACCACAAAATTAAGCAGCTGACACACAAACTTTTTTTTAAGGACATATTTACATCCTAAAATAAAAATCTCTTGTGAAAATACCTCATTACATTTTTTAAAAACATCTTTTAAAACAGAAAACAGTGGTTCAAGTCTATAACAGTTTAAAAAAAGCATGAAAAATACACTCAAAAAAAAAAATTTGTCTAAAAATAAGATTTATGTATTTTAATTGCATAACAAATTCCCATGCATTTGGATTACAAAGTTTTAACATAAACCAGTCAATAATCTGAATGTGATTCATATTTTTAAGTCATATCTAAATGAAACAGATAAGATTTATGTAATTGTACTAATAAACTGAATGTGATTTATATTTGTCAGTCGTATGTAAATGAAACCGGTAAGATTTATGTAATAGTACACAGAAAAATGCCCATGTTAAATTAACACTACTCAGTGTTCATGTGTGCACACTACAGAGTTAAAGCAGTGTTGAAGTTAATGAGATAATTAAGTGATGATTGAGCATTAATGATGAACACCTGCTGTTAACAAGCAGAATCACTGAAGGAAAAAGAAACACAAGAACTACAACTGACTTCAGACACAGCCTTAGATGAAATCAACTGAAGAGATAAGAAGACATTAAATCTGTGAAGATCTCAGCAGAGGAGGATTAAACAACTCCACAAACAGCATTACCAGCTTCACTTATTACTAACCAGACTGACTTTATTTCATTTCTGTTTGAATTAAATCAATAGTTATATTTTAAAGTCACCATGATGGTGGTGAGCGTTTGCTTTAGTTGGACTCTTGACCATTGACCATTCCTGGTTGCTATAATTATGTGTTTATAAGACACATTTGTTGCAGCGAAAAAGCCAAGAGAAAATGAGATCAGGTGATGTTGGCTGTTTATTGATGAAGGTGTAATCATCATATTGTGGTCTGAATCACTGATCTTTTTCAGTGTCTAATGCTTTGATTATTGGGGTTATGTGATTTTGTTTTAATTGTTATAGTAGCTGTGTGACCTGACAGCATTAGATCCAACAGTTAATCAAATAATATAAAGAATTTTAAAAACGTTTAGTGCATTAATCTTTCTACATTATTACTTGGACATCAATAATCAGTGTATGACTCTCAACAATGGTGACAATCAATGAAATGCTTCATGCTGCAGTGCATGCTGGGTACCACCAATCAAAACTCACCCATATCTCCCAGCATGCATTGCGGCATTAATAAATTATGCATCAGGATTTTTGTATCTTTTGTCACCATTGTTGAGATTCATATGCTGTTTCTTGATGTCTGTGTGAGTCTAAGTAATGCCATAGATGAAAGGTTTTTGTGCACTAACTATTGAAAAAAAAAGTATATTGTTTGATAAACAACACTGTTAGATTTCATGCTGTAAAATCAAATGGCTTCTGTTATGAATAAAACAATATTAAAAAGCATTAGACACTGAACAAGATCAGTGAATCAGGCAATTACATGATGATGACTTTGTCGTCATCATCATCAATAAACAGCCAACATCACCTGATCTCTTTTTCTCATGGCTTTTTTGCTGCAACAAACATGTTTTATAAACACATAATTATAGCAGCCAGAGAAAATTTTATATTAAAGAGTCAATGGTCAAGAGCCCAACTAAAGCAAACGCTAACCACCATCATGGTGACTTTAAAATACACCTATTGTTTTCATTAAAACGGAAATGAAATAAAGTCAGTCTGGTTAGTAATAAGTGAAGCTGGTAATGCTGTTTGTGGAGTTGTTTAATCCTCCTCTGCTGAGATCTTCACAGATTTAATGTCTTCTTTTCTCTTCAGTTGATTTCAATCTAAGGCTGTGTCTGAAGTCAGTTGTAGTTCTTGTGTTTTTCTGTTCTTCAGTGATTCTGCTTGTTAACAGCAGGTGTTCATAATTAATGCTCAATCATCACTTAATTATCTCATTAACTTCAACACTGCTTTAACTCTGTAGTGTGCACACATATGAACACTGAGCAGTGTTAATTTAACATGGGCGTTTTTCTGTGTACTATTACATAAATCTTACCTGTTTCATTTACATATGACTGACACGTATAAATCACATTCAGTTTATTAATACAATTACATAAATCTTATCTGTTTCATTTAGATATGACTTAAAAATATGAATCACATTCAGATTATTGATTGGTTTATGTTAAAACTATGTAATCCAAATGCATGGGAATTTGTTATGCAATTAAAATACATAAATCTTATTTTTAGACAAAAATTTTTTTTTGAGTGTAGTTTCTGTCATCACAAAAAGGACACTTATCAGTGCTTTCAGGATTTAAAACAGAAGTAAAAGCATTGACTGCAGTAACACCATGAACAATTCTCCATTGCAAGTCTCCTGTTTTTTTGGTCAATGGTGGTTTATAAAAAACTCTCCATTCAGGTTTGTCTTAATTTAACTTAAAAAAACCACGCCAAGGTGTATCTATTCTATTATTCAACTTGTTCTTATTAAAAACAATTACACAATATTTATACAAAAGCTTTCTATCACAGGAAAAAAATCAACACTTAAAGAATCAACTTGTTCAAGATAAAAACCAGCACACCCATCCAACTTGAGAGAAAAAAACAAACCCGGAAAACACTCTTCCGAGTCTGGATTACACAATTTGTTTTTATAGTCCAATAGCAAAAGTCTCTCTTGATCACTTATTGCAGATTCCCATCTCTGAAGAAGTTGTGCTATAACGCGAGTAGAATGATTCCAAGACATCGAGATGTTGCTTCCTTGTTTTTAAAATCAAGTCCAGCTACTTCCAGCAAACGGCCAAGAGTCACTATTTTGTTGTCAATAAGTGCTTTGTTTATTCCGGGAAGGAAAAAATTGTTCGTTAAGTCCAAACGCTTCCCATGGATTAAAGGCTCTTCTAATAGCCAGTAAAGAGATTTTGAGTCTTCTGTAACCGATGTTAGGGCCGAGGGACAATTACCACACTCCGGAGGAGCAGACACCAGAGGACACCAAGAGGCGGACAACAGAATGACTTTTAAAAGGTAAGTTTTTATTAATTTAAAACAATAAAAACAGTGCTGAGAATGTTTGTGGCTGGAACCCGGTTTGGGGAAGAGGAACTGGGGGGGAAGGGATATTTCTCTTCTCTACGAGCTCGTGGGTGGGACAATGGCTTCTTCTTGTCTTTTCGACTCGTCAGAAAAGTGCTTGTGGGACAGACAGTAATTTCTTTTAGTTTCTTCGACTCGTCAGAATGTGCTTGTAGGATGGACAGAGGCTTCTCCTCACCTTCAGCTTTCCCCACGGACAGAGCAGGTAAGTATTCATCACGTGAAGATGTTCTTAGGACAGCCGATCGAATGAACAGCAGCTTCCCCACCTCTTCTCTTCTGAGGGACAGACAGTGACGGGGCTCAGACTCAGCTTGTGGACGTGTTCATAGAACAGCCGATCGAATGACAGCAGCTTCCTCACCTCTTCTGAGGAACAGACAGTGACAGTGCTCAGACTCGGCTTGTGGACGTGTTCATAGAACAGCCGATCGAATGACAGCAGCTTCCTCACTTCTTCTGAGGGACAGACAGTGACTGTGCTCAGACTCGGCTTGTGGACGTGTTCATAGAACAGCCGATCGAATGACAACAGCTTCCTCACCTCTTCTGAGGGACAGACAATAACAGTGGATCAGGCAATAACAAGTGATACAGGACTTTGGTAATTTACCCGCCTTTGCTCTCGTTCCGTGCGTAGCAGAGCGGCGTTGTTTGGAGAGTTTGTGAGACTGGACTTTCGTGGCCGTGAGAGACAGTGCTCAGGGAGTGTGGTACTCGGGGTGCGTTGAGCTCTTTCCCTCCACACCGTACACTCGAGTGGGAACCTGGACACAGCTTAGACAGATCAATTTAAAGGAATCTTCACAGTCACAAGTCAATATTCATCCATCAAAGTTTCAGAGGAAACGCAGTCGTTTGATCTCACCACACTCGTGCATAAATAACTCTTGTAAATCTTCACACTTGTGCACTTCACTCTTTCAGACACTGCAAACTCACTTCATCTCCACAGTGATTAATCAACTCGTTTCTCTTCTCTCTGTAGGGTGGATGACTCGAGGAATAATGGTTTCAGAAGATCAGCATGAACACATCAGCGATCCTCCCAGCTGTTCCAGTTACTACGCTTCGTTCTGTCAACAGGATCACACACACTGCCCGCAAACAAAGGTTAGTTGCACACTGGTGATGGTCAATCTTCAAATGTGGTTTTCTCAACAGGTAATCAATGGAAGGGTGCACTTAACTTTTCCTCGGTGAGTCACTCAATATCCTGCAGTGGTTTCCTCTCTCACTTCTGTATAATCCTCTCACTTACTTCATTGCGTGGCTGTTCGTGGTTTCTTCAGAAAACTCACCAAATGAGCATGCCTCGGGAAATCTCACAGTAGAACTCCTGATCCGGCATTAAACCTTCAGCCTTCTTATTTCACCGCCGTTGTCAGAACACACACTGCTGCCTGCCCGTTCTCTCCCACACTGCTCAAACACTCTTCTTTTATGCTTCTTTTCCTGAGCATGTGCTTCAATGAAGCGCAGCTGATTTGCTTCAGCTGGCGCTCGTTATGGCCAACACTCAACAGAGCCGGATTTAGGACCAATGAGGAATCTTTTTGGTTTTGCCAGGTTTTCACCCGGTGACACTTCCACTTTTTGAAAAGTAAAAAGATTCCACACTTTAAAGACATTATTATAAAATACAAGTAACATAGGAAAACTTAATTTCAGTGGATCCATCAAAAAAATTGTCCTTCCCAAGTTAAAATTACCCAACCTGTTCAAAATCAACCTTGCTACAGCATTCCAGTTAAAAACATCTGAAACAGTTCAGTCTTTGCACAAATTGTAATCTAAAAGCAGCTATTCTACTTTCTAAATGTATCAGTCCCTGACCACCTGCATCCAATGCAGCTTATCCCCAAAAAAAATCCACAAGCAGTGCTTGTAGTTTTATTAACAAAGTTAACGGGGGATCTAAACAAGCAAACTTGTGCCACAGCGAAGAAGCCACTAAATTATTTGCAATTAAAACTCGCCCTCTAAATGACATTTTTGGAAGCAACCATTTCCATTTCTCAAGTCGACCTTTAACTTTCTCAATTATACCCTCACAGTTTTTCTGTGTAACTACTTCGTCTCCAATAAAAACTCCTAAATATTTAAAACCAACTTTCCCCCACTCCAGGCCCATAGGAAGTTTTGGTTTATCATTTTTCCAATCCCCTATTAAAAAGCTTCACTTTTTTTCCAATTTATATTGGCAGAAGATTTTTTTTTTAAAGTTTTCAACAAATTTAACAAAGCCTGAATATCACTTTGTCCATTGATACTCACAGTCACTTCATCTGCATAGGCCGACAGTGTGAATTTATTCCTATATTCTGGTAAAATTATACCTTGAAGCTTACACCTTATCTGATTTAACAAAGGCTCAATCGCTAAAGAATATAACATACCAGATAATGCACAACCCTGTCTTATGCCTCTAAAAACTGTAAAAGGAGTACATAAACCACCATTGACCTTTAAAATACTCTCAACATCATTATAAAGAACTTTGATGTAGTTAATGGAACTATCACTAAAGCCAAATGCGTTTAAAACCTTCCATAAAAAACAATGTTCTACCCGATCAAAAGCTTTCTCTTGATCTAACGAAATAAAACCACAATTTAGTTTTAGCATCTTGGAGACTTCGATAAGATCACGAATAAAAGAAATGTTGTCAAATATCGATCTACCTATAGGTTTGATCAGGATGAATAACACTATCCATTACATTAGCCAGTCTGTTAGCTAAGACCTTCGATAAAAGCTTATAGTCGCTGCAGAGCAAAGAAACTGGACGCCAACACTTTATATCTCCAAGATCTCCTTTTTTCGGTAGGAGGGTCAACACAGCTCTCCGGCAACTTTGAGGCAGTTTACCCCTTGCCAGACTGGTATTCAACACTTCTAGGAGATCTTCTCCTACTGTTGACCAAAAAGACTTGTAAAAGTCCACTGGTATACCATCAATGCCTGGTGTTTTTCCAGACACCATTCCCTGAACTGCCTTCTGTAGCTCACTCATACTCAGAGGGCCAGAAATTCCAGTGTTGATGCTTTCAGGCACCTGAGGTAAGTTTTCAAAGAAGAACTCACCCTCATTTTCTAGCTCTACAGCAACTTCACTTTTATATAAATTCTCATAAAAACCAACTGCCCTCTGGCGAATATCCGAAGGATCTGTCAAAAGAATTCCAGATTCAGATCTTAAAGCATGAATGGTTCTACTTTGACCATTCTTCTTTTCTAAATTAAAAAATAATTTAGTTGAAGCATCCATTTGATTCACGTTTTGAAATCTCGACCTGACCAAGGCTCCCTGTGTCCTAGAACCAAGATCAGCCAATTTTGTTCTTTTATCTAAAAGTAAGTCTAAGAAACCTCTTGTACGAGTAGACTCTGCCAATTCTTGGAGTTTTAAAATATCAGCCTCCAAGATACTCATTCTAAAAGTCGTCTCTGTAGTGATGTTTCGAGTAAACTGTAAACAAAGCTGTTTAATGTGGGCTTTTCCTACATCCCACCATTGTTGTACAGAGTTATAAAAACCTTTCTTAGTTTTAAAATCCTCCCAAAAAAAGTTAAAACATTCTTTAAAATGTTTGTCACTTAATAATGAAGTGTTGAATTGCCAATAAGCACTTTGGGGTTTTAAAAGATTTATAAAAACTGAACATTTGACCATACAATGGTCAGAAAAACTAACAGGTACAATGTGACAGTTCCTTATAACATTATAATGGTGTCTGAAAACGTAAAATCTGTCTAATATTGCCATAGAAATGATTCTATCACGCACATGAGTCCAAGTATACTGTTTTTGCATGCCCTTTTGTCGTCTCCAAACATCACACAATTCATGCAAATTGAATCAATCGATTTCTAGAAGGCATATGAGATTCTAAATGATTCCTATCTAGATTAGATTCAGTGCAGTTAAAATCACCTCCCAAAAACAAAAACTCTTCTTGATCACATTTTTGTAACACAGAAGACAATATATTTAAAAACACCATTCTCTCTATTGCGGAGACCGGACAGTACACACAAATAAAAACAATAACAATCTTGAACTGAACTGTGGCAACCATGGCATTAAACAATGCTTATTAGAAATGATCAAAGGGAACTCTAAGTATTGTTTAAAAAATTTTGCCAAATATTTCAGGTATTTTGTTAAATAAAAAAATTAAATAAAAATTCCAGAAGCTGATATGAACAGTTGCAGTGGTTCAATTTTGTGATTGCATCAGTTTTTCAAATTGAGTTAATTTAAATCAGCAAATGACTATTAAAATTATTTATATATATATATATATATATATATATATATATATATATATATATATATATATATATATATATATATATATATATAATCTATAATCTGTGTGTGTGTGTGTGTGTGTGTGTGTGTGTGTGTGTGTGTGTGTGTGTGTGTGTGTGTGTGTGTAATAAGATGTAAAATTCAGTTTTAAACTGATGAAGTGGTCAATTCGTAAATTGTGAATCTTAAACATGAAAGATATTCCAATATAGGCCTATTGAATCATAAGACATAAAGCTTACCTAACAAGTTCTCAAATCTTCAGTGATACTCCACACATCATCATACTCATCCTGATCTCCCTCTTTACACATAAAAAAAAAAAAACGCATGTTCACTATATCTTGTAGATTATTGTAGATCAAAAATTAAGTTGTGTGACTCACCCATTACACATTGAGAGCACTGTCCATTAATGATGACATCATCATAATCCTCTGGTGTGTCCACTACACACACACAAACACACACACGCTCTTAAATACAACATAATATGGGTGGAAAATTTTGTAAAATTATATATACAGTGCAATGCATAAGTGAATACACCCATGCTAAAGTTGACTAAAAAGAGGAATAAAAAAATCATATTTTGGAAATTGAACTTAATGCCTTAATTTAAAAAATTAGGAAAAATCCAACCTTTAAGGACACCAATTTTCTTTGTGAATGAATAATGTATCGTAAATAAATAAATGTTCTTCCTTAAAATACATGGTGCATAAGTGAGTACACCCCTATGTTAAATTCCCATAGAGGCAGGCAAATTTTTATTTTTAAGTATTTTTTTAACATTTTTTTTAGGATACTATGCATCCTGATAAAGTTCCCTTGGCCTTTGGAATTAAAATAGCCCCACATCATCACATAGCCTTCACCATACCTAGAGATTGGCATGGGGTACTTTCCATAAGATCATCTCTCAATGCAAATCAAACTAGCTATTAGGTTAACTGAAATAAAACCATGCCAATCTCTAGGTATGGTGAAGGCTATGTGATGATGTGGGGCTATTTTAATTCCAAAGGCCAAGGGAACTTTATCAGGATGCATAGTATCCTAAAAAAAAATAAAAAAAAATACTTAAAAATAAAAATCTGCCTGCCTCTATGGGAATTTAACATAGGGGTGTACTCACTTATGCACCATGTATTTTAAGGAAGAACATTTATTTATTTACGATACATTATTCATTCACAAAGAAAATTGGTGTCCTTAAAGGTTGGATTTTTCCTAATTTTTTAAATTAAGGCATTAAGTTCAATTTCCAAAATATGATTTTTTATTCCTCTTTTTAGTCAACTTTAGCATGGGTGTATTCACTTATGCATTGCACTGTATATATATATATATATATATATATATATATATATTTATTGCTTTATATATTTATATACTCCTTATTAATAGTTCTGTTGTAAAGTTTTCTTTGATCGAAGCAGAGACCAGTGAGACAGTTGGGATCGCGTTCAACAGAAGTTGTTCTTTATTGAGAACTCCACTGTACGCGGCTGTAGAAACTTCCAACATGATCTAACTCTAATACAGTATGCATTGTAGTTATATACATTCCAAGGGGGAGGGATTACATAGAGGTGGAGACTCTGAACAAAGCATGCAAATGAAGTAGGAGCACACCCTACTCTGAGTCCAATTGAATCAGCATAACTATTCACATGCTGATACTGGCCAGGAGCTCCAATTCCAAGAGCCATCCCAGAGACGTTAAAGACAAAAGGTGAAAGTCAATCAACCTAACGATTCAATGTATGGGCTCCGAAAGGTGAGAATCAATTGATCTGATTCATTTAAAACACAATAGAGAAAACAAGTCTGGCAGGAACGGAGACTCTTTGCTGGAGACTCAATAAATCAGTCTACTAAACTTTATCAGTTTAGATACTATTGCAGTGGAAAAACTAAATTAAACATTTAATAAAAATGTAATCCAACAGTTATTAAGGTAGTTGTTAAGTTTAGGTATTAGGGAAAAAACACCTTTTCCAGGACCATAGGTCTGTCCACTGGTAATGACATCATCATAGCCCTCTGGTGTGTCATCTACAAATTTAACATGAAATCAATGCCATCAAGCTCAAAACAAACTTGAATGTATATATTAATATGTAGACTGTAGAATCACAGAGAGAACTACAACTACAGCATGATTTCATGAAAAGATGAAGTGGGTGTGGTCAGTGAGTCATATGGCCCCACCCTCTTTATTTGACTCCTCCCCCACATCATCATCATCATAGCCTGTTATTAAAAACAAAAGCAAATTTACATTCTCTGTTGTTTTAATTGCATTTAGGCTTAGTTTAGTTGATCAACATAAAAATGAAATGCATCTGGTTATGTAAACAGATGATAGTATCTTACCTAACTGTTTTTTCACATCTTCATTGCTGTTCTTCACATCATCATCCTCCTCCTGATCTCCCTCTGATACACATGTAAAATAAAACCACATTATAACTTGTAATACACTTTTAATACCATAGATCCCTCAGATTCTCCTCATGACAGTCTGGGTCTATTAGATTATGATGCAGTGAGATCCAGGCAGACGAGATTATGTCTTTAATTATTAAGGAATAACACATTTTATTAAAATGTAGCAAATAAGTTTCAATATAAGATAGAAAAGTAAATACAAGTATTCATATCCAAAAGAATTGTATCTAAAAGATAAGATCAGAGAAAGAAGGACCCAAAAAAAGTATAATATTCGCAGAATGAAAGGAGAAAAAAGAAAGAAGAGGCAGAAGAAGAAGCCCAGAGTCTTCTGAAACGAAACATTTTATTTGCAGTGCGTAACAGGAAAGGACTAGAGAAAGTACCTGAAGTTCTTCTCTTGAAACCATTTAATGATGGACTCAAGACAACATGTACCCTAGCAGGTCTGATAGGTCATGGTCTAAGGCAGTGGTTCCCAATTCCAGTCCTCGTGACCCACTGCTCTGCACATTTTGTATGTCTCCCTTATTTAACACACCTGAACCAGATCATCAGCTCATTAAGAGAGACTCCATGAACTGAACTGAGTGTGTCAGATAAGAGAGACATACAAAATGCGCAGAGCAGTGGGTCACAAGGACTGGAGTTGGGAACCACTGGTCTAAGGGACATGGAATAATTTAATAAGCAATTGTGGTTTTGCACCTTTAAGACCTTTAAGAGAATATTGCAGATTTTGCATTATCTCATGCAGACAGAGATGGAAAGAGACTTATTTTGATACCATGTTACATCACGTAATCAATCCTGATGGAAAATACAGACGGTCAACAGGATGAACCAATCAATTGACGAATATGAAAATCAATGAACATGTAAAATAATAATCATGCAACACAAGGAGTATAACGATTAGGCTCATAATGGTTAAATTAATATAGAAATCAATGACTAGAACTCATAAAGAAAAGATTATTAAGATGCATAGAAAGGAAACATTTATTTAAAAAAATAAAATAAAAGACATCAGTAAAAATGGGCTTTTTTTTTTTTTTTACAACACTGTGAAAACACATCTCGAGACCATGTTTTTTTTTTTTTTTTTTTTTTTTCTCATTTTACTGCTCTGCAACTTGTTTTGTTTTTAAAGCACAACTCAGTTCTGTGTGAACGGCACTGTTGCTCACAGCATTTTCAGGGCTAATTCACACCGCAGTGACAGATGCATGAGACAATCATCAGATCACAGTTTTTTTGAGAAATCATACCACACTGCTCAGACATTCCACGACCCGAGAAACGCAGATGGAAGATGTTCAGTCCGTGGGAAAAAAACAGTGACCAGCGGCATCAGACAGTGACAATAACACACTGATCCAGTATGTACACTGAAGTATGTCTGTTGCTCAGCATCTGTCAGTAGCCAAATATTTGAACTACTATTTCTGTTTCAATAAACTATCATTTATTCAAAGAGCTGATGTGATCAATCATATCATATTTTGGGAAGCCAAGTAAGCTCTTTATCTCTTCCAACTCTACAAATGCACCAAATATAACCCCCTGCTTAGTGCTTAACACTCTCTAAAAATTCACACAAGATCTTCACTGACACACAGACATAAACATGCAGCTTTGTGGTTTGGTGGCTGGTAAAGTCGTATCTACAGATTCATCTGATTACACATCAAAAACCCAGAAACAAAAATAGTCACACCGATCTGACAGTCTCAGTGGAGAGACTTTCATGAATATAGAAAACTTTTCATATGATTAAAATTGAAAAGGCAAATGTGAATGAAAGAAAAAGCTTTAGTTCTAGAGTGGATCAGATCTGGATCACTGATGTCTCCCCTTATTTCAGGATAAATTTCATCAGTTCACACTTACATATAATCAAATAGAGTAAAGTGTATTTGTCATTCTGTCCGAGGGGAGGCTACAGGGGATCTCTAAACATAAATTGTAACATAATTAAAGCTTTTAACATTTTCCCATGATGACTCACCCTTCTGAGTGAAGTGATGTTGTCTGTGATGAATCTCTTGATAAACGGCCTCAGTCGGAGTCCTGTTAAGTCCTGTGTACCAGTCAGAGAGAGCTGTGAGTGTAGACAGACAAACCTGCCGTCAGTTCACAACACATGACTGATCGCACACTGAATAAGACACAATATGACTCTGGATCTCTCCTACCTCTCCTCATCACTCTTTTCCGTTGAATCAGTATAAGCAGTGGCACTAAGAGCAGTAAGAGCAAAACTCCCAGTACAACCACAAGCACAGAGAGAGACACTGGAGGAGTTTGTGGAGGAGTGACTGATGTTGATGTGGACACAGTTAAATCTGTCCTTGTAAAAACAGACAGACACAAACATTAAAAATAATGCAAATTATATTTTAAATAAAAATATTATTAGCTCTAAATGTCAAAAAAATAAAAATAAATAATTCTCAGTGTGTTGCTCTGACTTGCACAGGTGAGTCCAGCGTGCTCTTTGTGGGAGCAGTCAGTGTGGTTCTTCAGGGAGAGAGGACAGTCCCACAGGTGAATCTCATTCCCTCTGCAATCGACTTTGTTCAGCCACACAACACCTTCACCAGCACCAAAGACTGAATTCCCATCAGCCCTCAGTGCTGCTCCACAACCCAGCTGCCTGCAGACCACCTGAGCATCGCTGATGTCCCACAGATCAGCACAGACTGAACCCCACACAGCGTTATGATACACCTCCAGCCTCCCAGAGCACCGGCCCAAACCTCCACTCAGTCTGAGAGGAACATGATCTAAATCACACACAGAAACATCACTGACCAGCTTCAACACATTTACAACAAAACAAACTAAAGCTGGAGGCCTTTAAAGCTTTGATTAATTTTGAATATGGAATCAAAATTAATTTACTGTACAAAAAAGAAATATATAAGAAAAAAAAATATATATAAGCTTATGATAAACTTACTTGAACACTGTCTCTGGTGAGGAGATGGAGAGTTTGAACATGTCAGACGACTGTGAGGAGACTCAGGATTTTCCTTCTCTGAAATATTAAAGTTTCAAAACAGAATATTAGACATCATAAATAATATTTAACCAAACATGATCATGTCAAACTATCTTAAATCAGTTAAATATTATCTGACCTGAGCAGGTGATCTTGGCCACTTCATTATCACAGTCATTCTGTCCCCAGGGTGAAGATGGACACTGCCATAGAGTGGAATCATGACGTCTACATTTAAGTTTATCAAGCCAATTATGAGACTTCAGTCCCTCTGAAGAACTGGGTTCACTGCCAGATCTTCCACAGTTCAGCTCTTGACAGATCAGACTCGCTGTGTCTCTGTCCATCTTGTTCCAGCACACATTACCCCAGGATCCATTGTAGAAAACCTCCACATTCCCTTCACAGCCCTCAGTTAACCTGATCTCTTTAAACTCTAGATGGAAAGGGATGTGCATTAAAAATATTGGTTGCATAAAAAAAATTCAGGTTGTGCTAAAACTAAAATATCACCAAAACAACTGGTTAATACAAGGCTAATGCATGATGCTAGCACTGGTAGCATATGAAAAAGATACTTAATTATATTTGTATAATATATTATGAATCTTATGTATTACTTGATTCTGCTTGGTCAATAAAAAAATATTTAAAAAAGTAGCGGCATCCATGGCAGCGCTGTCTATCAGACCATCATACAGTAAGATGGTCTTTGTTGTAAAATATGATCCATCCGCTCCTGATGATCCTGGTGTTTATTTTGCAAAAATTACCAGCTGCACATTATTCCTTTAAACATTTGAAATTATATATTTAAAAATAGATCACATTACTTTACTGATTACCTGAGCACACGACTCCTACATCCTCCTTGTGTTGACAGTCATGTTTCCCCCAGCCTGGAGAAGAGCAGTTCCACAGGGACGTCTCATTCCCCTCACACTCCACCTCATCCAGCCATATGGGTCCAGAACCAGGACCAAACCAGGCTGGTACCTGCTGGTTACTGAGGGCCACTCCACACTGCAGCTGTCTGCACACCACATGGGCATCTTTAATATCCCAGGAGTTATCACACACTGTCCCCCATGAGCCGCTGTGAAAAACCTCCAGCCTCCCTGCACAGTCTCCCCCAGAACCCACCAGCCTGATGGACCCGTGACCTGATATTCAGAGAGAGAAAAACAGTGCTTGTACATGAACATTATTTATCATTAACAACTAAAGAATCTGATGATGATTTTCTCACCAAAGTTTTTGATTGACAGCTGTTGTGTGGAGCTGCATTTGAGAGTTTGTGGAGAGCTGCAGTTCCTCAGATGAGCTTCACTCTCTGGAGAGAGTATTTATTTGTAATTCAGTATTTATCAAAAATGTATACAACATTTTAATCTGAAACCAATGACTTCATCACAGTGTGAATCTGCTCACCAGAGCAAATGACTCCAACATCTCGTCTATGAGAACATTCAGCTCGACTCCATGAAGAGACGGAACATTCTGAGAGTTTTGTTTCATTCCCGTCACAATCAAACACATCAGCCCAGATTTCACCACTTCCCTCTCCAAACCGGTCTGATCCCACAACAGACACAGCAATCCCACAATTCAGCTGTCTACAGAGGACACTGGCAGCTCTCATGTCCCAGCATGCATCACACACTGTGCCCCATTCATTGAAGTACTGACGCTCAACTCGACCAGAACAGAAGTCAGGACCATTGACCAGTCTGAGGTCAGTGTAACCTGGACAAAGAACAGAGAGTTTACTTAAACAGTGTATTCAAATAAATGTTTAAAAAAGCTTATTTGTGATTATCCCAATAAGTTGTTCTTTCTGCTTTATTACCAGAACATAACAGTCCAATGTCATTCTCATGGGTACAGTTGTATTTGAGAGAAGATGATGTTGGACAGAAATATATCTGAGAGTCGTCTCCTCTGCACTGAATCTCTTGTGTCCACATCTGAGCGTCTCCTTTGCCAAAAGCATCTTCTCCCAGCACCTGTACAGGAGCCCCACAGTCCAGCTCTCTACACACAACCTCTGCATCCTGCTGGTCAAAGGCAGCATCACACACTGTGTGCCAGGTGTTCCCACGAAGGACCTCTAGTCTCCCAGAGCACAGGTGAGGTCCATCAACAAGTCTTGTAAACCGTCCATAGTTTATGGTTTCTGATTATATTGAGAGAGTGCACAGCACAGAAGAACACTTTAATTGGATGTGTTATGTCCTGAAGAGACATCTGGCACTATCATTTTTATACAGACATAAATCAACAGCAAGTCACTGTCCTTTACTTAAATATTTTTAGAATCGAAAAAATTGTATTAATTGTTTAGACAATAACATGTTAATTATTCAACTTCAAATTCAAATTCAAATTGCTCACTTCTAATCTCCCAGAACACAGGTGAGACCCATCAGAAAGTCTGGGATGTTTATGATCTGTTTATATTAAATAAAACCATACAAAATGGATTTATTTAGAGTGGTTGGTGTAAGAGTGTGTTTAATAATAACAACATTCAGTTTTAAATAAATAACATGTATATTATGCCAATTAGCAGGAAAATGGCTAAATAAGTATCGCAGGTTAGACACTGAACCCCAGCCGCCTACAAGAACATCTCCACTCTCCCAGAACACAGGTGAGACCCGTCCACAAGTCTTGACATTCCGTAGTTTATTGTTTCTAAATATATTTACACAACAGGGAAGATCATCTTTCACATTGATTATGATATGGACATAAAACAATAGTCCTTTCATTAATAATAGATTTTATAAATAGATAAAATTAAGACAATAAAATATACAATTTGTCAATTAGTTGCATGTGATTTGCTCTGACAACAAATTACATTAAACTACATTAAATTGCTTATAAGATGTTTATCAAGAAAGTCTGATCAGTGATGCATTAACAGAGTGATGTATGGAGCCGCTCACCTGAGCAAATGACTCCAGCATCATGTTGATGACCACAGTTACTAACACCCCATCCTCTTGATCTACAGTTCTTCAGCGTTAACTCTGATCCACTACAGCCCACATCATCCATCCAGATTGGTCCTGATCCTTGTCCAAAGTAAACAGAACCCACAGCCTCTAGAGCCTCTCCACATCCTATCTCTCTACACACCACTGCAGCATCAGTCTTATCCCAGTCATCATCACACACTGTTCCCCACTGACCATCATGATGAACCTCCACTCTACCAGCACAGCGACTGTTACCACCAACTAACCTTGTCTCAAAATCTGTACATGAAAGAAAGAAAGGGATCGAATCATGCAAAGTCAAGAAATATAAGATGTAAAAGGTTGGTAAATAGAAATACATATAAATATTTTGAACTGGACAACTAAAGCTGGGCATGAGTGTATTGGTTGCCTATAAAAGCTCAAATAATTTATAAAATGTAAATGATAATTAATGATTTAGTGTTGCGATCTTAAGTTTCTAGATATTACAAAGGCTTCTATTAATATAGTGGTCTAATGCCATCATAGACAAAATGCTTTTTTTTTTTTTTTTAATTTTGTATCTTTACAGCCTATTTTGTACTTACCAGATGTGGTTATAGTGACTATAGAGGAGAGTAAAACGAGTGTCAGAAATCCCTCCATCTTCTTCTGCTCGTCACACTGTTTGTTTGACTCTGTTTCTCCTCTGCTCCCTCAAACACACTGAAGAAACTGGCTCCTGTCAGTCCCCTAAAGAGAGAGAGACTCTCACAGCTGCCAATGACACTCACTGTTACCTTATTAGACACAACAGAGGAAATCATCAAACACAATCACTGACCAATCAGAGAAGGCATTTCTGATTTACACCATATATATCAAGAGAACATCTGCGCTGATGAACGGGACTCCTCCTCCACCATGAAAACACACTTCACTGAAGATAGAATCATATCTTTCATAAGTCAGGATGTTGATAAAGTCTCACTAGAGATTGATAGAGAATCACTGTAGGTTATATTCAGCATCAAAGCCTGTCTCTGCACACACAACATACAAGACTGATGACTGACTGCTCACTTACTGACACTTTATTTCACACAGAAAAATACTTGATCTTTGCTTTAAATATAAAAAATTATAAGAAGTTCTTTTTTAGGGGTGACAAATGTCCACAATATTAAGTTTAATACACTATCATGTTCTAACAAAGAACACAATAAACAGCAAGTTAAAAAATATATATAAAATGAATTGCGCAGTTCTGTGTACAACAAACAGAGGCTTATTCAGACAATATTTGTAAATAAACATTGGTTTCTGATCCAAAAGTTCAATGGCCAATGGCTTCATATCAAGCATTTGAGGATGTAGATGTGTTTAATACTGCAATGAGTAATACATCCAGCAGATGGCAGCAACACACTTACTGTAAAGAGAAGCCGAAAAGAGTCTTGACCTTGTGGAAATAATTTGTTCAGAAATTGATCATTTCTCTTTTTACAGCTACAAATCTTTTCTCTTTTTTTTAATTCCACTGAAGATTTATTTTACTCCTTGTCTGTACTCTGTAGTGAGTGATACTTCTTGTAATTTTTTTCATTTGGTAATTATTATTTCTAAATTAAGTGTTTATTAAATTAATATTATTAATAATAATTATAATTAATTATTATTATTATTGCATAGTCATACTGAATGAGGAAAAATGGGGGTTTCCTTCTTTTTTTCGTCCTTAGCTGATCACATGTCTGATTGTAACAGATACAAATTAGAATGTTACAGCATATAAACATTTAAAACAGCACCAAACAAAAATAGAAGATACAAAAAATGTGTTACAACACTCCCTGGCCTTCAACATTTTTATCCATTTTCCACATATTCATCTACATATTAGTTTAATTTAAGTTGAAGTTGCAGTGAATTGTTAAATACTGGGTTGTTCTGTTTAATAGTGATGTTCTGAACTGGTAAGAGGTTCAGTCACAGTCCTGTTGAATCATCCTTTTTTTGCCAATGAGCAAAGTACATCATTTCTCACAAGCCTCTGAAAAACGGTCCAATAATATCACTTTGAATTACAAATAATATAGCAAATGAATTACAACAAATATGGCAAATTGAAAGAAAAAGCACACAGATGAAGTTAATAAGCAACAACATGAAAGCAAAGCATATTCTCTTTCAGTTTATATGTAGAAAATTTCCTAAATGTAATTGATCTGACATATTTCAAAGAGTGACATAAAATATTGATGAATTGCAACTAAAACTTAATAATATGCAGCAATTAAACTGCTCATATAAAAGCTGCATATAAAACAATGTGAGGTGGTGGGTGTGGTCACTGACTTAAACAGCCCCTCCCTTGCTCCTCCCCAAAATAATCATAGTCTCCTGTAAAAAAAACAAAAAAAAAAAAAAAAATTAAATGTATCCATTTGTTTCTAAAGTAACACACTGAACTCATCAATGTTTGAAATACATTACAAAATTTAGTTATGAAAATTAAACGGGACCTATTCAGTGAGAGATAAAGCAGGACAACAGGACACCAAACATCTTCACTCACATTATTATACTCTGATACAAATGTGTCAATCATTATTTTCATAAATAAAACTCACACATAGGTTACTGATATTGTAACGTGTGGTGGTAGTTGAAGGCACAAGAAGAAGATGAGGGTATACACAATGTTTAGTGATCAAGCTCAGGCAGGACAGACACAACCACAACATTAATGAGAACCGACAAGGGACTGAACAAAACAGGGAGCATAAATATACAGGATGAAAGGAGGAAACTATCTAGACCAAGGTGGAGGAAGATTAACTAATAAAGGACTTACAAGCACAGGTGCAGACAAGACAGAACATAATTACTGGTGGAGCAGAGAGGCTGACAGACCAGGGCGACATCGCAGGCCTGAAAGGCTGGTGCTGAGCCGCTGGTTTGCGGGACTGAGGGGGAGACTGGGACTCGGATGACTGGAGCGACGATGTGGCGAGTGAGGATGATGGGGAGGTCGGAGGAGCCCGATGAAGCCGTAGGGGTGCAGGGTGTAGGCGCAGCCGGAATCCCGGAAGTCCAATGCAAAAGCTGGGTGTCGTCCACCGGAGGCTGACCTGGAGAAACGAGGGACTTACAAGGGAGCTTCTGGGCAGACTAGCCGCGGAGGCGATGAGGGAGCGGTGAGCCGAGGCGATGGTGATGGGCTGACAGGCCGAGGTGGAGATATGGGACTGGAGGCCCGAGGTGCATCTGAGGGCTTGGTGGAGGGGAAGCCCGAGGCGCAGAGGATGAGCTGCACGGAGTGAGCGGTGGAGGCAGAGCCGAGGAGCTGGACCACATGGTGCCGACGGATCCAGGGGACTGGTCGTGACCAGCGATGGAGACGGGAGTATGAGGTCAGGTAGCCTGCAGGTTTCTGGACGGGACTGGCAAGGAGGATGAAGACTCAAGGTTGGTGACTAGCGAGGGAATAGGATCCGCAGACCACAGATCTATCAGGTCCAGGTCCGCTCCTGGCTCTGAGGTGGACTGACCTGCCTGCGTCAACTCGGGGGCCTTGATGTTCTCAGTAGTGATGTTACATATGACACTGAAGCTTCAAAGCGTGTATCGAGTACGAAGCGCAATTTCTCATGAATATCCGTGCTGGAGCACATATTGTTTTCAGAGAAAAATGTTATCAACAAAAAAATATGCCTCACTTTCTTTCCAGTCAAACCTATAGCTTATGTTACATGATCATATATTCTGCCATATAAACAGCATAGAAACCATAAAGTAATTATACCACCATTTACTTGTATAAAGCAACTCTCTTGGTATTTTTGTAATTAGTATTAATATAATTGTTACATTTAATTTATTGCCACACTTTAATATGTGAATTATATTGTCAGAAAACTGAACATTTAGCGTTTAAATGTTAGTGTCAGGCTTTTATTTACGCTTAATTGATAAAACAGCGGCGCTGCGCACTCGGGTTTATGGCTGCTGTAAATTTGACCTGCCACAAGATGGCGCTGTTTTCGACACACTTGATGCTTCGAATCTTTTCCCGAAACAATCAGGGGAAAGTATGGCAAGCCGTTTTAACATTTAATCATTTTAACCGACTAGTCTCTATTTTCATGTTACTAGTACTTATTTTTTAGATACTAGTATCTATTCCATTAAGTAGCCTACTAATAGGCTACTTATTCATTAGCTACTAGTGCTTATTCTTTAGGTACTAGTGCCTATTCTTTAGATACTAGTGCTTATTCTTTAGGTACTAGTACTTTTTCAATAGATACTAGTTCTTATTCATTAGATAGGCCTACTAGTACTTATTCATTAGATACTACCTATTAAATAGATACTAGTACTTATTCATTAGATACTAGTACTTATTCATTAGATACTAGTACTTATTCATTAGATACTAGTTCTTATTTATTAGTTACTAGTACTTATTCATTAGTTACTAGTACTTATTATTATATACTAGTACGTCATTAGATACTAGTACCTATTAAATAGATACTAGTACTTATTCATTAGATACTAGTACTTATTCCAATAGTGACTAGTAACTATTCTTTTGTTACTAGTAACAATTTTTTTTTTTTTTTTTGCCATTGACTTCTATGGGGATCTGTCATTCAGAAATCAACTATTTAGTTCTGACTAGTATGTATTCCAATTGTGACTAGTACATATATATTAGATACTAGTAGTTATCAATTAGGTACTAGTACTTATTTTTTAGATACAATTACCTGTTACTAGATACTAGTATGTATTCAATAAATACTAGTACTTATTCATTAGATACTAGTACTTATTCATTAGATACTAGTACTTATAAATTAGCTACTAGTACTTATTCAATAGATACTAGTACCTATTTATTAGATACTAGTATTTATTCCAAATGTTACTAGTATGATTTTTATTTTACTAGTAAGATTTTTAATTGAACTCTCCAGTGGCCGTTCTGACTAGTCATAACATAAGACAAGTAAAAAAGCAGTTGTGACTAGTAAAATAAAAAATCTATGAAAATCTATAAAAAACATGATAAAAGCGACCGTTTGCTGCCATTTTTGTTGTTTAGGCCTACTTGAATATTTAAAACCCAAGCATCGATGTTTTACCACAGGTTTACAATAAAAAGTGATACATTTATCATAATGAATTAATTTGTGTCAAAATTGCACATTAGTCACACAGAAATAAAGAGGTTTAGCCTACCGTAAGGTCTATTTTGTGGTGAGATCTGGTATTTTTGCCTGATTAACCCCTATTTAGGTAGTCTTTTGCTGTCAGGTCAGATTTACTACACTGGCTAGTTTATTATACCAGTTAAATCTAAGGTATGTCCCTTAACACCATACAACAATAACAATCATTGACTCAAAAGATCTTTCAGGTGAAGATATACAAGTGCCTATTCTACTGCTATTGAACTTTCTTTGTAGAGCTGAAGTATGACGAAAATAATACTTGTCTTAATAAAATAAAGGTTTATTTAAATAAAAGAGAAATACTTGGTTACATAATAATCAAAAAACTTGTTAGCAAATAATCAAAAGGTTACAGATTATGATTTTTCAGCTAATCCATTCCCGGATCAGTCTTGGTGTTGTGCCAAATTATTACCCCCCAAATTATTACTACGCAAACTTTTTATGCTAGTTTGCAACGTGCAATCCTTCATGGATGCAGAGATAAGTCCTCTTGTGTCACTCTTATCTTATTTTGTTCTTTCCTTCCATTTTTCTTCTTGTGTGTGCGTATGTCTGAGTGTATTTGGAGGTACATAGGCCTACTCCTTATTAAAACCCATTCCTACAATTTCACAAAAGAAAGAGGACTTTCTTATTCAGTCACGTCTGTTTCTGTTTGTTTGGTAGTTACAGCCAGGACATTTACATCACATTTAGAAAGAATGATAATTTCTACAAATATGCCAGCAAAAATACGACCCGAGGAGCTTTAGCACTCTCTCCCAGTAGTCAAACAAATTGCTGGAGAGGCAATAGGCTACTGGAAAGAGGTAGGCTACTGAAACGTGTGGTGGCAGTAATACAAATTTTAGCCGAAAGAGGACTGCTGCCTCTTCCAGACGAGACTCTTCTCACAGAAACTGCCTGAGAGAGAGAAAAAGACAGAGGAGATCATAAAATGGAAATCAACTCAAACACAGCAGGCGAAGATCAGATACGCTGATAGCAAAAAGACGCTTGAGAGACTGGAGGATGGAGGTTATGAACCTCTGCTGCTTTAGGATAGTAACGGTTACTGATTCATTTCAGTGATAAAGGATGTGGTTTGTAAGAGATGAGAATGGCACAATCATATATATTTTTAATTTATGTTTTTATTCCTTTTCAACATGACTCAGATATAGTACAATTCATCCCTTCATATTGGTCATGATCATTGTCGAAAGTGAGCATCACCAACTGCACGTAATGCTCACAGTCCAGCTCTACACACCACTCCAGCGTCAGACAAATCCCAGCCATCATCACACACTGTTCCCCACTGACCATCATGAAGAACCTCCACTCTACCAGCACAGCCTGTACACAAGGAGCGAGTCTTTTCCACACACATTTTATAGGTATTTTATGCTCTCAACTTAAAATGATTTCCAACCTTTAAAAAAAATGATTTGCAGTTCACTTTTTCTGCAATATGACATTAATTTTTCTATTTTTCATCAATTAATGAGGTAATTAAAAATGCATGTATAATAATTATGCAGAAAAATAGATAATATGAAAGCACAGGATTAAAGGATAATATAAAATGGTGCCAGCAGCATCTTGAATATTATTTTTATGTGAACAACTTTACTATTTAATAATTAACTTAAAACAAAGATAAGTACAGAGGGTAATACGATAGGCTACACAGTGAACAAAAACAAACTAGTAAAGCTTTTAGACCCAGCAAATAAGTTGTTGTATTTCTATACCACTGTAAATCATTCTTATACATCTCCATAATTAGTTGCAATTAAATATTGTTCTTACCTTTGAGAACAAGGATGTAGGATGTCGGTTCAGGGTCCTCGGCGGTGCCTCTATAACCAGTTCAATCATGAATTCGAATGCACTGGGCATTTGCCAATATTAATATTCCATGACCAAAATCATGAAATATTTATAGGGAAGAATTACTCTGAGACTTATTTAAAAAGTTTTACGAATCACCACAACATGATTTCGTTTATTTAAAAAAAGATTCAGAATAATACATAGACAAAAATTTCAAAGGCAAAAATAACACAAACACGTAAAAGTCTTCACCCGAAGTGTGGCCCCGAAAAACCCTCTTCCAGGTCTTTTATACTAACTCTATCTTTTTGGGCCACCTTTATTATGGGCTGTCATTATAGTACAGACAATTCCCTTATAAGGTAATACTTGGGACTTATCCTAGTCTCTCTAGCATAAGCTTTGCACAAGCACACATACAGATTCTCTATTATTGTTGTTCACACTTATTTTATGCAGCATGTACATTAAAAGGCTCATAGTAAGTTCCTCTATCGCAACCCTTTTGACCCTTCTCCGACATCACACATTTTCTATGTTTGAAGCGAGAGACGTCAAAAGTTCTTCTACAAAACTACATTGGGTTTTAACACCACTAAACATGTTGTATAGCCTACTTATAGCTATACAATACACTTCTAAAAATGACCCTTAAGGTTGCTAGCCAAGCTCAAATTAGGCTTTAAGTAACTTGAGTTTGCTCTGCAAATTCAACACATCCTCAGTTGAACATTTTATTTCATTTTCAACCATAAAACTGTTTGCAATTTTTATTATCTTCTTTTTTAATTGTTCAACTTGTTTGATAATCTCTTTGATAGCTCTTTTTGCGTGGTCCCTCTGGAGCTGTTTAACTATAAGAGTCCATAAAAATCTCAACTTTGCCCGTGACTTTAACATTTCTTTTTTCTGCTTGTTAAATATATAAATAAATAAAACCAGTAAGAAATCTGAAAGGAGGAAGGAATCAAGTTAAACACTGAACTCTACTTACATTAAATATTTTGACAGAAACTGTTTGGCCCTTTAACTGAACAGGAATCCTCCTCTACCTTACAGAGACACTTTACTGAGGAGACACACACATGATAAAGTGCTGACAAAGTCCAGCTGTCATGAGAGTCAATGTGGGAAACACAAAGTCTGACAAGAGATGACAAACACTGACAACTACCCTGGCTTGAGGAGCACTGGGTGTTAATAATAGGCTAGGAAAGCATCTACACAGCAAACGACAATTTGTGAATTAAAAAAAACAGAACTATATCACAGAAATGTATTGATTTTTTTTCTTTTTCAGTACAAAAAAACACAATGTGTTGAAATAAATATTATCAGCCTTCCCAATTTCCTCCCCAAAATAAAATAAAATTTCCATGCACATAGTCAGTCTGATTTAATCCTTTAATAGAAAATATAGACATCAATTCAAAACAACAATTAAGCAAATCTAAAACAAATACATGAAACACACAGAGTCTCTATACCAGGGATAGGCAACTCCGGTCCTGGAGGGCCACTGTCCTGCAGAGTTTAGCTTCAGCCCTGATAAAAACTCACCTGCCTGTATCTATCTAGTAATCCTGAAAACACTGATTGCCTTGTTCAGGTGTGTTTAATTAGGGTTGTAGCTAAACTCTGCAGGACAGTGGCCCTCCAGGACCGGAGTTGCCTATCCCTGCTCTATACAGTATATTAAAAAGCTCTGTTATAAACAATGAAGATTTAAGCTCAGAGTTCATGCCATGTGTTACTTTCTGACTGTCAGAAACTCCTGCAGGACATTAAGTGAACATGCTTTTCTGATAATTGCTCACAGCTGCTGTTTGTTAACATATTTCCCAAAGTAAATTCCAACAACTTTTAGCAAAATATAAAAGTCCGCCAGCAGTGGGTCTGCATTTAAGAGGAGTTTTATTTTTATAAGTTGAAGGTGCTGTGAAATGTTAAAAACTGTTGTGGTGGAGGCTTAAAGTTAAAGATTTTTTCCCCCTTCAAATTTCTAAGGCTACATGATAGAAATGTATCAATTCAGAGAAATAGCAAAAAAGAAAAAGAAAAAAGCATGGTCTGGAAAAACTAAAAAAATCGAATATTTTGAAAGCAATGCATTGTTTTTTTTCTCAGAAATTATAGCTGAATTTGAAGATTTGAATACAAAGTGCAACATAAAACATACAGCTAAAACATACTGTATATAGGATATTAAACACCTAAACTCTGCAGACCACTTAAAAACTGAAAACTGATTTTGCTGCAGTGGGTGTGGTTTGAGTTATAAAGTCCCTCCTTGTTTTCCTGGCTCCTCCCCCACATCATCATAGTCTATTAAAAAAACAAGAGCAAATTCATGTATCAACATGATTTAAAAAGTATTATAATGAACACAATGTTTTCAGTCCATTTAAATTAGCTTTTGAGACAACAGAACAAGAGAAATTTATAATATTAAGCTATTATAAGGGCTACACCAAAATTATTCAGTAAAAAAAAGTGTCAATAACGTACCAGATATGTCACTCATATATTCCCCGACATTCTTCACATCATCATACTCCTCCTGAACACCCTCTAATATAAATGTGTCTATTATTAATTACATGCAAAAAGTCTTCATACTTTACATGCTACTATAATTTGACAAATAAATAAGAAAATAAACCCTGTTCTAATAAGTGTATAATTGAAACCCACACCTGCTTTATCATTGAAGAACTGTCGTACAATGACGACATCATCATAGTTTTCTGCTAAACAAAATAATGAAAAATGATATATATGCATTGTGTTAAGACCTAAAAAAATAATTGAAAGAAATAAACCTGTATCATGATGTCTCTGTTCAGCATTGATTACATCATCATAATTCTCTGATGTGTTTTGTTGCTTTTCTAAATAATTTAATAGAAAAGAGAGAATAAACAGAAACTAATTCACAGGCCAAATAGATAATTAAATGAAGTGAATTTCTGTGATCAGTCACTGACCTGTTGGGCCTTCAGTGGTGCTGACGTCATTATAGTAGTCAGCTGTGACTCCTACTGCAGATTTTGATGTGAAAAAGAAAATAAACACATACATAAATACCAACATACATACAGCACATACTATTGTTACTATACAGTACATACATATTATTGCATATTATTATTAAATACTGCTAAGATAACTTTTTTTATCTTAATGTGTTTAATTTAACAAACATACATACTTTTCTGTATGTAGCGGGTAACATTATTATATTTCAGTCCTCTAACCTGAAAGAAGCTCATCAGCATCTTCATACCCAGAATGCTGTTCGGTAGAACGGACACTTCCTGTTAGGAAGGAGCAGAACTATCAGATACATGTTCACAATCACAAATCAGCTAAAACCCCCATATGCTTTGGATCATTTCAGAATCAGAAATCAGAAAGAGCTTAATTGCCAAGTGTACTTGCACACACACACACACACAAGGAATTTTTCTTGTAAATGAAGCTTCCAGTGCACACATATAAATACAACAATAAGACACATATAAAATTTGAAAGGTATAAGACACAGATTAGGCATATTTACAGATATTAACATATTTACAGTTAACAGTATTATGGTTAATAAATAAATATTTCACTAAACAGTGGGAGTTTTGCACTAAGAGAGGCCTTATGAGGCATTTAACTGTTCAGGAGGGAGATGGCCTGTGGGAAGAAGCTGTTCCTAAGCCTAGATTTTCTAGTGCCTAGATCGTTCTGAATCGCCAGCCGGACGGCAACAGTGCAAAGAGGTTATGGCCAGCATGAGTGGAGTCTGTGGGTCCTGGAGGGTGGGAAATAATCATTTCAGCAGTCCGGACTGTCCATTGTAGTCTTCTGATGGCTTCTGATTTGGTAGCTGAACTAAACCAGACAACTACTGAAGTGCATAGAACAGACGGCTGAATAAAACTGGCTAAGCAGCTCCTGTGGAAAGATAAACTTCCTCAGCTGGCGAAGCATTTTCTCAATGGAGTCTATCTGGAACTCCCACTTCAGGTCCTGAAGAGATGGTAGAGCCCAGGAACCACGAGGCCAAAGTGCTGTTCATGATGGTAAGGGAGGGGAGTCCTGGGATGTTCCTAATGAAGTCCAATATTATCTCCACTGTTTTGAGCATGTTCAGGTCAAGGTTGTTGTGACTTACCAGAACATCTCTTCTGTATGCAGATTCATCACCATCCTGGATGAGGCTGATGACTGTGGTGCCGTCTGCAAACTTCAGGAGCTTAACAGAGGGATCAGTAGAGGTGAAGTCATTTGTGTAGAGGGAGAAGAGTAATGAGGAGAGCAAACATCCTTGGGGAGTGCCAGTGTGCTGATTGTGCAAGTGTTGGATGTGAATTTTCCCAGCCTCACTAGCTGCTGCCTGTCTGTCAGGAAGTTGATGATCCACTGACAGATGGAGGTCGGCACAGAGAGCCGAGTTATTGGGGGGTGTGCATTGTCTAATGTCCAGCTGTTTGTCTCTCATGAAAGTTATAGTTAAAAGTTGACTGAAGACAGGACAAACAAACAATAAATGACAAACAATCAATAAAAACAAACACTGAGGAGCTCCAAAACAAGGCAGCCATCTGTGGCGCCATCTTCAAGTTCAGCTCATACTAATTTAAGGAAATCCATTCCTTCTTGACTCTAACATTGACTCACACCTAAATATAACACTAACCCTTAATCATCACACAAACAAGGTCACAGAGATGAATCTGTGATTTACTCCTCTTACCCCTCTGAATTCAGTGATGAGTCTGATGATCACGACAAATCAAGCACTATAACATTTACTCACCCCTCTGAGTGAAAACACTGTGTCTATTACTGGGTCTGTGATGAATCTCCTCATAAACGGCCTCAGTCTTCGTCCTGTGTCTCCTCTTAGAGAGAGCTGTGAGTGTAGACAGACAAACCTGCTGTCAGTTCACAACACATGACTGATCACACACTGAATAAGACACAATATGACAGTCTCTGGATCTCTCCTACCTCTCCTCATCACTCTGTTCTGCTGAATCAGTATAAGCAGTGGCACTAAGAGCAGTAAGAGCAAAACTCCCAGTACAACCACAAGCACAAAGAGAGACACTGGAGGAGTTTGTGGAGGAGTGACTGATGTTGAGCGCACTGTCTGAGAAACTGGAGGAGAAGCTGATGTTGTTGTGGCAGGAGTAGTGGACACTGACAAATCTGGCAAAACAGACAAAAACACATTGGAAAAAGCCAATACACAAATATTATTACCACTTAAACAATTTAAAAATGAATAATATTGGTCAGTGTTTTGCTCTGACTTGCACAGGTGAGTCCAGCGTGCTCTTTGTGGGAGCAGTCAGTGTGGTTCTTCAGGGAGAGAGGACAGTCCCACAGGTGAATCTCATTCCCTCTGCACTCGACTCTGTTCAGCCACACAACACCTTCACCAGCACCAAAGACTGAATTCCCATCAGCCCTCAGTGCTGCTCCACAACCCAGCTGCCTGCAGACCACCTGAGCATCGCTGATGTCCCACAGATCAGCACAGACTGAACCCCACACAGCGTTATGATACACCTCCAGCCTCCCAGAGCACCGGCCCAAACCTCCACTCAGTCTGAGAGGAACATGATCTAAATCACAGCCAAGTGGATACATTATTGGCCAACAGAGTTGTCAAGACAGAAACACCTACAGTGGGGCATGTCTGTGGAGTGATATTAAATTCTCTTGGTTCCCCAGAACTAAATCACATACAGTACATACAACATATATGGCTGTTATGATTTTTATGTTCTTCTAAATCAAATTAACTTACCTGAACACTGTCTCTGATGTGGAGATGTGGAGCATGACAAATAGCTTCTAGGGGACTCATGACTCTCCTGTTCTGTAATCACAAGTAAATTCAATATTATATAGACACATTTTGTTTATATACTCAATAATGTTAACTGAATATTGTTGTATTTTTAGAGATGGAAATTGCAATGGAAATCAGTCTTACCTGAGCAGGTGATATGGGCCACTTCATCTTCACCACAGTCATTCTGTCCCCAGGGTGAAGATGGACACTGCCACAGATTGGAATCATGTGGTCGACATTTCACTTTATCCAGCCAGTTACGAGCTGATTCCAGTCTTGGGATAGAATCGGAAAAAGCACCAGATCTTCCACAGTTCAGCTCTTGACAGATCAGACCCGTTGTGTCTCTGTCCATCTGGTTTACACACACATTACCCCAGGATCCATTGTAGAAAACCTCCACATTCCCTTCACAGCCCTCAGTTAACCTGATCTCTTTAAACTCTAGATGGAAACATGAACACAACCTCTGATTTCATCCAGCCCTACAGTATTATTTTCAACCACAAACTCATTCAGGTAACATTACATATATACAGAGGTTGGACAATGAAACTGAAACACTGGCCAATAAAGTGCTGGAGGTTTAATGCCTATATATGCCTATATGTATATATATCTGGTGGCCAATCTTCACTGATTTTGAATTCCATCAGCAAGAACAGAATGTGAGAAGGTTGAATTAGCAGAGCAACAGCACAGCTGTACATAAAAATATTGCAACCACAAAACATAATGGGAGACATATCAGAGTTCAAAAGAGGACAAATTGTTGGTGCGCATCTCGCTGGCTCATCTGTGATTAGAAAAACAAGTCTTTGTGGTGTATCGAGAGCTATGGTATCCAGGATAATGTCGGCTGTAGAGCCGTAGTAAACCACCACGTAGGACGAACCACATCCAACAGGAGTAACTGTCGACACATGAGAAAGCTACTAGGATGAGGATATCCCGGATTGTATCCAAAAAAACATAAAACCACAGCTGCCTAACTCACTGCAGAATTAAATCCGCACCTCAACTCTCCTGTTTCCACCAAAACTGTTCGTCGGGAGCTCCACATGGAACACATGGTCGGGCTGCTATAGCCAAACCTTTGGTCACTCGTGACAATGCCAAATGTCGGTTTCATTGGACTGTGGACAATGTAAAACATGTATTGTAAGTTCACTGTCCACCTTCGTTGTCTTTCCCACATCCATGGGAGTTACAGTGTGGAGAAGCCCTAAAGAGGCTTAACACCCGGACTGTTGCGTGCCCAGAGTAAAGTACAGGGGTGGATCAGTGATGGCTTGGGCTGCAATATCATGGCATTCCCTACTGTGTTTGATGGGCACGTCACTGCCAAAGACTACCGAACCATTCTGGAGGACCATGTGCACCTAATGGTTCAAGCATTGTACCCTGAAGCACATTGTGCCGTGTATCAGCATAATAATGCTACATACAGCAAGACTTGTGACAGAATGAAATGATGAACATGAAAGTGAAGTTGAACACAGCCTGAACAGTCAAATCAAGTATATTTGTATAGCGCTTTTCACAATACAGATTGTATCAAAGCAGCTTCACAGTATTAAAATAAAATAATACAACAAAGTTTGTTTCTAGTGGAATTTATTGATTGATAGAATAAAATTAAATTAAATATCCCCAAAATATCCCCAGATCTCACCAGATCTAAATATTTTTGAGCCACATTTTGGAGGAGCAAGTCAAAAAACGTTTTCCTCCATCAGCATCACATAGTGACCTGACCATTGTTCTGGAAGTGTAATGGCTCAAAATCCCTCTGGCCACTATGAAGGACTTATATCTGTCATTCCCAAGACAAATTGATGCTGCAAAAGGAGTCTACTAATAAACTACACCATATTAATAATAATAGACTACAACATACTTGTTGAGAAGTTGTGTGTCCCTAAGTGTTAAGGTGCCAAGTATGTGCCACACCCCACTTAGCTTGTTAATTTTCCGATTAACTTTTAGCTCCACCCACCTGATCCAAGCTAATTAGGACACTATCAGGCTTTATAAATTGCACCTGTGCCCACAGCACCTTCATTCTGGTGCACATGGATGCACTGTGCAGAGGACTGAGTTCTTTCTCCTTTGTTTTCCCTGCGTGTGTGTATTTGACCATGTAAGTGCTTTTGTTTGACACTTAACTATTATTCTGTATTTCTTAAGTTTATCCTAAATGTGTTTATTTTGCTGTATTTCCTGCTTAGGCATGTTCTTTAGTTATTTACATATGTATTTGAGATTATATTATGAGTAGATGGCTTAATGTATTGTTTAAATTACTTTATTTCCTGTGAATTCCATGTTATGTTTATTGTGAACTAAAACATTGTATTTCTGTTCTTGTAGAAACCACACGCTCACACATACACCCCTACATACACACCCATATCCAATACCTGATTTGGAAGGAAAATAAAGACCTTAACATCAGAGTGACTAGACTGGACCTGTTTTTACTGACAGCCCCATTGGCTTCAAGCTAGCTACCTAAGCATCCTCTTACTCCTTTTCAATACTAATGAATTATTGTGGTCTCAAACCACAGATTCAGTTTCACTGTAAAACCCCTGTATGTGTAACTGAAAAATTTTAGATATTCTCAGAAGATATTTTAGATTTTAAATGTTACTGAATAACAATTTTTCACAACACTGAAATGTTTACCTGAGCACACGACTCCTACATCCTCTTTGTGTTGACAGTCATGTTTCCCCCAGCCTGGAGAAGAGCAGTTCCACAGGGACGTCTCATTCCCCTCACACTCCACCTCATCCAGCCATATGGGTCCAGAACCAGGACCAAACCAGGCTGGTACCTGCTGGTTACTGAGGGCCACTCCACACTGCAGCTGTCTGCACACCACATGGGCATCTTTAATATCCCAGGAGTCATCACACACTGTCCCCCATGAGCCGCTGTGAAAAACCTCCAGCCTCCCTGCACAGTCTCCCCCAGAACCCACCAGCCTGATGGACCCGCGACCTGATATTCAGAGAGAGAAAAACACATTATTGATCACTAACAACTGAAGAATCTGCCCAGATGTTGTTGTTCTCACCAAGGCAGGTGATTGACAGCTGTTGTGTGGAGCTGCAGTTGAGAGTTTGTGGAGAGCTGCAGTTCCCCAGATGAGCTTCACTCCCAGAGCACTGGAAGCCCGTGACACACTCATGACTGTGTTCAGGACTGGATGAAGAGGAGCCGGAGAAGTTCAGCACAGAGCCACAGCCCAGCTGTCTGCAGACCACAGAGGATTCAGTAAGACTCCAGGAGTCCAGCAGAACTCTCCTCCAGACCTGATGGATGGAAACTTCCAGCTCCCCCTCACACTGTCTCTCTCCAGACAACCGCACCAGACCGTCATGAACAGCCAGAGAAGAACCTGAGGAGAAGATCTCATGTTTTACTAAAATAAGAATTGTGTTATAACATGGTGAAAAAGAGAATAATGCTCTCAGTGTCAAATAAGTTTACCAGAGCAGACGACTCCAACATCTTGTCTATGAGAACATTCAGCTCGACTCCATGAAGAGACGGAACATTCTGAGAGTTTTGTTTCATTCCCGTCACAATCAAACACATCAGCCCAGATTTCACCACTTCCCTCTCCAAACCAGTCTGATCCCACAACAGACACAGCAATCCCACAATTCAGCTGTCTACAGAGGACACTGGCAGCTCTCATATCCCAGCATGCATCACACACTGAGCCCCATTCATTAAGGAACCGAAGATCCACTCTTCCAGAACAGGAGTTTGAACCGTTCATGAGTTTAGCATCTGTGTAACCTGAATAAAAAACATAGAGGTTAAAATAAAGTATAATGCAGCTGACAGAGAATATATACTGTTTTAAATTCAAACAAAGAGACACTGAATATTTATAATTTACCAGAACAGATCAGGCCCACATTATAGTCACTGGTACAGCTTTGTTCGTGTGATAATGAAATTGAGCAAAATAAGATCTGAGATTCATTTCCTCTGCACTGAATCTCTTGTGTCCACATTTGAGCGTCTCCTTTGCCAAAAGCATCTTCTCCCAGCACCTGTACAGGAGCCCCACAGTCCAGCTCTCTACACACAACCTCTGCATCCTGCTGGTCAAAGGCAGCGTCACACACTGAAACCCACGACTGATCATCAAGTATCTCTAACCTCCCAGAGCAGCGAGAACCTCCAACCAGCCGGACTTCTGAAGAACAACACAGGAAAAAACTAAATTTAAAGTTAAAGAACTTCAGTAATGAGTCAGTCATATAATCAATATATCAATCAACGAGAAATCATATTTTCCTTAATCTTCTGATATAAAAGATATTTATTATGAAAACATATTCTAAATGTCAGCAAAACTTTTTCCCAGTCCAAAAGGACTTGAAAGTAACCTACAAAAACAGCTCATATACAAAACAGTGTATAGTTATTTTTACTGTAAAAATCTAAATGCATTACATGACCGCATTGACCGCCCACATTTCAACATTTTCATGTCAACAATGTCGATGAATGAATCCTATCAGGGAATTACATTAGAATGTAGAGTTAGAAACAAACTTCTAAATTTTATTTTTACTCTGATTATTACAGTCTGACCTTAACAGTTTGTGCTGTCAAAAAGAAGCTGGAAAATGGTCACAAAAAATTAATTATCACTGCTTTTGGTGCAATTGTTTTGGTGCATTAAGACAGGATTTTTAGCTTTAGCTTACCTGAACAAATGACTTGAGCGCTCTTATCAAGACACACATCAAGATCAGTTGGTTGTATGAATCCACATTTCTTAAGAGTAGACTCTGATCCAGTACACATTGCATTTTTCATCCAAAACGGTTTTGATCCCAGTCCAAAATGAACATCATACAGAGCATCTACAGGTTCTCCACAGTCCAGCTCTCTACACACCACTGCAGCATCAGCCAAATCCCAACCAGCTCCACACACTGTTCCCCACTGACCTCTATGAAGAACCTCCACTCTACCAGCACAGCGACTGCTGCCATTTACCAGTCTCACATTTCTTATGTCTATGAATGTAAGAGAAAAGGCTATTGTAAATTTAAATGTAAATTTTGAAATGTATGGAGCAAATGTAAATAAAATTAAATGAAATGTGCTTTGTTGTAATTTGAACTGTTACCAGTACACAGCAAACCAATGTTGTGCTCATGTGAACAGTTGTTTTCATGTGATGGTGATTTTGAACAGAGGTGAATCTGAGACTCATTTCCTCTGCACTGAATCTCTTGTGTCCACATCTGAGCGTCTCCTTTGCCAAAAGCATCTTCTCCCAGCACCTGTACAGGAGCCCCACAGTCCAGCTCTCTACACACAACCTCTGCATCCTGCTGGTCAAAGGCAGCGTCACACACTGAAACCCACGACTGATCATCAAGTATCTCTAACCTCCCAGAGCAGCGAGAACCTCCAACCAGCCGGACTTCTGAATAAGACAACACAGATCAACAAAAGCATGGCTTATTTATGGGGTTTCAAGATAATCATTTGTACATCAAAGCCATTTTATTTTTAGTCTTATAATGAATAAAGTAAAAACACAAAAGAAAACCACAACAAAAATAAATATAAAATGTAATAAATATAAAAAATAAAATACTTTATACTTTACCTGAGCAGATGACTCCAGCATCTCTACTATGATCACAGGTGCTTTTACCCCATCCTGATGATCCACAGTTCTTCAGTGTTGACTCTGATCCAGTACACATGACACAACTCAACCAGATTGGTCCTGATCCTGGTCCAAAATGAGCATCACTCAGAGCATCTACAGGTTCTCCACAGTCCAGCTCTCTACACACCACTGCAGCATCAGCCAAATCCCAGAAATCATCACACACTGTTCCCCACTGACCTCTATGAAGAACCTCCACTGTACCAGCACAGCGACTGTGACCACCAACCAGCCTCACATTCACACTGTCTAAATATTAAGCAGTAATAATGAGAGATTAAAGATGAAGGGATGAGAGTTCAATTTACAGCATTACAAAGTGGGACAACTGGGAAAATGGGACACATACGTCTGAGTATTTAAAATGAATATTCAGAGTTCAATACAAGTTTAGCTCAATCAACATCATAGGTGTTTTGATTAACAAAAAAATAATTATGCTGACTCCCTTTTATTAAAAAAATAGGGTTTCAATTATCCTAAAATGTATTATTGTTTCAGCTGTAAATAGTTAAAAACAATTACAAGGTTTATACCATTATGTTGTCATGGAAACAAAGTTTAAAACTGGAAATAACTTTGCACAGAAAAGATTAGTGCGCATTTTTTCCACACTATAATCATGTTAACACATATTTGTTTAAGTCTTGTTTCTATATTATTGAGACAGTGAGTATTTTAAAGTTTACAGAAACCCCTTTTTTTAAAGGGGGAACAAGTAGAAATGTATTATTTAGGTAAAAAAATATTTGCCACAAATTATGTTGATTGAGCTTAAACTATATTAAACCTGGTCTATTCTTTTAAAATATATTTTTCCCTCTATATAGTTCTTCTGTAGATGAGGTCTTGCATTGTTTAAGACACTAACATTGTAACCCTATAAAAGGCCATTAGTTTTAGTTTTTTTCTTGATCACAACTTCTTGACATAACATTATACAGCATTTATCCTGCTGGGTTATGAATGAGTGATTCTTTTTCTTTTTTTATGAAAACGTTCATGGGACTTGCTCAAGCTAACATATCTGTCACTAATATTTCCAAATCAGTGTTTATCAAATCAGAACTCCAAATGTGTGATCAATTTTACGGCCACCCAGCTCAAGGGACAGAGATGCCTGCATGGTTATAGAATAATGTTTGACACATGAGACACAGAGAAAAAGTGATCAATGTATGATTTTTTTTTTTTTTTTTAGATAACAGAAGATTGAGACAACCTTTACAAAGTTGATATCACATGAAAAATGTAATTGCGATCACAAGACAACAAGACAAAAAACTACAATAACGGCCTCTTAGGGTTTCAATAAATAAATATTAATATTATTTTGATAACAATATATTATAATGAATAAAAAGAAGACACTCATGTAAAACTTATTTGTAGCTCTTTATAAAATGGAGAGACAGAGAGAGAAAGAGAAAGAGATAAACTGCCTGTTAAACACAGGAGCACATTCAATATATTGTGACAATGCGATTACACGGGCATCTAAAAACACACATTACAGTATAGTTTAATTTTAAGATCTTAGATAACATAACCATAGCTCTTCATTTAAAATAAATAAATAAATAAATAACAACAAAAAAACAACAACAATCTCTTTAATTGCATGTCTGCTTACCAGCTGTGATGAGTATTATAACTGAAGACAGTAAAATGAGTGTCAGGCATCTCTCCATCTCTCTCTGCTTGATTAATTCAACATCCAGTACAAGCTTCTCCGCACTGATGATACAGAAGTACAGGCGTCCTCTCTCAGCCCCCTTAATGAGAGAGAAAGAGGTTCAAAACCCGCCAATCACACTCGCTGTTACCTTATTAGACAGAACAGAGGAAATCATCAAACAACTTCAGTGACAAATCAGAGGAGGCATTTATGATCTTCTCCATATATATATATATATAACTGTGAATGAACTCCTCCTCCCCACCCATCAAGACTGAGGGGATGCAGAAATACACACACACACACAAACACACACACACACACACACACACACACACACACACACACACACACACACACACACACGCATATTTGACTGACTTACAGGATACAGGAAACTCTCCAGTTTATTTACAGCATCAAAGCCCAACACCTGCAGAGAAGAGATAAAAGCACTGATAACTGTGATATTAGTGTTTGCATATGTTAGCATGATATTAACATGTAATAAACTCAACTATTTAAATTAAATATTATTGTCAAATAGCAATTTTTTTTTAAAAGAGGCAGAAAATACATTCTCCTTAAAATGTATTTTTGTGAAACATCTCATCACTTTCTCAAGATAATTCTCATCTTTTTTAAATGCATGTACATTTAACACTTAATTTGTATTATATTACAAAAAAACCTACTTAACGCTGCTCTGGGGGTGTTTCTAAAACAGCGGCTGTGAAAGTTGACATATTTCTCTCTTCTGACTGCAATTATCAATCTCTCTCTTTTTTTTTACTCTTTTGAAAGTTGTGAAAACTCTGTTGTGGCATTTTTCTTTTGCTATTTGAGCAAATGGAAACACAAAAAATATATATTTAATGTAGTCTCTCATGCACTGCTATATAAGTTTACACGCCTTTCACTTCTGAGACTGTGATAGGCAATTTAGTAGTATTTTATATGTCTATGGTTCAATTAAGCTTGGTGATGAAAGTTAATATGCTAAATAAAATTATATATTTAAATGCTTAAAAGTTTTTTAAGTATTTTAAATACAAATTACAGTCCCTCAAAGAATTTAATTACAAATTACATTTCATGTTTTTTTGTTGAGGAAAATTCAAATTACTAAATATTTAAAAGTAATTAAATACATATTTCAAATACGTGTAATTAAAATACTGCCCATCTCTGCTAACAACTAGGGATGTGAGCCACAGCTAATTTCCTTAATGTTTAAACTGTTATAGAATATTTTTTTTATTTTTAAGAATTTTTTTTAATAATAATTAAGAATGACATTTGACATTGAATTTTACATCTTATTACACACACACACACACACACACACACACACACACACACACACACACACACACACACACACATATATTATATATGATAAAAGACAGTGCTTCGGAAAATCTGAACTTTGCAATTTATGTATGAAAAAGATTAAGGCCTTAGGTAAGAAGGTACTTACATCAGGAGCTGCTAAGTTAAGACTGTGTCTTAAGAACTAGTCTGACCAAAAGCAATTAATTACTGCTAATCAGTCTTACTTTTCAGATTCAAGTTCGACCAAATAACCTTTTTTATGTAACTGATAAAAAATAAATAAATAAAAAGTCCAGTCTTGAAGAAAATAATGAGATGACTACCTTGTAAGTCTAAGAAGTTTATGCAACCGGCCCCAGGTCTTAAATCAGCTGCCTTCCCATAATACCTTTCAGCTGCCTCATCCTGTCTGTGGACAAACACACACATTTACTAGAACCTGTAAGTTATTATGAAAATGATTATGCATAAATACATGATAATAATAATAATAATTATTATTATTAAAATAACAATGCAACTATAAGCATTTGACATACTTAAAAATAATTATAAAATACTTAAAAGTATTTGACAATAACAACAGCAATGCAACATTATCAAATATTTGGTGTTCATGATTAAAACATTAATTTGACTCCTATAATTAAATAATTATACATATTATGCATACATAAATACATTATTAACAACAACAAGTAGGCTATGTGATGATAACGGCCCATGAATTTAAATAAATAAAAACATTAATTTGACTGTTTGATATAGATTACTTTTAGCCTTTCTGTCATGCTTGATTAAGATTGGTTAATCATGGCATTAATTCTGTTCTAATATTGCTGTGTAATGAGTGTTGGCCCAAAGAGATTGAGAGTGGACGATGGGGGAGGAGTCGGAGGACATGAGGCAAAAATTAGTCTTTCACATTTGCAATACTATCAACAACCACAATTAAGTGAAACCTATGATTATTATTTTTTTTTTTGTGTGTGTGTGAATTGACCATTAGTATTACAGCTGTGAAAGAGACCTACAGCAGCAGTAAACAGACTGGAGCAGTTTGAGCTCAGAAAGACTCTTGACAGGATTTCTGAAGAAGACACTTTTAGCTTACAACAAATGATATCAATATCTGTAAAAAGTTTTGAAAGTAACATGCGGGCCATGATATTACAGATTAACCACAGGTAAAGTCAAGTCTTTATACAGGTTGTTTCACAGAATTACCGTGATAAACAGGAAATGATGATTCAATGATGCAGTAAAGCAGCTCTAAAAGACAACAGTTCAATGTTGATTTAGTTCGGTTCAATAATTGTGTAAAGTTCATCAAGAATGAGTTCAGTTCTGATGTCATCATCCAGCTCAGTTCAGACCGATATTGTCAGTGCAGTCAGATCAATAATATTGTTGAATATTAAGTGTCTCCAACTAAGCAAGCCAAAAGCTGACAGTTAAGGAACCCAAACTACACGGTGACAGAAATGAAAGGAAAAAAAAAATCCAGGAGAACACGCCCGTTTCACACATACTCCGTGTGCAATGTATGCGGTGCAGCATGCGCTATAGTGCTTTCACACATGCTGCGTTTGCAGTGCGCAACTGACCCGCGGCTGTAGCCTACCACAAACACATAGGCCTACTGTTTTTATTTCAAATCCAGAAGTTATCAGTAACTTTTATTTCAAAAAAGTTTTGTCAGCATTCCGATTCTCTTTGTACACATATACACTATTTAACCCATTTAAGCCCACCGGCAACTATAGTTGCCGCAGTGCATAGTTGTCATTTTCCTTTTGTAAATATTTTTCTAGATGTTGTCCATGTTTTATTTCTCAATGACATGCAAGCAAACAACCAAATAAAGGATTTCAAGAAAAAAAAAAAGTATTCACTTCCTCCCTGTCACATGAGGCTGTCAACTTCCTACCCCTACTTCCAGGAAGCATTGCGAAGGCAAACCCTCCGAAAGAAAGGTCATTTTAGTGTTACTAATATGTATTTTTTGTTGACATATATATATATACATAATCATGAAGGTCTCTAGAATCATCCAAACAAAACAAATATTACAAGAGATCTATAGTTTTTTGTATACTTAGTCAAAAGTCCAAGCGGCAACTATAGTTGCCGGTGGGCAAATGCCTTGTAAGTACATATATCATGGGAAAATGGGGTATACTGTGTTAATAGGTTAATAAATCAAGTTTATTGGTCTTGTTTAGTGCATAAACATAACTTAACCCTTTAAATGACATCTCTATATAGATATATTTTTTTCTTCATTCTATTTATTTGTATTTATTTATTTTCATTTAACTTTTTGATACACAATGCCCTGTTATGGCTGCACTTTGTTCTGCACTATGTTCCACAACTTTATAACTTTCATTCATGGGGATAACATGGATAATTTGACATGGTTTAGTGTAAGATTATTGGCCAAATCTTGGAAAATGCAGTTTTAAAAGTAAAAAAAAAAAAAAAAAAAAAAAACACTTTAACCAGTAGATGGCTGCAGAGCTCTAAAAGTAGCTACTAAAAGTTTCAAACTAAAAGACTTCTTTTCACAAGTTTTCCAGTTAGATTCATATCTACATATAATGAAATCACAATTATAACAATAAAAGTTACTTTTTGTCAAAGTTTGGCAGTTTTTGTACTGAAAAAAAAAATGTTACATTATGATTAGAATCAAACCTGATCAGGATGTTACAAAGAGAAAAGTTGGAGATTTAGAGTTTATCATTTATTTCAAACATCTGTTTTTCATATAATTCTACAAATTTAAAGTGTGCCACTTCATTTCTGTCTATGTGTGTTCTTGTTGTTTCTGATTTTGAGGATGAATTTTGTCCATTGATCAAATTCATTTGATTCTAATCATAATATAACATTACTGAAAAACAGATTTTTTTTTCAGTACAAAAAGTGCCTAAACTTTGACAAAAATAAACTTTTATTATTATAATTGTGATTTCATTATATGTAGATATGAGTACAACTGGAAAAACTTGTGAAAAGATGTCTTTCAGTTAGTCAAAAAGCAAATAGCAAATAGTGGTGCTCTGCAGCCATCTACTGGTTAAAGTGATAATTTGTTACTTTTAAAACAGCATTTTCCAAAAGATGGGCAAAAATCTTACACTAAACCATGTCAAATTATCCATGTTATCCCCAAGAATGAAAGTTAGAAATGTGGGTGAAAAAGACCCTGAACAGCACACAATGGTTAAGGCAAATGGATTTGTTGTTTGTTGTGTTTTCATATTCAAGAGATTATAAGCTAGATGCAGTTTTTTTGGGTCTGCATCAAATGTTCTTCGACTTTTATACATAATAAATTTGTTTATGAATAAAGATTGATCTGTTGAAAGCAGTTATTTTGAGATAAATGCCAAATGTTCTCCTCCTATTCATATTTTACATTGAAGGGGTGCATACAACATATTTGCCCACCGGCAACTATAGTTGCCGCACATTCAAATATGATTTTCAAGAAAGAAAAAAAAAACCTGGGGAAAATAAATGCAGAACATGTTCACATAGGACACTATTAACAGGATTATATGCATGAAACCATTCAGAAAAATTTGGGCACAAATGGGTTAATAGACGTTTAAACACAATTTAACAACGTATTATTCATTGCTACTTCTATATAGATTTATATAGGCTATTAAGTTGCTCAAGCAAGTGGTAAACTATTTAACCATATAGCCTACTTATAATAAAATCGGGAAAAAAATAAATTAAAACTTAAAATTGACAAAAACTGCCGACTCTCATGCCTTTTCTTTTGCATTTAAATTTTAATACAACAAATCTTGCATGTCACAAAGAACTTGTTTTTCCACCTCCATGAATGAGACGAGTGTTGTTCATTATGTCGCCTTGTTGAGGTAAATTGTAGTTTTCCTTGCTTTACCCCGGTTTTAAAGTAAAAAAGATGACTGAAAAATAGTAGTATTAAATTAAATACATTTATGGTGAGAATACTACATTTTATTTAATTAAATGCATTTATGGTGAGATTATTATATTTTCAGGTCAATCTGTGTTTGACCACGAACCATGCGCTGTCATTTTAATTCAGCGCGTGCGTGCAGCACAGCAAAAATAGGCTCTGTGTTCAAACTATCTCTGCACTGCTGTATACGCACCGCACCTGGAACGGATCGCCGGACCGCATCCGCACCGCGTGCAGTGTGAAAGCTCTAACCTGTTAACATGGTTAACCTGTTAACGTATGCGGTGCGTATTTTTTTCCGCACCGCATACGCACTGGCACTGCAAACGGAATATTTGTGAAACGGGCGTGACGGGGGGGGAAGAACGAACATGGCGTAGTTATGATTCCAGACTGCACAAAAAATCAACCTGTGGATTGATCATTCACAACATTTCATAGCTTACTGTTTGACGTTCGAGTACATCTCACTCACACACACTTTGTGTTTGAGATCTCCATGGACAACGATTTTTATATTGTACTTTACATTCTATCCCCTAACCCTTACAAAAAACATTCAGCATTTTATATTTTCACACACAAAAAAATTGCTATTATGATTTATAATACTGAAACTTCAATGACTGAAATTATATTACTGAAACACATCTGTATCCACAAGATGGCAGTAAAAGAATGAAATGTGCTGGATCTGTTTGAACTGTCATTAGGGGCTACCAAGGTATAAATCAAAGCTCTCAAAATCTCCAACATGTTTAAATACAAACCAGCATGAATTGTTTCAAGTTATATTTTGTCAGTGTAATACTTTAGACTGCATACATTTTGAAGTTGTTTTTTTTTTTTTTTTTGTTAACATGTTTTGATAACATAAGAAAATCACAATAGAGATTAAATTAAGTCAACCATATATATATAAAAAAATCACAACAAAGACAAACAACAGAATAATCATGATAATGAATCAGATATTCTTAAAAGAGTCTGTTTATTCTTGGCTTTAATTAACATTATTTATATATTCAGAACATAGAAGAGCATTATGATCTCTCAAATAATGAGAAAGATTTTTTTCTCTTCAAAAATGCTGTTTGCTTAAATATTCAATACACACAATTTGTAATATTTAGTCATCTTTTTGGGTGAGATATGTACTTATTGCATTCTTATTAGGACAGTTGTTTTCTATTGGAGTAAATATACAACTTCACAATAACAACACAGACACTGAATAACATTTATGCAAACATCATATTTCAGGTTATTTAATGTTTTCTAACATATATTCAAAAATGTTCAGAAAAACAATTTTTGTATTGTAACTATCATGTTTTTTCACTGGAAGAGGAAATAAATGTTTAAATGTCAAAAGATTTAACCCTGACTCTGATTCATAACCCTGAACTGTGGCAATCATGGCAATAAACAATGCTTACTAGAAATGATCAAAGGGAACTCTAAAAGTATCGTTTAAAAATTTTGCCAAATATTTCAGGTATTTTGTTAAAGGGACAATGTGTAGCTTTTTAGGTATTTTATTATCTAAAATCAATATTTTTATTCATAAATATGTCCTCAATGGTGCACAAATACCTCTGCCAATGATCAGACTAATCCTCGTAAACAAAGAATTTATTATCTTTATATACATGGGACGGGTAGGTCCACGGAGGCTTCCATGTAGTTCCGCCATCTTGAAAAACTATAATAGCAGAGAGGGACAAAAAGTACTAGGCCAACGCGTTTCCACAACGCGTTTTCGTTCAGAAGATCTTTTTTTACAGTCTGGTTCAGAACCAGCGTCACGTGACTGAAGCCAGCAGAAGCGGAGGAGCAGAGCAGTGAGAGGCGCTTGTCACTGCCCCGGCAAGTTTAAACGGCTGCACTGCACGGTTATTTATAATGGAGGACCATATATGCTGAGTCACAGGATAAGGAGTCCTCGACGTTGAAAAAGTCCAAAATAGACCGTAAAAGGAAACGTGACCGGAGATTACAAAACAAGGGTTAATGTCGGGATAGCTAATGCAGGAGAAAGCTTTCAAAAGAGACGCTAAAGTTGCCTGCTTTCTTCTCGACAGGTAAGTCAATGTTACGGTCTTAATTACAAGCTTTTTTTTCATTGCTTGGTTGTGTACTTTATTATATAGACAGTAGAACATTTATAGTTAAGTTAAACAGGCTCTTTGATGAATAGCAGCTATTGAGTAAAGTAGAGAAGGCGCTGATGATGATGATGATGATGATATCTAACAATGCACGTACTTCAAAAAATATAACGAATAAAGAAGGCATTACTACTAATTACCATAGTTCATGTTTTTCACAGTCAGTAATTCATACTGTAACATTCTTTTTTTCGTTGTGTCAAGTTGCAGTTTGTTTTAAATAACAAACCTGTTCACCCAAAGGAAAACTCGATTAAGTAGAAGACAACCTGTCATAGCTTTTTGGTACATAAATGCTACCGTAGATGCAACACGCATTTGAAAACGTGAGGCGCTGTAGAGCACAATTCGTTTGAATGCAAAATACAATTTCACCACTAGATGGGAGAAATTCCTACACATTGTCCCTTTAAATTAAAAAAAAAAAAAAAATCCAGAAGCTGTAATGAGCAGTGGCAGTGGGTGTGGCCATCGAGTCAAACAGCTTCTCTGTCATCGTTTGACTCCTCCCCCACATCATCATAGTCTGCATTAAAGAAAGAGCAACAAAGTTCAATTTTGTGATTGCATCAGTTTTTCTAAATGAGTTTATTTTTAAAATCAGCAAATTACTATTCAAATAATTGTATAATTGTGTCTTTAATTGATTCTAAAATATGTATTAAATAATGAGGTGTTCAAACTTTTGACAGTATATAGTATATATATACAGTGTGTGTGTGTGTGTGTGTGTGTGTGTGTGTGTGATAAGATGTAAAATTCAGTTTCAATTCAGTTTTAAACTGATGGGTTAGGCCTAACCCTAAGTGATCAATTCGTAAATTGTGAATCTTTAACATGAAAGATATTCCAATATATTTAATAAGTGTAGGAATCATAAGACATAAAGCTTACCTAACAAGTTTCTCAAATCTTCAGTGATACTCCACACATCATCATACTCATCCTGATCTCCCTCTTTACACACACAAAAAAAATGCATGTTCACTATATCTTGTAGATTAATGTAGATTAAAAATGAAGTTGTGTGACTCACCCATTACACACTGAGAGCACTGTCCATTAATGATGACATCATCATAATCCTCTGGTGTGTCCACTACACACACTCTTAAATACAACATAATATGGGTGGAAAAATTTGTAAATTTATATATTTATATACTCCTTATTAATAGTTAGTAAGGTAGTTGTTAAGTTTAGGTATTAGGGAAAAAACACCTTTTCCAGGACCATAGGTCTGTCCACTAATTACTTCAAGTACTGTGGTGATGCACAATGACTGGTGGGTAAAGTTGATGAACCCTTATTCCCTATAGTATTTGCAGTGCCATTCACCACTTCCCTCTCCAAACCAGTCTGATCCCACAACAGACACAGCAATCCCACAATTCAGCTGTCTACAGAGGACACTGGCAGCTCTGGCATATCCCAGCATGCATCACACACTGTGCCCCATTTACTGAAGTACTGACGCTCAACTCGACCAGAACAAGAGTCTGAGATCAGTGTAACCTGCACAAAATGTATTGAAACAAAACAAAAGTTTAAGAACACTTACTGCTCTTTAGAAAATAGATTTAATCTTTTTTTGTCTGCAATACATGTAAAGAGAGGTCAAATATGACTTAACCAGAGCATATTACTCCTACAGCATTGTCATGGGAACAGTGTATTTGAAGAGTTGGATGTAGGACAGAACGCAAAGTGTGATTCGTTTCCTCTGCACTGAATCTCTTGTGTCCACATCTGAGCGTCTCCTTTGCCAAAAGCATCTTCTCCCAGCACCTGTACAGGAGCCCCACAGTCCAGCTCTCTACACACAACCTCTGCATCCTGCTGGTCAAAGGCAGCGTCACACACTGAAACCCACGACTGATCATCAAGTATCTCTAACCTCCCAGAGCAGCGAGAACCTCCAACCAGCCGGACTCCTGAAAGAAGAGAATACACATAAAAACATTTACTTCCAAGTCTTGAATGTGGCATACCTATCAAAATGAAGTGTTTGAAAGAGAGGGTCAAAAACAGGATAGAAAATAGCTTATTACTTCTAAATCTGAATGTTTTTTGATGTAAAAATCTTGATAACATTATAAGTGGACCTCAGAGAACATTATAAATGTTTAAAAAGAATGCAGTTCATAACCCCTTTAACACAAATATCTCTTTTAAATAAAGATTAATTTACTGACGTCTTTCAAAGATTATAGTGTGATTTAATCTGCACCGGGCAAAAAGTACAAATGTTTTGTGAAAAGCCATCAGTAATGAGCCTTATTTAGACAGAAAGGAGGCATGTTTGCATGGAAAAGAACAACGACTCTTTTAAACAAGTAAAAACATAGTGCCATTTTGGCAATGAATGTAACCGTTTAATTAGTTTGTGGATGGTTAGAAAGTAAGACGCAGCTTTTTGCACTGATAGCACACGCAAATGTGCTGCAACTGTTTAGGGAACTGTTTACTGTAAGTGTTTTGAAGATCAATCTCACTGACCTGAGCAGATGACTCCAGCATCATTACTATGATCACATGGATGACTTAATAATCCACAGTTCTTCAGTGTTTTCTCTGATCCAGGACACATGACACTACTCAACCACATTGGTCCTGATCCTGGTCCAAAATGAGCATCACTCAGAGCATCTACAGGTTCTCCACAGTCCAGCTCTCTACACACCACTGCAGCATCAGCCAAATCCCAGAAATCATCACACACTGTTCCCCACTGACCTCTATGAAGAACCTCCACTCTACCAGCACATCGATTGTGACCACCAACCAGCCTCACATTTGCACTGTCTGTACAGTACATAGAACAGAGAGAAACAAGACATGAAGAAACATAGGGAAAAACAGAGAAAGAAAGAGAGTGATTAAATAATTGACACTTTTTGCAACAGGTGAATGACAAACAAGAGAGAGCCTCAGAGAGACTCAACCAGAGGTCCACAGCTAAAAAAAATATTTCAATATTGACATATTTACTGAGTAATCCACTATTTTGTACAGGCGGGTCAAAATAAGAGGGATGACAATAGAAAGATGGCACCGTTAAGATTTTTTATTTACACAGAGATTGGTACAAAATAGTGGATTACTCAGTAAATATTCATCCATGGAATTTTATATTTTGACTTTCATCACCATTTAAGTATGTCTTCGTTCAGAAGTTCAAACATTTCATCATGGATGTTACAGAAATTAGTTTGATTTGACACGGAATGACCCAAAAGGGAAAGAGCTATTAGAAAAAAAAATTAATAAATGCACAAAATATAGGTAATATGTGGCAGTTAGCCAAAAAAAAACATCTATATAAACCTACCAGCGGTGATGAGTTTTAGCAGAAATATCAGCATCAGATATCCCCCCATCATCTCCTTCAGCTCTATTTCATCAGCTCAGAGAACGCAGCACAAGTTTCTCCTCTGCTCCCTCAAACACACTGAAGAAACTGGGAACTGTCAGTCCCCTAAAGAGAGAGAGCGAGCTGCAAAACTTTCCAATCAGGTTCATCATTACCTTATTAGACACAACAGAGGAAATCATCAAACAACTTCAGTGACAAATCAGAGGAGGCATTTCTGATTTACACCATATATATCTAAAGCGTGTCAGCAGAGAAAAGAACTCCTCCTCCATATCGAGACACTTCAGTGAGGATGCACACACACACACAGACACACACACACACACACACACACACACACACACCTGCCAGAGGCAAAAAATAGTCACATCATACAGGAGACATTAAAGAGTTCAGAGAGGAAGCAGCCCAGGATATTTACAGCATCAGATCCAAACACCTGCTGATACAGATACTGATAACTGCTTAAAAGTGTATATATATACACAAAGTTTATAAATTCTGCATTCAATAATAATCTTTATTGTTAGAAAAAATCAAAATCACAAGTTTAAACTGTTTAAGTGATCTCAAGCTCAATTCCTGGAGGGCCACAACTCTTAGCTCCAACCAGCTCCAACTCACAACTGCAAGGAAGTTTCTAGTAATCCTGAAGACCTTGATTAGCTGGATCAGGTGTGTTTGATTAGGGTTGGAACAAAACTGTGCAGAGCTGTGGCCCTCCAGGAATTGAGTTTGAAATCACTGGTTTAAAGGGATACTCCACTTAAAAATGAAAATTCTGTCATCATATCCTCACCCTCATGTTGTTTCAATCCTTTATGAAATTCTTTCTTCTGCTGAACAGAAAGGAAGATATTTAGAAGAATGTCAGTAACCAGACAGTTTCTGGTCTCATTGACTTCCATAGTATATATTTTTTCCTACTATGGAAGTCAATGGTATCTAAAACTGTCTGGTTACTGACGTTCTTCTAAATATCTTCCTTTCTGTTCAGCAGAAGAAAGAATTTCATACAGGTTTGAAACAACATGAGGGTGAGTATATGATGACAGAATTTTCATTTTAAAGTGGAGTATCCCTTTAAAAAATATTCACTATCGCATGATAGACATAATCACTAGCAAGTAGGCCTATACAGCAAATTAGCAGCAATGGGTATCTGAGTTAAAGGGGGCAATGCGTTACTGACACCACAAGATGGCAGCAAAACACTTCTTATTCTAAAGACAGGCGGACAAGGCCCACTTTCACTGCAGTGCGTTAGTCTTCCAATAGATGGCAGTAAAACACTTATTCCAAAAACGAGAGATACTATTGATGTTTTACGACAGTCGAGATCATGTTGAACGCTTAATGGAACAGAAATTGTTCGGCTCTGTCTCATAATAAAAATCATGAATGACTCATTCTGGCCGAAGAGACTTTTTTTTCTGGTAGAAATGTTTGAGTAAAAAGCCATAATTAAATAATTTAAATCATATGACAGTCATTAATATACTGGTGCTTTATAGATTCAGGGCTTAGTGATGGAGAGATTGAGAATTTAAGTTCTGTTAATTGCCATAATACAGAAAGTGACAAACCACTGATTTATTAATAATAAACCAAGAGAAGGCATTTTTAAATATCTGCATAATGACATTAGATTTTAAGTAATTAAAGAAAAATAAAATCTTCAGCTTATGTCTGTGGACAAACACACACATATAGAATTGAAAATAATCCAAGATATTTTAAATGAACAAAGATATTTGCTTGACTGTTTTTCTACCCCCTCTTTCTACCACAATGACCATTTGGAGTTCCTAAGGCACAGAGGGGCTGATAGTGATCTAGACCTGCAGGCCAAATGTTTGTACTTTGGGGGGTCATGAATTGTCACACCTTTAGTACAGTGGTGGAAGTGTAATTATCTGATTGGTCAGTTTGAATGTCTCACAGTTGGGTTTTAGTCACATGGTCAAGGAAAGGATAAAAGAAGATTGTAACTGTTCTCTGTGCTCTGTCCCTTTGATGCTCTGGCTCTCTTCTTCTCTGGGTCCTCTCTCTCTCTCTCTCTCTCTCTCTCTCTCTCTCTCTCTCTCTCTCTCTCTCTCTCTCTCTCTCTCTCTCTCTCTCTCTCTCTCTCTCTCTCTCTCTCTCTCTCTCTCTCTCTCTCTCTCTCTCTCTCTCTCTCTCTCTCTCTCTCTCTCTCTCTCTCTCTCTCTCTCTCTCTCTCTCTCTCTCTCTCTCTCTCTCTCTCTCTCCTCTCTCTCTCTCCTCTCTCTCTCTCTCTCTCTCTCTCTGGTAACATTTTTCATATATGCTGGGTACAATTAATAATATAAGTTATCATCATTTCATACATCTATTTTGTAACTATTTTAAGTGTAACCATAACCATATTTTGTCATTAAATCTTTTCAATTATGACTAATGTACTAACTAGTTTTGATTTGGTATTGACTTTGAAGTGCTACATATTGCAATACAATATTGTCACTATCTATAGCAACGCTCTCCACAAATATTAAGCCATTGTAACTGCACTTATTTCCGTCGTTGGTATAAGTGGCAGTGGGTGGTATAGACAAGAAATGTGCAGTTTTCTACCATCTTGCTAATAAAGTTTCTTTAGTCATTCGGCAGTTCTTGCAACTTGAACCACTGCAGGAATTCCACCCTTACACACATTACTAGAACCTGTAAGTTGTTATGAAAATGATTATGCATGAATACATGATAAAAATAATAATAATTATTATTAAAATAACAACGCAACTATAAGTATTTGAAATAGCCTACTTAAAAATAAGTATAAAATACTTAAAATAAGTATTTGACAATAACAACAGCAACATTATCAAATTTTGGTGTTCATGATTAAATCATTAATTTGACTCCTATAATTAAATAATTATACATATTATGCATAAATAAATACATTATTTACAACAACAAGTGTGTGATAATAACTGGCCCATGATTTAAATAAATAAAAACATTAATTTGACTGTTTGATATAGATTACTTTTAGCCTTTCTGTCATGCTTGATTAAGATTGGTTAATCATGGCATTCATTCTTTTCTAATATTGCTGTGTAATGAGTGTTGGCCCAAAGAGAGTGAGAGTGGACGATGGGGGAGTCGGTGGACATGAGGCAAACTTTTATAATAGGTGCTTTCACATTTGCAATTCTATCAACCACAATTGAAGTGAAACCTATGATGTTTTTTTGTGAATTGACCATTAGTATTACAGCTGTGAAAGAGACCTACAGCAGCAGCAAACAGACTGGAGCAGTTTGAGCTCAGAAAGACTCTTGACAGGATTTCTGAAGACGACACTTTTAGCTCACAACAAATGATTATTTTCCATTAAAAGTTTTGAAAGTAACATGCGGGCCATGATATTACAGATTAACCACAGGTAAAGTCAAGTCTTTATACAGGTTGTTTCACAGAATTATCGTGATAAACAGGAAATGATGATTCAATGATGCAGTAAAGCAGCTCTAAAAGACAACAGTTCAATGTTTATTTAGTTCGGTTCAATAATTGTGTAAAGTTCATAAATTATGGAATGAGTTCAGTTCTGATGTCATCATCCAGCTCAGTTCAGACCGATATTGTCAGTAAAGTCAGATCAATAATATTGTTTAATATTAAGTGTCCCCAACTAAGCAAGCCAAAAGGTGACAGTGTCAAGGAACCCAAACTACACTGGTGACAGAAATGGAGAAAAAAAAGTCTTTCTAAGACTTGGGGAAAGAACGAACATGGTGTAGTTATGATTCCAGATTGCAGACTTTTCTGGGTGAGATATGTACTTATTGCATCCTACAATGTAATGCAATTGAGTTCTTATTAGGACCGTTGTTTTCTATTTGAGTAAATGTACAACTTCACAATAACAACACAGACACTGAATATAATTTATGCAAACATCATATTTCAGGTTATTTATGAATGTTTTCTAACATATATTCAAAGATATTCAGAAAAACTATTTTTGTATTGTAACTATCATGTTTTTTCACTGGAAGAGGAAATGTTTAAATGTCAAAAGATTTAACCCTGACTCTGATTCATAACCCTGAACTGTGGCAATCATGGCAATACACAATACTAGAAATGATCAAAGGGAACTCTAAAAGTATCGTTTCAAAAATTTTGCCAAATATTTCAGGTATTTTGTTAAATAAAAAAATAAAATAAAAATTCCAGAAGCTGATATGAACAGTGGCAGTGGGTGTGGCCACTGCAACAAAGATCAATTTTGTGATTGCATCAGTTTTTCAAAATTAGTTTATTTTTAAAATCAGCAATTAAAATTATTTATATATATATATATATATATATATATATATATATATATATATATATATATATATATATATATCTGTGTGTGTGTGTTTGTGTATTAATATGTAGACTGTAGAATAACAGAGAACTACAACTTCAGCATGATTTCATGAAAAGATGAAGTGGGTGTGGTCAGTGAGTCATATGGCCCCACCCTCTTTATTTGACTCCTCCCCCCACATCATCATCATAGCCTGTTATTAAAAACAAAAGCAAATTTTCATTCTCTGTTGTTTTAATTGCATTTAGGCTTAGTTTAGTTGAGCAACATAAAAATGAAATGTATCTGGTTATGTAAACAGGTGATAGTATCGCACCTTTTTTCACATCTTCATTGCTGTTCTTCACATCATCATCCTCCTCCTGATCTCCCTCTGATACACATGTAAAATAAAACCACATTATAACTTGTAATACACTTTTAATACCATAGATCACTCAGATTCATGACAGGCTATTAGATTATGATGCAGTGAGATCCAGGCAGATTTCTTAGAAATCAATGACTAGAATCAGAATAGAAATCTTTGATCTCGGTGCATGGGCTTTTTTTTTTTTTTTTACAACACTGTAAAAACATCTCGAGACCATGTTTTTTTTTTGTTTGTTTTTTTGTTTTTTACTGCTCTGCAACTTGTTTTCTTTTTAAAGCACAACTCAGTTCTGTGTGAACGGCACTGTTGCTCACAGCATTTTCAGGGCTAATTCACACCGCAGTGACAGATGCATGAGACAATCATCAGATCACAGTTTTTTTGAGAAATCATACCACACTCCTCAGACATTAGTAGCCAAATGTTTTAACTAAACTATTTCTGTTTCAATAAACTATCATTTATTCAAAGAGCTGATGTGATCAATCATATCATATTTTGGGAAGCTAAGTAAGCTCTTTAACTCTTCCAACTCTACAAATGCACCAAATATAAACCCCTGCTTAGTGCTTAACACTCTCTAAAAATTCACACAAGATCTTCACTGACACACAGACATAAACATGCAGCTTTGAGGTTTGGTGGCTGGTAAAGTCTTATCTACAGATTAATCTGATTACGCATCAAAAACCCAGAAACAAAAATAGTCACACCGATCTGACATTCTCAGTGGAGAGACTTTCATGAATATAGAAAACTTTTCATATGATTAAAATTGATAAGGCAAATGTGAATGAAAGAAAAAGCTTTAGTTCTAGAGTGGATCAGATCTGGATCACTGATGTCTCCCCTTATTTCAGGATAAAGTGATATTCACCAGTTCACACTTACATATAATCAGATAGAGTAAAGTGTATTTGTCATTCTGTCCGAGGGGAGGCTACAGGGGATCTCTAAACATAAATTGTAACATAATTAAAGCTTTTAACATTTTCCCATGATGACTCACCCTTCTGAGTGAAGTGATATTGTCTGTGATGAATCTCTTGATAAACGGCCTCAGTCGGAGTCCTGTTAAGTCCTGTGTACCAGCCAGAGAGAGCTGTGAGTGTAGACAGACAAACCTGCCGTCAGTTCACAACACATGACTGATCACACACTGAATAAGACACAATATGACAGTCTCTGGATCTCTCCTACCTCTCCTCATCACTCTTTTCCATTGAATCAGTATAAGCAGTGGCACTAAGAGCAGTAAGAGCAAAACTCCCAGTACAACCACAAGCACAGAGAGAGACACTGGAGGAGTTTGTGGAGGAGTGACTGATGTTGATGTGGTAGTGGACACAGTTAAATCTGTCCTTGTAAAAACAGACAGACACAAACATTAAAAATAATGCAAATTATATTTTAAATAAAAATATTATTAGCTCTAAATGTCAAAAAAATAAAACTAAATAATTCTCAGTGTGTTGCTCTGACTTGCACAGGTGAGTACAGCGTGATATTTTGACAGAAACGGTTTGGCCCTTTAACTGAACGGGAATCCTCCTCTACCTTACAGAGACACTTTACTGAGGAGACACACACATGATAAAGTGCTGACAAAGTCCAGCTGTCATAAGAGTCAATGTGGGAAACACAAAGTCTGACAACCGCAGAGAAGAGATGACAAACACTGACAACTACCCTGGCTTGAGGAGCACTGGGTGTTAGTAATAGACTAGGAAAGTATTTATACAGCAAACAACAATTTGTGAATAAAAAAACAGAAATATATCACAGAAATGTATTGATTTTTTTATTTTTCTGGACAAAAAACACAATGTGTTGAAATAAATATTATCAGCCTTCCCAATCCCCCCCATAAAATGTCCATGCACATAGTCAGTCTGATTTAATCCTTTAATAGAAAATATAGACATCAATTCAAAACAACAATTAAGCAAATCTAAAACAAATACATGAAACACACAGAGTCTCTATACAGTATATTAAAAAGCTCTGTTATAAACACTGAAGATTTAAGCTCAGAGTTCATGCCATGTGTTACTTTCTGACTGTCAGAAACTCCTACAGGACATGATAATTCCTACAGGACTTTTCTGATAATTGCTCACAGCTGCTGTTTGTTAACATATTTCCCAAAGTAAATTCCAACAACTTTTAGCAAAATATAAAAGTCCGCCAGCAGTGGGTCTGCATTTAAGAGGAGTTTTATTTTTATAAGTTGAAGGTGCTGTGAAATGTTAAAAACTGTTGTGGTGGAGGCTTAAAGGTCAAGAAAAATTTAGTTTTTCTTCCTCAAATTTCTAAGGCTACATGATAGAAATGTATCAATTCAAAGAAATAGCAGTAAAGAAAAAGAAAAAATCATGGTCTGCAAAAACTAAAAAAAATTGAATATTTTGAAAGCAATGCATTGTTTTTTTTTTCTCAGAAATTATAGCTGAATTAGAAGATTTGAATACAAAGTGCAACATAAAACATACAGCTAAAACATACAGTATATAGGATATTAAACACCTAAACTCTGCAGACCACTTAAAAACTGAAAACTGATTTGCTACAGTGGGTGTGGTTTGAGTTATTAAGTCCCTCCCTGTTTTCCTGGCTCCTCCCCCACATCATCATAGTCTGTTATTAAAAAAACAAGAGCAAATTCATGTATCAACATGATTTTAAAAGTATTATAAGGACTACACCAAAATTATTCAAAGTGTCAATAACATACCAGATATGTCACTCATATATTCCCCGACATTCTTCACATCATCATACTCCTCCTGAACACCCTCTAATATAAATGTGTCTATTATTAATTACATGCAAAAAGTAATTCATACTTTACATGTTACTATAATTTGACAAAAAAATAAGAAAAAAACCCTGTTCTAATAAGTGTATAATTTGAAACCCACACCTGCTTTATCATTGAAGAACTGTCGTATGATGACGACATCATCATAGTTTTCTGCTAAACAAAATAATGAAAAATTATATATATGTATTGTGTTAAGACCTAAAAAAATAATTAAAAGAAATAAACCTGTATCATGATGTCTCCGTTCAGCATTGATTACATCATCATAATTCTCTGATGTGATTTGTTGCTTTTCTAAATAATTTAATAGAAAAGAGAGAATAAACAGAAACTAATTCACAGGCCAAATAGATAATTAAATGAAGTGAATTTCTGTGATCAGTCACTGACCTGTTGGGCCTTCAGTGGTGCTGACGTCATTATAGTAGTCAGCTGTGACTCCTACTGCAGATTTTGATGTGAAAAATAAAATAAACATACATAAATACCAACATACATACAGTACATACTATTGTTACTATACAGTACATACATATTATTGCATATTATTATTGCACACACACACACACAAGGAATTTTTCTTGTAAATGAAGCTTCCAGTGCACACATATAAATACAACAAGACACATAATTATAAAAATAAGATATAAGGTATAAGAAAGGTATAAGACACAGATTAGGCATTTTTACAGATATTAACATATTTACAGTTAACAGTATTATGGTTAATAAATAAATATTTCACTAAACAGTGGGAGTTTTGCACTAAGAGAGGCCTTATGAGGCATTTAACTGTTCAGGAGGGAGATGGCCTGTGGGAAGAAGCTGTTCCTAAGCCTAGTTTTTCTAGTGCCTAGATCGTTCTGAATCGCCAGCCGGACGGCAACAGTGCAAAGAGGTTATGGCCAGCGTGAGTGGAGTCTGTGATGATTTTATCTGCCCTCTTCCTCACTCTGGAAGAGTACAGGTCTTGGAGGGTGGGAGATAATCATTTCAGCAGTCTGGACTGTCCATTGTAATCTTCTGATGGCTTCTGATTTGGTAGCTGAACTAAACCAGACAACTACTGAAGTGCATAGAACAGACGGCTGAATAAAACTGGCTAAACAGCTCCTGTGGAAAGATAAACTTCCTCAGCTGGCGAAGCATTTTTCTCAATGGAGTCTATCTGGAACTCCCACTTCAGGTCCTGAAGAGATGGTAGAGCCCAGGAACCACAAGGCCACAGTGCTGTTCATGATGGTAAGGGAGGGGAGTGCTGGGATGTTCCTAATGAAGTCCAATATTATCTCCACTGTTTTGAGCATGTTCAGGTCAAGGTTGTTGTGACTTACCAGAACATCTCTTCTGTATGCAGATTCATCACCATCCTGGATGAGGCTGATGACTGTGGTGCCGTCTGCAAACTTCAGGAGCTTAACAGAGGGATCAGTGGAGCTGAAGTCATTTGTGTAGAGGGAGAAGAGAAGTGAGAACACACATACTTGGGGAGTGCCAGTGTGCTGATTGTGCAAGTGTTGGATGTGAATTTTCCCAGCCTCACCAGCTGCTGCCTGTCTGTCAGGAAGTTGGTGATCCACTGACAGATGGAGGTCGGCACAGAGAGCCGAGTTATTGGGGGGTGTGCATTGTCTAATGTCCAGCTGTTTGTCTCTCATAAAAGTTATAGGTAAAAGTTGACTGAAGACAGGACAAACAAACAATAAATGACAAACAATCAATAAAAACAAACACTGAGGAGCTCCAAAACAAGGCAGCCATCTGTGGCGCCATCTTCAAGTTCAGCTCATACTAATTTAAGGAAATCCATTCCTTCTTGACTCTAACATTGACTCACACCTAAATATAACACTAACCTGTTATGGGATGTGTAGGGATGAACCCAATTGCAGACAGTGGTCACAGCAACACAGTTTATTGTACAAATAACAGGGAAAACAAAGCCCACGAGGGGGCAAAACAAGACAGGACAATGAATACTAACTAGACTATGACTTAGACTTGACGTAACTAGACTACAGATAAACAGCAAATAAAGGATCAGAACTTCACTGGACTGGAATACTCACAAAGCGATCACACAAAGTATGGAGTAGATCGACATAAAGATTGGCAATGAACCGACACAAGACAGAAGACATGAGGGGATTAAATAGGGAACAAATAATGAGGGCGACAGGTGATAATGGGGAAACAATAATGACTAAACAAGGATAACAAGGAGGGCGGGGCTAGATGACAAGACAACACAAGCACATGGCCCAGCAAAAGGCCATGTGTGTGCACATAAAACATGGGTCTGTCATGATCCTGCCTCAAGACTTAAAGGGATACTTCACCTCTGGGAAGATGAATGTGTATTTACAATAGGTCATTTAAGTAGAAGAAATGTGAAGAAATTTTTGAATTTGGAGCTTTCTAGACTGAGAAAAGCCAGAAAATGTATTTTTGGCTTATGTGGATGAAAGACAACAACTCCCAGAATGCACTTGCTTCGCTGCCTTAGGAGGCCACGCCTACCGGTAAGAGTGCGCAGTTGAAAACAACAAGGCTTACTTAGCCTACGTGATGAGTTTGCCAGGGATCTCTAGAGATCGCCCAAAATGTCCGGGATTCGGCTTTTGCGTTCTACAGTCGCCATTCATTATGTTTACTGTGGCGAGCAGGACGAGGCTGACGGCCGCGGGAGAACGGCGCGAGGCCGGTGGCGTCATTACTGAGACGCGCCGGGTCTCGCATCCCTCACGGAGGAGCGGGAATTTTCTTAGCAAGGGTAAAACGCACATCAACCGATCACTTGTTTAGCGTTCATGTAAACACTACATTCAGATTCACCGATCGGAATGAATTCAGTTAGATTGAAACAAAAGGGGTGCATGTAAACAATGAATGGCGACTGCAGAAAGCAAAAGCTGAATCCCGGACATTTTGAACGATCTCGCCCGCCGGACAAGTCCGGGAAAAGGAGGATGTAACCCCTACTTACTCAGCTTTCTCCTACTATTCAGCTTTCTCCACAGAACAAGAGCTTGCTAGCTTAGCTTCCAAAGAAAGACGGCTGACACTGTGTACATTCTGTGAGTGAGATCCCACCCTCTATGGGCGGGCTGAAAACATGCGGAACAACGCCTTCTACTGGCTGTAGTCTTTAGCCTCTGGCCAGAAAATCCTCCGATGACGCAAAATGACGATTTTTGCGTCATCGGAGGATTTTTTCCAGACAAAAAATACATAAATCTCTCCTCTCAGGGGGATATGAGGGGGGAAAGCATGGTAATTCGAAAATACTACAGGTTTTCTACTAATACAAAGCTTAATGCTAAATCCTGAAGTAACCCTTTAAAGAACATCAATGACTAGATGGCAGGATCATGACAGAACCCCTCCCTTAAGGAGCGGCTTCCAGACGCTCCCCAAGGGAACATCAAACACGGGACATGACAGACTGTGACATAGACACAAACCAACAAAACATGACAAAAAACAACAATGGCAAACATGAATAAACAATAACAGGGTTGGGGTGAAAAATCAAAAACAACAAACAAGGCAGAGGAGGTGGAGACAACACAGAGTTCACGGGGGATAGTCCAGGGTGAATGGGAGGACTGGTGGACTTGGGTCTCCGTGATGAGGACTGAGGACGGGGAATCCGGGGGAACTTGGCTGAAGACACATGAGGGGATGACTTGGGGGAAACAGTCCGGGGTGAAGTGGTGACTGGGGTGTCCGGTGAAACATACAGAGGTCGGGTGACAGTAGGGACCGCTGCAGCCGGCAGCGGAGCGAAGACAGTGGGTGTGGCAGGTGGTAAGGGAGCGGAGAAAGATGCTGACAGTGAAGCTGGGACAGGGCTGGACACATTAGCTGGGACAGGGCTGGACACATTAGCTGGGACAGAATCCCCATTCTCAGACACAGACTCGGAACCCTTGCTCTCTGAAGCAGACTCGGACCCAGCACCCTCCATCGCCGACTCAGAAACAAAGCTCTCAGCCGTAGACTTGGGTATAGTGCTCTCAGCGGCTGCCTTGGAAACAGCGCTCTCCTCAGCTGTGGGCACAGGACCTGAGGACATGACAGGTCTGGCAGGAATTTCAAGAATTTTGACAGGACTAGACAGATAGTCAGACAAAGTTTTGGCAGCAACAATGACAGGCATCTCCTTTCGGGCAGAAACTGCTTGCAGAACCTCCTTAGCGGCTAGATCAGCCACAACTCTCGCAGCGGGCTCTGGAACAGCGCTTGGGACAGCGCTTGAAGTAGCGGGCTCTGGGACAGCGCTTGCAGCAGCGGGCTCTGGGACAGCGCTTGCAGCAGCGGGCTCTGGGACAGCGCTTGCAGCCGCGGGCTCTGGGACAGCGCTAGGGACAGCGCTTGCAGTAGCGGGCTCTGGAACAGCGCTTGCAGTAGCGGGCTCTGGACCAGGCTGAGATGAAGGACGAGAGGCTCCCTTTCTCCTCTTCTTTCTCCTGGGTCGGGGTGTGGAAGTCATAGCCGGACTAGCGACTGGTTGGAGAAGATCAGCGGGCTCTGTGACTTGAGTAGGAAGGGCAGTCTCAGGCAGCGCTGACTCGGTCGAGGAAGACTCAGACGGAGAATCCCAAGAAACCCGTCTCCCTCGTTTACCATGGAGACTTTCAGGGACGACTGAAGCCTCAGGGGTGGAAGTGGAGCCAGCCTGATTCCCCTGGGTAACCACTGCCAGGACACGACCCTCCGGGATCACTGGAAGCACGGCAGATGGTTGAGACCTCGAGGAAGAAGCCTGCGGCTCCTCCCGGGAGAAAAGATCCCAGAGTTGGGCATAATTCTTCAGGATCCACTCACCCTGGGACGAGACTGGAAGGTTGACCCTCTCTCTGTCGGTGGGAGTCAACAACCAGCATTGTTCACGGATCGCTGATTGTCGTTGGAGCAGGGAGGACATACTGTCTACTGGGTTCCCTTTTGGTCGGTTCATTCTGTTATGGGATGTGTAGGGATGAACCCAATTGCAGACAGTGGTCACAGCAACACAGTTTATTGTACAAATAACAGGGAAAACAAAGCCCACGAGGGGGCAAAACAAGACAGGACAATGAATACTAACTAGACTATGACTTAGACTTGACGTAACTAGACTACAGATAAACAGCAAATACAGGATCAGAACTTCACTGGACAGGAATACTCACAAAGCGATCACACAAAGTATGGAGTAGATCGACATAAAGATTGGCAATGAACCGACACAAGACAGCAGACATGAGGGGATTAAATAGGGAACAAATAATGAGGGCGACAGGTGATAATGGGGAAACAATAATGACTAAACAAGGATAACAAGGAGGGCGGGGCTAGATGACAAGACAACACAAGCACATGGCCCAGCAAAAGGCCATGTGTGTGCACATAAAACATGGGTCTGTCATGATCCTGCCTCAAGACTTAAAGAACATCAATGACTAGATGGCAGGATCATGACACTAACCCTTAATCATCACACAAACAAGGTCACAGAGATGAAGCTGTGATTTACTCCTCTTACCCCTCTGAATTCAGTGATGAGTCTGATGATCACGACAAATCAAGCACTATGACATTTACTCACCCCTCTGAGTGAAAACACTGTGTCTATAACTGGGTCTGTGATGAATCTCCTCATAAACTGCCTCAGTCGTCGTCTTGTGTCTCCTCTTAGAGAGAGCTGTGAGTGTAGACAGACAAACCTGCTGTCAGTTCACAACACATGACTGATCACACACTGAATAAGACACAATATGACAGTCTCTGGATCTGTCCTACCTCTCCTCATCACTCTGTTCTGCTGAATCAGTATAAGCAGTGGCACTAAGAGCAGTAAGAGCAAAACTCCCAGTACAACCACAAGCACAGAGAGAGACACTGGAGGAGTTTGTGGAGGAGTGACTGATGTTGAGCGCACTGTCTGAGAAACTGGAGGAGAAGCTGATGTTGTTGTGGCAGGAGTAGTGGACACTGACAAATCTGGCAAAACAGACACAAACACATTGGAAAAAGCCAATACACAAATATCATTACCACTTAAACAATTTAAAAATGAATAATATCGGTCAGTGTATTGCACAGGTACCTGCACAGGTGAGTCCAGCGTGCTCTTTGTGGGAGCAGTCAGTGTGGTTCTTCAGGGAGAGAGGACAGTCCCACAGGTGAATCTCATTCCCTCTGCACTTGACTCTGTTCAGCCACACAACACCTTCACCAGCACCAAAGACTGAATTCCCATCAGCCCTCAGTGCTGCTCCACAACCCAGCTGCCTGCAGACCACCCGAGCATCGCTGATGTCCCACAGATCAGCACAGACTGAACCCCACACAGCGTTATGATACACCTCCAGCCTCCCAGAGCACCGGCCCAAACCTCCACTCAGTCTGAGAGGAACATGATCTAAAATCACAGACAAGTGGATACATTATTGGCCAACATAGTTCTGTCAAGACAGAAACACCTACAGGTATGTCTGTGGAGTGATATTAAATTATCTTGGTTCCCCAGAACTAAATCACATACAGTACATACAACACATATGGCTGTTATGATTTTTATGTTCTTCTAAATCAAATTAACTTACCTGAACAGTGTCTCTGATGTGGAGATGTGGAGCATGACAAATAGCTTCTAGGGGACTCATGACTCTCCCGTTCTGTAATCACAAGTAAATTCAATATTATATAGAGACATTTTGTTTATATACTCAATAATGTTAACTGATTATTGTTGATGGAAACTACAATGGAAATCAGTCTTACCTGAGCAGGTGATTTGGGCCACTTCATCTTCACCACAGTCATTTTGTCCCCAGGGTGAAGATGGACACTGCCACAAATTGGAATCATGTGGTCGACATTTCACTTCATCCAGCCAGTTACGAGCTGATTCCAGTCTTGGGATAGAATCGGAAAAAGCACCAGATCTTCCACAGTTCAGCTCTTGACAGATCAGACTCGCTGTGTCTCTGTCCATCTGGTTCCAGCACACATTACCCCAGGATCCATTGTAGAAAACCTCCACATTCCCTTCACAGCCCTCAGTTAACCTGATCTCTTTAAACTCTAGATGGCAACATGAACACAACCTCTGATTTCATCCAACCCCATTCATTTCAACCACAAACACATTCAGGTAACATTACAGAGGTTGGACAATGAAACTGAAACACTGGCCAATAAAGTGTTGGAGGTTTAATGCCTATATATGCCTATATGTTTATATATCTGGTGGCCAATCTTCACTGATTTTACATTCCATCAGCAAGAGGAGAATGTGAGAAGGTTGAATTAGCAGAGCAACAGCACAGCTTGTAGGAGCCATAAGGCTATTAATAATGTTACTTAATGCCATGGCTGTATGTAACTATGGTCTGTACTTCCCCCTGTGGTAAAGGGAAAGAATTGCACCCTTTTTGGGGACTTCCTGAAGGTAGCCATCTTAATCAGGAAGTGATATGGCAAGGGAGACAGTTTTTTTTACCTACATTATACCACACTGCTTGTTTTGGAATCAAGAGTTTTGTTTTCAAGTTTTCACCTTTTTGTTACAATAAATTTCAAGTCTCTTTAAACCAGGTGTAGCGTTACACATACTTTCCCTCACGGAAGTGGCTTAAGAAGGAAAGGAAGCCATTACACAGCTGTACATAAAATATTGCAATCCACACAACATAATGGGAGACATATCAGAGTTCAAAAGAGGACAAATTGTTGGTGCACATCTCACTGGCTCATCTGTGATTAGAAAAACAAGTCTTTGTGGTATATTGAGAGCTATGGTATCCAGGGTAATGTCAGCATACCACCATGTAGAACGATCCACAGGATTAACTGTCGACACATGAGGAAGCTACTATGAGGATATCCAGGTACTAACCTGGATTGTAACTAAAAAACATAAAACCACAGCTGCCCAACTCACTGCAGAATTAAATCCGCACCTCAACTCTCCTGTTTCCACCAAAACTGTTCGTCGGGAGCTCCACATAGAACACATGGTCGGGCTGCTATAGCCAAACCTTTGGTCACTCGTGATACCATTCATTTTCAATGGGGAGCGGGCGAGTTCCAGCGACACGCGCGGTCGCAACCGTTGGCGACTGGATTGGGCGTGTCTGGCGACGCGACAAAGTTGAGAAATGTTTAACTTTATGCAAATGAAGAGCGACTTTCGCGAGCGACAACCAATAGGAGTGAAGTCAGTGGAGCACACGTAATCCGTCACTCTTCAGTGCAGCGTCTGACCGAGGCAAGATGAATGAGAAGTTTATTTTAGCAGTCAGAAACTGTCCAATAATGTATGATATGTCTCCGTGTACATACAGTGGTACTCGCCGTGCTGACTCCGAGCCCGAATGGTTTCGTGAACTCAGAAAGACCAGTATTTGCCCATTTTCTGCAGTTAAATAGCCGCGATAGCACAGGGCACTCGCTGTTTCTCATTCATCTTTAATATTATGCATTTTATGTACTGATTACATTTATATTTAGACTTTTCCTTCTAAAATGTTAGCTTGTAGCCTCAAGAAAACAGATTTGTTGTCTACAACACGGAGTAACATCCGTGAATGTCACTCACAAACATTACTAGGCAACCAGTAGTGAGAACGCCCACTAACGACCTCACCGCCAGCCACTGGCGACATGCAGCGATAAAGTCGCTTGTAGTGTGAACGGGGCTTATAGAAAAGGGGTAGATGAGTGATGGTTTGGGCTGCAATAACATGGCATTCCCTACTGTGCTTGATGGGCACGTCACTGCCAAAGACTACCGAACCATTCTGGAGGACCATGTGCACCTAATGGTTCAAGCATTGTACCCTGAAGCACATTGTGCCATGTATCAGCATAATAATGCTACACACAGCAAGACTTGTGACAGAATGAATTGATGAACATGAAAGTGAAGTTGAAAATGGGCTGAACAGTCACCAGATCTAAATATTTTTGAGCCACATTTTGGAGGAGTTTCAAAAAACCTTTTCCTCCACCAGCATCACATAGTGACCTGGCCACTGTTCTGGAAGTGGAATGGCTCAAAATCCCTCTGGCCACTATGAAGGACTTATATCTGTCATTCCCAAGACGAATTGATGCTGCAAAAGGAGTCCCTACACCATACTAATGTGGGAGGAGACTGGCCAGCAATCAGTTTCAGGTGTAGGTGGTTAGTTCTATCATTAAGATCGCATAAAGGGTTCTTACAGCAACAGGTGGTGGTTTTTCTGCAGTTCTGGCGTGTGTTTGTTGTGCTCAACGTGCAGCCTCTGTACCCTTTCATAGGTATGTTTTTAGTTGTTTGGGTTGTTTGCGTGAAGTTTCCAACTGCTCCTTGATGGTGCAATTCCATCTTTGTTATTTTCTTCTTTTAGGCTGATTATTTAAGAGGTTTTATTCTCTGTCTGGGAAATGAGGCAGACAAACATTTATTGCTGCGGTACCTTCAATGGGCTGATGGCCGTGTTGGAATGCTGAATAACGTACCTTTTATCAATCATGTTTGGGGATTGAGAGCTGAGATTGGGTAACTGTGTTGCAGTTGTACTTTCGCTAAAGTAGGTTATGTTTTGTTTTGTTGTTTTAAATTGTGGGCTGCATTGATGTGTATTAACACGCATGTTTCTTTATTGTTAAAGGGGCAGACCAGCCACTGTTTCTTGTATATTTTAGATTTATATTGTGGTTTGTTATTGTTATTTGATATTGATTTTGATCTTAAATGTTATTTGTCATTTGCTTTGTTTTCTTTGGTACTGCTCTCCTCTTTTGTGTGTTCCAGTGGTCAGAGACTTTGTACAGGGCCGGGCCTGCATCTACACTAAACCTCCTTCAGTGTAGGTGATTTGGGTGGTGTGACACTGCTGTGTGGTGTGTACTGGAGGTTGGCACTGAGATAGTGACTTAAAGGTTACTACTTATTTGCGGTGTATGCTGTGGGGTTTCTTCTGTCTTCTGTCTCTTACAGGTGGTAGGAGGTCCACAAGAGCAGGTCCGACCCTCTTGCAGTCTTGAGGAGAGCTAATTCCAACTTCTGTGAATGTTATCAACAGTTTTTAACATTTGATGGTTCTATTGGAACAATAAAATTGTTACCTTTTTACAAACAACATTTGTTGTCCATAATCTGTATTTTGTGACCCCTAGAGGGCTCCTCCTGCCTTAAATAAGGAGGTGGCGTAGTCAGCTTATATTTCCTACACTACACTAATAAATGATTGTGGTCTCAAACCACAGTTTCAGTTTCACTGTAGAACCCCTGTATGTAAAATTGAAAAGTTTCCAGAAGATATATTATTTTAAATATTACTGAATAAAAATTTTTCACAACACTGAAATGTTTACCTGAGCACACGACTCCTACATCCTCCTTGTGTTGACAGTCATGTTTCCCCCAGCCTGGAGAAGAGCAGTTCCACAGGGACGTCTCATTCCCCTCACACTCCACCTCATCCAGCCATATGGGTCCAGAACCAGGACCAAACCAGGCTGGTACCTGCTGGTTACTGAGGGCCACTCCACACTGCAGCTGTCTGCACACCACATGGGCATCTTTAATATCCCAGGAGTCATCACACACTGTCCCCCATGAGCCGCTGTGAAAAACCTCCAGCCTCCCTGCACAGTCTCCCCCAGAACCCACCAGCCTGATGGACCCGCGACCTGATATTCAGAGAGAGAAAAACACATTATTGATCACTAACAACTGAAGAATCTGCCCAGATGTTGTTGTTCTCACCAAGGCAGGTGATTGACAGCTGTTGTGTGGAGCTGCAGTTGAGAGTTTGTGGAGAGCTGCAGTTCCTCAGATGAGCTTCACTCCCAGAGCACTGGAAGCCCGTCACACACTCATGACTGTGTTCAGGACTGGATGAAGAGGAGCCGGAGAAGTTCAGCACAGAGCCACAGCCCAGCTGTCTGCAGACCACAGAGGATTCAGTGAGACTCCAGGAGTCCAGCAGAACTCTCCTCCAGACCTGATGGATGGAAACTTCCAGCTCCCCCTCACACTGTCTCTCTCCAGACAACCGCACCAGACCGTCATGAACAGCCAGAGAGGAATCTGAGGAGAAGATCTTGTGTTTTACTAAAATAAGAATTGTATTATAACATGGTGAAAAAGAGCATAATGATCTCCGTGTCAAATAAGTTTACCAGAGCAAATGACTCCAACATCTCGTCCATGAGAACATTCAGCTCGACTCCATGAAGCGACAAAACATTCTGAGAGTTTTGTTTCATTCCCGTCACAATCAAACACATCAGCCCAGATTTCACCACTTCCCTCTCCAAACCAGTCTGATCCCACAACAGACACAATAATCCCACAATTCAGCTGTCTACAGAGGACACTGGCAGCTCTCATATCCCAGCATGCATCACACACTGTTCCCCACTCATTATGGAACCAAAGCCCTACTCTTCCAGAACAGAAGTCTGAACCGTTCATCAGTTTAGCATCTGTGTAACCTGAATAAAGAACATAGAGGTTAAAATAAAGCATAATGCAGCTGACAGAGAACATATACTGTTTTAAATACAAACAAAGAGACACTGAATATTTATAATTTACCAGAACAGATCAGGCCAACATTATTGTCACTGGTGCAGTTGTGTTGGTGTGATGGTGATGTTGGACAGAGGTGAATCTGAGACTCATTTCCTCTGCAGTGAATCTCTTGTGTCCACATCTGAGCGTCTCCTTTGCCAAAAGCATCTTCTCCCAGCACCTGTACAGGAGCCCCACAGTCCAGCTCTCTACACACAACCTCTGCATCCTGCTGGTCAAAGGCAGCGTCACACACTGAAACCCACGACTGATCATCAAGTATCTCTAACCTCCCAGAGCACAGGTGAGAGCCATTAACGAGTCTGGAAGCTTGATGACCTGTTAATATTACAGGAATGACAGTGCACAGTAGACAAAAACAAATACTTGATAGTTAAATACAATAAACATACAAACAGTTTTTCAAACAAACTATTTTTTATGTCACAACAAATTAATGGGCAATCAGTTAAATTATTCACCCGAACAGATGACACCGGCATCAAAATCGTGAGTACAGCCATGTACATTCCATCCTCCTGACCCACAGTTCTTCAGTGTTGACTCTGATCCAGTACACATGACACTACTCAACCACATTGGTCCTGATCCTGGTCCAAAATGAGCATCACCCAGAGCATCTACAGGTTCTCCACAGTCCAGTTCTCTACACACCACGGCAGCATCAGCCATATCCCAGAAAAAAACACACACTGTTCCCCACTGACCTCTATGATGAATCTCCACTCTACCAGCACAGCGACTGTTGCCACCAACCAGCCTCACATTCTTTTTATCTAAGTGACAGAAAAATACAGATAGAGACTGTGATTGCATATCCGTAAGCACACTAGTTCGCGTATCAGTATATTGTGTACACAAATTCGGCACTGGTAAAGCACACTGGCTCACTACACATTTGGACACTGATTTTTTAAATTCCCGGTGATATGACTAGGTACTTGTGTCATAAAACATCACCACTGGTATTTATTAACAACACACATAATATCTTTCTGACATTTTTATGCTGTTTAAAGTATGTTATGAAATATACTTTGATTGTTGTTATATATATCTGAAACATTTTAGCCAAATTTTAATTATAAATATTTACTACACTGTTCACTACCTATCTACTGATGTTTATACTGACATATAATTAAATAACGATTTGTCTTTTCAAATCTTCTATCGCATGTCATGATGATATTGTGTTGATATTGTGTTGGTTTGTGAGATTTGTTTTGCACTTAACAGAATTTCCATTAAGGGGAACGTAGTGAGCATCTAGTTTTTGGAGTGCATTGTGGGATTTTTAGGGAGCGAACATTCCAGTGAACTTGAAGGATTTTTTGATTGAGACAGACCTTAAAATGGCTGGCTCCTTGGCAGGGGCGTAATTTGTGGGGGGGTTGGGGGGGAGATAACCCCCCCAATATTTAAATCTATGCATTACAACCCCCCCAATACTTATACCATGATCACATGAAAAATATGCAGACCCAAACTTCAACCCCCCCAATGTTAAAACCAAATCTACGCCCTTGCTCCTTGGTCAGTGTTCAGACTGTGAAATATGAAGCTGACTGAGATGCGCCCTATTAGTAAAAGGTATGATATTATTATATTCTTTTAACTCACCAGCACAGATCAGCCCCTGGTAATTATAATGTGAACAGCTGTTTTTGTGTAAGGATGTTGGACAGAGGTGAATCTGAGACTCGTTTCCTCTGCACTGAATCTCTTGTGTCCACATCTGAGCGTCTCCTTTTCCAAAAGCATCTTCTCCCAGCACCTGTACAGGAGCCCCACAGTCCAGCTCTCTACACACAACCTCTGCATCCTGCTGGTCAAAAGCAGCGTCACACACTGAAACCCACGACTGATCATCAAGTATCTCCAACCTCCCAGAGCAACTCGAGTTTCCAATAAGCCTGACACCTGAAGTAGCAAGAGATAAGAAACGTTTCAATTTTGTTTATCTAAAGGTGTGTAATTGTGTAACTGGCCCCTGACTGAGCCTGGGTTCTCCCAAGGTTTTTTTTTTTCTCCATTAGGTCACCTGATGGAGTTTTAGGACACCATTAGGTCACTTGATGGAGTTTTTTCGGTTCCTTGCCACTGTTGCCTTTGGCTTGCTCAGTTGGGGATATTTTGGGGATATTTAATTTTATTCTATCAATCAATAAATTCCACTAGAAACAAACTTTGTTGTATTATTTTATTTTAATTTAATACTGTGAAGCTGCTTTGATACAATCTGTATTGTGAAAAGCGCTATACAAATATACTTGATTTGATTTAATTCTTGTCATTATTTTTCTACCATAGAGCACCACTTATTAATGTGAAAGGAGTAAAATAGTCAAATTACTCAATCTCTCATGTCAATCCATATCATCTGACTTTATTTTTTATGGAACATAAAAGGGGAATTTTACAGAATATCCTGGTAGTCTTTTCAATATAATCAAAGTAAAATAAGAAAAGAAAAACATTTTGTGGTCTACAAAGGAAATCAGTCATAGAGGTTTGAAAAGACACAAAGTAAATGATGACTGATTTTTTCATTTTTGGTTGAACTTTCACTTTAAGGCAGTTGAATTATCAGTGATGTAAAAACTAGGGATGCACCAATACCATTTTTTCAGAATCGATCCGATCCGATACCAACAATTCTGAGTATCAACTATCAACCGATACCGATCCGATACCGATACCAGCGTAGTTTTTTTTAATCAAGTAGAATTTCTATAACTCTGTGTTGAACTGATAATCACTATTTTGTGTGTTAAACACAATCTACTTAATACAGACAACTTTGTAACGACTGGGCTATTGAATCATTCGTTCGTTTGGTCTGAATTAACAAATTCGGACTCTCTGTGTTTTCTAAGCACATTTCTTCTAAACACATTCTTTGCTAAGCTTACTAAAGCTTTTAACCTCCTGACTCTCGAGCATCTAAATTACTGGCATGGAGCCACCAGGTCTGGGTTTAGATTGCTTTCTGACACTTGGCACCTCAGAGTGTTAACAGACAAACACGATGCAGGACTTTCCCCTAGCTTCGCAAGCTTCAAACAAGTTTGCAACGCAAACCCCCCCTGCTCTCTCTCTCAGCCAGAGAGATAATGGATTTTCTACAGACATTCCAAACACACACAAAAACTTACCTTGCATTTAATTCAGAATACAAGTGATTCAGAATCGGAAGATGATGTATTAAGGCCTGCATGTTTGGTTAGCCCTTTTATGCGATAGTTATGATTTTCTGATTTGTAACTTGGAAGTGTTTCTCCTAATTAATGTTCTCAAATAGAATCATGGTCTTGTAACCCGACCCCCCTGCTATAGGATAACACTTTACAACGGGAGACTGAGAAGTCACCTCACACACACACACACACACACACACACACACACACACACACAAACACCATCCATGGACCTTTTCAGAGAAAAGTACCTTTAAATGTATTCCTTTTGTGCTTAGATGTCTTCACATGTCATATTGGAGTATTCTACAGTTTTATCGTGTGTGAATCGAACTTTAAATGCCTATAATCGTGCATTTGATTGTAACTTTGTATCCTTAACTGTTTTATATTTCATTCTTGGTATCTGTTTAACCGTCTCGCTCTGACTGAACCAACCATATACAGGAGATTACAGTAAAATGTATTATTCTATGTGTACCATCTGTCTGGTTAGAAATTACGAATTCTAAACACCATCATAAACTATGCAGAAGACAGGACAAAGGAACTTTTCCCGCTCTGAAATCTCTGTAGGTGATTGGTCCACGTACGCGAAGTAGGCGTAACCTAAGCCCCTCCATAAGAGACTGACAAAGAAAGTTCCAGCAGAGCACTTTTTCTGTGAGAGGTTTCTGGTTCCATGGCTCCTTAGGGAGCTCTTCTCCGTTTTTCTTTTCTTTTCTTTCTTTGTCTTTATTTTCGTCTTCGGACTTTTTCTACGTTCAGTGAAGTGAACAGCCGGCAACTTTAACCTTGAGTAGACTTAAACTTCCCGCGAACTCCGCTTACTCCGGAAGCCCAAGAGGGACGCCCAGCTCCAAAAGGACACATACACGCGCCACAACAGACTATATGCAAGTATAAGCTTAATCGAGCTTTTAATGCGTTTAAGGTTGTCTGCCCCTGCTTAAGGTGATTTGATTGCTTGGTGTCTCTCACGAGTTGACTGTGAAAATTGTCATCCTGACATTTTTGCTTTCACTTTCTCTCGCTCATCCTCTCTCCCATTCTCTCTCACCTCTCTCATCTTCTGATCTCTGTAATTCTCTCATCCTCTGTTAATTCGTGTTCGTGTTCGTTCTCGTAATGTTTTTCGTTTCGTTTGTTTCGGGTGTATATACATATATTCTGTGTGAATCGTAGTATGTATTCCTTAGTTTTGCATGTATTAAAATCCATTATATCCTTGATTGCCTCTGTCTAAATGCTCACATTACGAAGTCAATGACATGTTTTATCCAAGCTACAAAGCTTTACAATTTGTTACTATTTCAGTAACCTAAATTTTATAAGGACAGGAGAATAGTTTCCATGGCCAGAAACTATTTTTCTTGAAATTATAAGAAGTGATAACTTTATTGAGAAGTTGATAAGTTAATCTTATGGCCGTTTGCTGGACAAACAGATTGTTCGATAACTAAATTAATTTCATTAAAGGTTATCTCATACAATCGATCTGTAAAAAGACTTGATATATTAATGACGAACCATAACCCGTTGTGGTAATCATTCATATATACAATCGATCTATTTTCAGCTTCGATAATTTAATGTAACTGTAATATGCGATATATATTAATCATATTCCTGATTGGTTATTAAAATTCCCTATCAATTGAGCTAATACCTAGATTCGTTACAACTTCATTATAAAGAAAAAAACAACAAAAAATATATGATCATAATCTGACATAAATGCTATTATAAACTAGATTAGTGGATAATTCAGCAGTAAAATTTAGTCTAGAAAAATCATGAGTGCACAATAATTGTATAAAATCTGAACATTTTGTGAAAGAAAAAAAAGTTTAGTGGGGAACAAATTAGAGACAATAAGTGTAACACTAAATCTGGTTAAAACTTTACACATTGCTCTTTGTATTGTTGTAAAGTACATTAATGAAAAACAAGATAACAAAAATCTAAAATATCAATTATTTTATATATAGTGTAAGACTGAAAATACTGGTTGAGGCCCTGGTCTGAGACAAAGGGCTAATTACCATTTGACCTCCCCCATACGACCTCACTTCCGCAAACTACTAAGAACTCACACAAGAATATGGTTTAATGTGAATGTTTATCATTGACTGTTATGTTTTTGGTGTCATTTGAAATGTCTCAAAGTGAGTGGTACAGATATCTCATATCCAGATAGATAAAATAAAAGGTAATAAGGTTTATAGAAGTTTAGAGAAAACTGGTCCAGATAATGTCACCCCCCTTTTGTTGAATAAGAAGCCATTTTGAGGGTGGCCTCCCCCATCCCCATGTCACCTGGTCAAGGGGATAAAGGAAGGTGTGCTCTGGCTCTCGGGTCTCTTCTTCTTGGCTGGACACGAATTGGAATAGGTGGTCTCTTTCTCTCTCTTTCTCTCTCTCTCTCTCTCTCTCTTTCTCTCTCTCTTTCTCTCCCTCTTTCCCTTTCTCTCTCTCTATCAGGTACAAGCTGGGTAAGATTATTTGGTGTAACCAATGTATAACCATGTTCTAGATATTTGAATTGATTGTGGAATTAATCTCTGATATCTGAAACATTAAAATGTTACATTTGATTATTCTACCTGATCTTGACATTGTTCCTTTAATGGTTAAAAGGAATAGTCGAACGTTCACTCACTTTTAGTGAGGCACAGATATTATTAAAACCTTTCATTTATGGAGTCAGATGAATTAACGAGATAACACATAACTAAATGTATTGTAAATTTAACCAACCAATACTTTGCACGAGTAAGGACAGAACACGTGATAACCTTCCCTGTGTATTGGCGGACCGGCATATTGGGCCAATTTTACGGGCCTTACAATAGCCTACTATAAAATTTAGACATTTTTTTAAATGTATAGCACAGCTGTTTAATGAGGTAGCAACAGATAGGACAGAACAAGAACAGCTATTAATAATCTTTCATTGCGCCACTGTATTGTTATATGAAAGGCTCCAATACAGTGCGGCACAAAGCGCTTATGCGCATCCCGAGCGCAGAACAATGCGCTTGAAGCAACATGAGTCACAACGCGCAGCGCGCCGTCGAGTCCGCATTGAAAAGTTTACCCCTCTGGGCTTCTTCGTCCGAAAACGATCAAAAACTTGAACGTTTCGAAATGTTTAATTTTTTTGCTTCATCGGATGGGGGTGAAACTTGGTGACTTTTGTTGTATTACCTATATGAACACACAAAAAAATCAAGGAGATGATTCTGATATGTTAAAGGGTCGTAAAAAAAAATAGTCACACTTAGCTTCCTCCCGGTCAAAAACGGGCGACATAGGAAATGAATGGGAAATACGAAAAAATAGGAAAACTCAGATAAACTTTTGGTGGTACAAGCTACAGATCAGCCACTGTGCTGAAAAAAAGTGTACAGCAATGAAGGGGTGACACTCTAAAACATCAAGAGTGCAAATAAGACACCCTCCCCCACACACACACACACACAAACACACACACACACACACACACAGAAAAATGAACTGGTAAGACTGAAACAGCAAATTTTGCTCCAAACTATATAAAAATTATATAATCATCATAACTCCAAAACTATAGCAAGGAGAGTCAAAAGGTAGGTATCGTCTGAAAGAACTCTTTTTAAATTTTTTGAAAATATAAATTACATTACATTTGGACATTGTCCTGCCGAGAAACGGCGGATAAAAGACAAAATATATATCATTTTTATTATGATTTTGCATATCTTTCTTATTTGTCATGGAAAAACTCAGGAAGGAAATAAGGTAGGAGGAAAATTATTTTTTAGTGAAGTCCCCCTACATGTTAGCTGCATCTGGATAAAAAAAAAAAAATTTGGATAAAGGAATCAAGAGATAAGAGATAGCCTTTTTGTACAGTCTTTGACACCCCCTCATGGGCAATTTTTTCTCCATGAAGAATATCTTGTCATAAAAGCAATAGATTATGTTAATTTTGGGCTCATTTTAATTGTAATAATATGCTGTAAAAAATGAAGTGCCATTTTCAATGATCTGTGAATGTTTCATGAGCTGTATGATATTTTTGACACATTGCAGTACATTATTTTATAGATTATGAAAAAAGAAAAGAAATTCTATTTATCAGCAAATAACTCAGCAATACTTAAGAGTTTTTCAAAGTGGATACATTCACTGTAAAGTTCAGACTCTAAGCTTTCAAATGACATCAACTTTGATCAATGAAATGATCAATAAACTGTTGGACAGATATACACTAGGATTTGTGCGCTCGACATTTCTTCGCTTTGTGCCGTGAACTTCTAAATGCGCACTTGTGCAGCGCTGCACACTGTGACTCCATGTTGCTTTGAGCACATCATTCTGCACCCGCGATGCGCATTCGCGCTTTGTGCGCTCTGTTTTGAAGCGTTTCATATTATCATGATTTTGCGCACTGAAATATTATTAAAAGCCTATATTTTTTTATACCTAGCCTACACAATACATTTAAAATAAGCATAATTTAATTGCATATTATTTATGTGTAGTGTAGGCTATATAAATATATCCTACACTTCTGAATTCTTGACATTCATATATAAATATAAAATTGTGAAATGTATGATTGCCTGATTGAATTTTACTAATAGTAATTTGTTTTTATTAACATGTTTAGATTTTATAAAGTTACTGTGCAGATTTTTTCAAGAATTACTTTTTGCTGCTGATTTATATACTCACTAAGTTTAATAAAAATACATAATACATTTATGTAATATTTAAAGGTGTTAACTGTAATCTTACACTGCAAAATGATAACTTACAAAGGATTAAATTCATCACAATTATGTAAGTATCTGGATATTTGCCGTGGGGCGAGGGCTTCGATAACCTCTCTCTTTTTTGACCATACATGTTTGCATCCCTGATAGTAGATGTGACTGTAGAGATGTAACGTTACTGAAGTAAGTTTGTGTAGACATACAATTTATTAGCACTTAATATAACATGTCTAGACGTCTTTAAGCAATTTTCCTTGTGTATTGACCCCCCAAAATAATACCTTGCCACCCCTTTGCCACCCCTGTTTTAAAAGTCTAGCTCCGCCACTGGACAGGATTAACGTTAACGCTAACTGTTACCTCCGGTTGAGTGGCCTGACTTCTACACCTACCCGATAGAGAAACCGAGGGTAAAGAGAAACTGAGGACATATAAATCTTTAGATGCCTATAACAATGTGCTGAATGGTCATGTAAAGACTTGTGTGTACGATCCGCAGTTCTGCCTAGCCAGCGCCAAGAAGACGACAATGTAAGTTAAAGAGTGACACTACGGTGCAATTTTAATGATATGAATATTTTCTAGAAATAAAAATTCCAGATGCAGCATACTCATTTTTCATCGATTCTTGCACCCAACAACACAACAAGATGACATTTAATAATAAAAATAATAATTTAAGCTCCTTATTATGTAGCCGAATCTGTGCTGGTTCAGCTAGCGCCGTGACGTAACTGTGACGTCGGCGCAAAAGGGGTCTATAGGCGGTTATAGGACATGACACACATTTATATATTTTGAAGCCACTAGATGGCGCTCTTCTCACTTGATTTTTTTTAGGCCTGCACTCTATTTTTGTGTGAAATGTTGCATTTATTGAAAAAAAATAAAAATATATATATTAATTCTAATGGAAAAAAATAGCTCATACAAATTATATAATTAATGCAAAGTATCATAAAAAACTCTAAAAATTCTAAATAATAATCAGAAAATATAATAGAACAAAAATATATTTGATTGGTTATCCTGGGAAAAAATAAAGTTAAATTTTAAGGCTTCGTCCGTTTTTGACCGGGAGGAAGCTAAGTGTGACCCATTTACGAAGAAGCCCAGAGGATTAAAGCACAAAGAAAATACATATTGATGCATAGTGTATTATACAGTATCTATCTATGCAATAGTTTGTTCAGCATTTTCTTTTAACAGTTTTAAATTTCAGTTACTGTGCGCGTGAAGAACAAATAGTGCTGACTTTACTCCAGTGTTGTGACCCAACAGACACCCAGAAAGTAACATGATTAAGATACAGCAATAAAGTCCAGCAAGATAAAGTTGTTTTATGCGAAACCATAGACCTTTATCTACAGATCAAGTATAATAACATTGAATCATCTTGGAGAGAGTTTCATCGTGTTAACTGTCGTAACCGAACGCGACGCGCTGTTTGAATGCTGAATGAAGAATGATTGACAGCCGCAGCTGAGGGAAACGTTTACGTGAGCTTGAATTTAAGGACAGAAATATTAATTTCTATCTCACATTATACTATAATGGCTTCAGAACACTTATAATATTGTGCACGAAAACTTATGGTGCTTTATAATGTTTGTGTGCCTTTTGTGGGGCTTAACAATAACACTGAATGGTATAACAGTTACGCACAATATCGGATTTGGATCGGCCTCGTCTGACCGATACCCGATCCGGCAAAAATGGCACTATCGGAGCCGATACCGATACTGAGTATCAGACCGCGGTGCATCCCTAAAAACAGGGCAGGGTTTGGAGCAGTTTACCTGAGCAGATTACTCCAGCATCTTTAGTATGATCACAGTCATATAAACCCCAATTTACTGTTCCACAGTTCTTCAGTGTAGATTCTGATCCCGAGCAAGACTTGCGATTTGTCCAGATTGGTCCTGATCCTGGTCCAAAATGAGCATCACCAAGAGCATCTACAGGTTCTCCACAGTCCAGCTCTCTACACACCACTGCAGCATCAGCCATATCCCAACCAGCACCACACACTGTTCCCCACTGACCTCTATGAAGAACCTCCACTCTACCAGCACAGCGACTGTGACCACCAACCAGCCTTACTCTCAAATTGTCTATAAAATAAATAAAGATGGAGTAAAGACATATGGACAAAAGGAAAGAATGCGAAAAAATATCACAATAAGAGAAAAAACTATGATAAAACTGACTAATATTTGTAGATTTTGGGGACATTAAATTTGATTCCAGTTTATTTAAAAAAGGCTCAAACCTGCACACACCAGTCCAACATCATTTTCATATGAACAGTTGTTTTCATGTGATGGTGATGTTGGACAGAGGTGAATCTGAGACTCATTTCCTCTGCACTGAATCTCTTGTGTCCACATCTGAGCGTCTCCTTTGCCAAAAGCATCTTCTCCCAGCACCTGTACAGGAGCCCCACAGTCCAGCTCTCTACACACAACCTCTGCATCCTGCTGGTCAAAGGCAGCGTCACACACTGAAACCCACGACTGATCATCAAGTATCTCTAACCTCCCAGAGCAGCGAGAACCTCCAACCAGCCGGACTTCTGAAAGAACAACACAGGAAAAAACTAAATTTAAAGTTAAAGAACTTCAATAATGAGTCAGTCATATAATTAATATATCAATCAATGAGAAATCATATTTTCCTTTATCTTCTGAAATAAAAGATATTTATTATGAAAACATATTATACATGTCAGCAAAACTTTTTCCCAGTCCAAAAGGACTTGAAAGTAACCTACAAAAACAGCTCATAAACAAAACAGTGCATAGCTATCGTTACTGTAAAAATCTAAATGCATTACATGACCGCCCACATTTCAACATTTTCATGTCAACAATGTCTATGAATGAATCCTATCAGGGAATTACATTAGAATGTAGAGTTAGAAACAAGCTTCTAATTTTTATTTTTAACAAGGTCTCTGATTATTACAGTCTGACCTTAACAGTTTGTGCTGTCTAAAAGAAGCTGGAAAATGGTCACAAAAAAATGAAATTATGACTGCTTTGGTGCAATTGTTTTGTACATTAAGACAGGATTTTTAGCTTTAGTTTACCTGAACAAATGACTTGAGCGCTCTTATCAAGACACACATCAAGATCAGTTGGTTGTAAGAATCCACATTTCTTAAGTGTAGACTCTGATCCAGTACACATTGCATTTTTCATCCAAAACGGTTTTGATCCCAGTCCAAAATGAACATCATACAGAGCATCTACAGGTTCTCCACAGTCCAGCTCTCTACACACCACTGCAGCATCAGCCAAATCCCAACCAGCTCCACACACTGTTCCCCACTGACCTCTATGAAGAACCTCCACTCTACCAGCACAGCGACTGCTGCCATTAACCAGTCTCACATTTCTTATGCCTATGAATGTAAGAGAAAAGGCTATTGTAAATTTAAATTGTTATAATAAAATTAAATGAAATGTGCTTTGTAGTACTTTGAACTGTTACCAGTACACAGCAAACCAATGTTGTGCTCATGTGAACAGTTGTTGTCATCTAACGGTAATGTTGGACAGAGGTGAATCTGAGACTCATTTCCTCTGCACTGAATCTCTTGTGTCCACATCTGACCGTCTCCTTTGCCAAAAGCATCTTCTCCCAGCACCTGTACAGGAGCCCCACAGTCCAGCTCTCTACACACAACCTCTGCATCCTGCTGGTCAAAGGCAGCGTCACACACTGAAACCCACGACTGATCATCAAGTATCTCTAACCTCCCAGAGCAGCGAGAACCTCCAACCAGCCGGACTTCTGAATAAGACAACACAGATCAACAAAAGCATGGCTTATTTATAGGGCTTCAATATAATTATTTGTACATCAAAGCCATTTTATTTTTAGTCTTATAATGAATTAAGTAAAAACACAAAAGAAAACCATAACAAATATAAATATAAAATGTATTTACTATTGAAGTCAACATTTTAAAACTTCTTTAAAAATTAAAAGCCAATCTGGAAGTGCAAAAAATCTTGCAAAGATATAGATTTTAATATGTAAAATACTTTACCTGAACACATGACTCCAGCATCTCTACTATGCTCACAATTGCTTTTACCCCATCCTAATGATCCACAGCTCTTCAGTGTAGACTCTGATCCAGTACACTTGACAAAACTCATCCAGATTGGTCCTGATCCTGGTCCAAAATGAGCATCACCCAGAGCATCTACAGGTTCTCCACAGTCCAGCTCTCTACACACCACTGCAGCATCAGCCAAATCCCAGTGATCATCACACACTGTTCCCCACTGACCTCTATGAAGAACCTCCACTCTACCAGCACAGCGACTGTGACCACCAACCAGACTCACATTCACACAGTCTAAATATTAAGCAGTAATAATGAGAGATGAACGATGAAGGGATGAGAGTTCAATTTACAGCATTACAAAGTGGGTCAACTGGGAAATGGGACACTTACGTCTCAATATTTAAAATGAATATTCAGAGTTCAATACAAGTTTAGCTCAATCAACATCATAGGTATGTTGATTAACAAAAAAATTATTATGCTGACTCCCTCCTTTTATTAAAAAAATGTAGGGTTTTAATTATCCTAAAATGCATTATTGTTTCAGCTGTAAATAGTTAAAAACAATTACTGGGTTTATACCATTTTGACATGGAAACAAAGTTTAAAACTGGAAATAACTTTGCACAGAAAAGGTTAGTAAGCAATTTTTTCCACACTATAATCATTTGTTTACGTCTTGTTTCTATATTATTGACAACATTTACAATGTAAATTAAATTGCGATCACAAGACAACAAAACTACAATAATGGTCTCAATAAATTAGGGTTTCAATAAATAAATATTAATATTATTTTGATAACGATATATTATAATGAATAAAAAGAAGACACACTATTTGTAGCTCTTTATAAATTGGAGAGACAATGTATGTGTATTTCAAAATACTGTGACAATGCGATTACGGCCATCTAATAAACACATTCCAGTATAGTTTAATTTTAAGATCTTAAATAACATAGCATTTAACCCTTCATTAAAAAAAAAAAACAACAACAACAACAAAAAAAATCTCTTTAATTTCATGTGTACTTACCAGCTGTGATGAGTATTATAAGTGAAGACAGTAAAATGAGTGTCAGGCATCTCTCCATCTCTCTCTGCTTGATTAATTCAACATCCAGTACAAGCTTCTCCGCACTGATGATACAGAAGTACAGGCGTCCTCTCTCAGCCCCCTTAATGAGAGAGAAAGAGGTTCAAAACCCTCCAATCACACTCGCTGTTACCTTATTAGACAGAACAGAGGAAATCATCAAACAACTTCGGTGACAAATCAGACGAGGCTTTAATGACTTTCTCCATATATATCTAACAGTCAGTGCTGATGAGCTCCTCCTCCCCACCCATCAAGAGGGGATGCAGAAACACACACACACACACACACACACACACACACACACACACACACACACACACACACACACACTTGACTTACAGGAGACAGGAAACTCTCCAGTTTATTTACAGCATCAAAGCCCAACACCTGCAGAGAAGAGATAAAAGCACTGATAACTGTGATATTAGTGTATGCATATGTTAGCATGATATTAACATGTAATAAACTCAACTATTTAAATTAAATATTATTGTCAAATAGCATTTAAAAAAAAAAAAAAAAAGAGGCAGAAAAGACATTCTCCTTAAAATGTATTTTTGTGAAACATCTCATCACTTTCTCAAGATAATTCTCATCTTTTTTAAATGCATGTACATTTAACACTTAATTTGTGTTATATTACAAAAAAAAACTACTTACCGCTGCTCTGGGGGTGTTTCTAATACAGCGGCTGTGACAGTAAAGTTGACATCTTTCTCTCTTCTGACTGCAATTATCAATCTCTCTTTATTTTTTTACTCTTTTTGAAAGTTGTGAAAACTCTGTTGTGGCGTTTTTCTTTTGCTATTTGAGCAAATGGAAACACAAAAAATATATATTTAATGTAGTCTCTCATGCACTGCTATAGAAGTTTACATGCCTTTCACTTCTGAGACTGTTACAGGCAATTTAGTAGTATTTTATATGTCTATGGTTCTATTAAGCCTGGTGATGAAAGTTAATATGCTAAATAAAATTATATATTTAAATAAGTTTTTTAAGTATTTTAAATACAAATTACAGTCCCTCAAAGTATTTAATTACAAATTACATTTCATGTTTTTTTGTTGAGGAAAATTCAAATTACTAAATATTTAAAAGTAATTAAATACATATTTCAAATACGTGTAATTAAAATACTGCCCATCTCTGCTAACAACTAGGGATGTGAGCCACAGCTAATTTCCTTAATGTTTAAACTGTTATAGAATTTTTTTTTATTTTTTTTTTTAAAGATTTTTTTTAAAATAATAATTAAGAATGACATTTGACATTCTAAAATAACAGAGGGAATAAATATGATAAAAGATAGTGCTTCGGAAAATCTGAACTTTGCCATTTATGTAAAAAAGATTAAGGCCTTATGTAAGAAGGTACTTACATCAGGAGCTGTTAAGTTAAGACTGTGTTTTAAGAACTAGTCTGACCAAAAGCAATTAATTACTGCTAATCAGTCTTACTTTTCGGATTCAAGTTCGACCAAATAACCTTTTTTATGTAACTGATAAAAAATAAATAAATAAAAAGTCCAGTCTTGAAGAAAATAATGAGGTGACTACCTTGTAAGTCTAATAAGTTTATGCAACCGGCCCCAGGTCTTAAATCAGCTGCCTTGCCATAATACCTTTCAGCTGCCTCATCCTGTCTGTGGACAAACACACACATTTACTAGAACCTGTAAGTTGTTATGAAAATGATTATGCATAAATACATGATAATAATAATAATTATTAAAATAACAATGCAACTATAAGTATTTGAAATACTTAAAAATAAATTTAAAATACTTAAAATAAGTATTTGACAATAACAACAGCAACGCAACATTATCAAATTTTTGGTGTTCATGATTAAAACATTAATTTGACTCCTATAATTAAATAATTATACATATTATGCATAGCCGACATAAATTAATTATTAACAACAACAAGTATGTGATGATAACTGAAAACATTAATTTGACTGTTTGATATAGATTACTTTTAGCCTTTCTGTCATGCTTGATTAAGATTGGTTAATCATGGCATTAATTATGTACTAATATTGCTGTGTAATGAGTGTTGGCCCAAAGAGAGTGAGAGTGGACGATGGGGGAGGAGTCGGAGGACATGAGGTAAAAATTTGTCTTTCACATTTGCAATACTATCAACAACCACAATTAAGTGAAACCTATGATATTTTTTTTGGAAATTGACCATATTGCAGCCGTGAAAGAGACCTACAGCAGCAGCAAACAGACTGGAGCAGTTTGAGCACAGAAAGACTCTTGACAGGATTTCTGAAGAGACACTTTCAGCTCACAACAAATGATTTAAATTTCCATAAAAAGTTTTGAAAGTAACATGCGAGCCATGACATTTAAGATTAACCACAGGTAAAGTCAAGTCTTTATACAGGTTGTTTCACAGAATTACCGTGATAAACAGGAAATGATGATTCAATGATGCAGTAAAGCAGCTCTAAAACTAAGTTCAATGTTGATTTAGTTCGGTTCAATAATTGTGTAAAGTTCATCAGTTATGGAATGAGTTCAGTTCTGATGTCATCATCCAGCTCAGTTCAGACCGATATTGTCAGTGCAGTCAGATCAATAATATTGTTGAATATTAAGTGTCTCCAACTAAGCAAGCCAAAAGGTGACAGTTAAGGAACCCAAACTACACAGTGACAGAAAAAAGAAAAAAAAAAATTCCAGGAGAACACGCCCATTTCACACATACTCCGTGTGCGTATGCTATGCGGCTGTACCACAAACACATACTATTTTTATTTAAAATCCAGAAGTTATCAGTAACTTTTATTTTAAAAAAGTTTTATCAGCATTGCGATTCTCTTTGTACACATATACACTATTTAATAGACGTTTAAACACAATTTAACAACGTATTATTCAATGCTACTTCTATATAGATTTATATATTAGGTTGCTCAAGCAAGTGGTAAAATATTTAACCATAGCCTACTTCTAATAAAATCGGGGGAAAAATTAAATTAAAACTTAAAATTTACAAAAACTGAAAGACTCTCATGCCTTTTCTTTTGCATTTAAATTTTAATACAACAAATCTTGTCACAAAGAACCTAATCGGTTACTAACGTAACCTCGGTTCTCTCTAGAGAGGGAACGAGTATTGCGTAAGTTGCTTACGCTACGGGTAAAGTCATCTTTTCTCGAGATTGTGAGGGACCTAGCAGCCAAGGAAAGAGGATCATAGAAATCTGTTCCAAAAAATATATTTTACTGAATTCAAAAAAAATCATATACAAAGGTTTCGAAAAAGGAAACAAAGTCCAAATCATCAAAACAAATATTTAGGCCTATAAAAGAGATCAACAGAACAAACTAAACTCAAACAACTGAGTGTGTGTAAAGACAAACTGAACTGATCTACCAGTTAAACAATCAGGGACACATTTATACAAATGGACTAGTCCACATTAACACATAAGGGAAGACAAAAACAACAACTTCACTAATACAACAACAAAATCAATACCAAGGTTAATTCAATAATTACACTATAATTAAGAGCATAATTTTAACACAAATAATAAATCTAAGGAAAGAACAAGCAATTAGGAAAGAAAATACAAACACAAACATTCGTGAACCCCCCCCCACAGTAAATCTGCTGGTTGGTAGCGGCAAGCGGAACAAAAATTGCGGTCGAGGCGGCATGCCGGCCCTTAATTCACGCGGACCACAACCGGAACTAGCCGAACCATCCGAAGCTCCAGTCATCCACTCCTCAGCAACACAACGGTAACTTAAACTCAAAGAAAGTAATATTAATGGATGCGTGTACTTCACAACACCAACTAAATTGTGTGCACTTCAATCAGTCAGTGATGTACTACAACGCAAAATAAATATCTTAATGAGAAATAAACCGTGTTTGAGTCTTATTGCCAAATAAACAAACAAAACTATTAAGAAAATGAAACGAAATACTAAAGAATGTGCAGAATAAGTTACAAGAACATATGAATAAGTGTTTGTATGCGTGTGCGTGCGCAACATTACTGCTCACTGATGTGTGGCTGCATCGGGGCCATCACATACTCCTCCCCTTCACAGATGTCACTGGCACTGCGGGAAAGATAGTCCGCCGTCAAGTTCTCCTTGCCAGGGACATGATGAATAGAGAAGCGGAAGGGCTGCATGGCCAGGTACCAACGGGTTATTCGGCTGTTGGTGTCTTTCATTTGCTGAAGCCATTGCAAAGCCTTGTGGTCCGTCTCCAGAACAAATTCCCTTCCCAAAAGGTAATATTTCAGGGAGTCCAGAGCCCATTTTACAGCCAAACATTCCTTCTCCACGATGGAATAACGGACTTCCCTGGGGAAGAGTTTGCGACTGAGGAACGCAATGGGCCGCCGAGCATCAGGAGCCCCCTGCAATAAGACCGCCCCCAGTCCTCTATCCGAGGCGTCCGTCTGGAGAATGAAAGGTTGGTTAAAGTCAGGATTATACAAGGAAGAACTCTTGCTTAAGGCGGTTCGGATGTCTGCAAATGCTGCCTCCGCTTCTTTCGTCCATCTGATCTGATTTGGACTTTTTGAACCAACCATATCAGTCAAAGCTGCAGCCCTGCTTGAGAAATTGGTGATAAATTTGTTGTAAAATCCAGCCATGCCCAGGAACGATCGCAACTCCTTGCGAGTCTGTGGCTGAGGGCACATTTCAATGGCCCGGACCTTTTCCACCTGAGGCCTGATCACCCCACCACCAATGACAAATCCCAGGTATTCAGTCTCGGTCTTCGCAACCGCACATTTGTGTGGATTTACTGTCAACCCAGCTCTCTGAAGGCGCTGCATAACCTCCTGGATGTGTTGCAGATGTTGCTCCCATGTGTCGCTGTAAATCACAATATCGTCCAGATAAGCAGCTGTAAAGGTTAACCCCCGTAATACCTGGTCCATGAGTCTTTGGAAACTGGCAGGTGCCCCGTGCAATCCAAAAGGTAAGACCTTAAAATGGAATAACCCCAATGGGGACTTGAACGCTGTGAGCTCTCGGGAACGGCGAGTCAACGGAATCTGCCAGTAACCCTTTGAAAGGTCGATGGTCGTCAGAAACTTGGAGTTACCCAGGCGATCTGTAAGGTCACCTATACGTGGAGTGGGATAGGCATCAAATTTTGTCACGGAATTGAGGTAACGAAAATCAATACAGAATCTTATTGTGCCATCCTTTTTTGGAACAAGGACCACAGGATGGCACCACTCACTCTTGGATGGCTCTATAATCCCCAGCCTCAGCATCAAATCCACTTCCTTCTTCAGTGATTCTTGGAGACGCTCTGGGACCCTATAGCTCATTCTCCTCACAACAGCATCAGGTTTCAACTCGATGTCATGTTCAATCACAGTTGTGAACCCAGGATATTCTGAGAAAACCTCGGGTAAACAAAGGGCCCTCACCTCAAGTTGCCGTTGGGGTGACAAGTGATTCAAACTAACATCTTCTAGAGCTGGCTGGGGTAAGTATTGGTCGTCCAGTTTCTCTTCTTCCTCCACCTGCCTAATCATCAGGCTCTGCACAGTCTGATCAGGACGAGGAACCCATTGTTTAAGGAGGTTAATGTGCAGAATTCTTCCCGGACCGTCTTTGCCTGACTTGGCAACTTCATAGGTAGTCGGCCCAAGTTTCCTTCTGACTTCAAAAGGGCCTTGCCATCTCGCCAACAGTTTACTCTCAGTACTGGGCAGCATAACCAGTACCTTCTGACCCGGGTCAAAATTTCGCTCCCGTGCCGACTTATCATACCAGGTTTTCTGGCGTGTTTGCGCCTCTGCCAGGTGAGATTGGGCCAACTCGGTCATCTTCGCCAAGCGCTCTCGCATCTGCACCACATAGGACACAATGTTCATTGGCTCATCCCTTCTCTGGTCTCCCTCCCATATTTCTCGAAGCAGAGCAAGAGGACCTCTCACCTCATGCCCATATAAGAGTTCAAATGGGGCAAAGCCAGTAGACGATTGTGGTACCTCTCTATAAGCAAACAGAAGGTAGGGGAGCCATTGGTCCCAATCTTTACCCGACTCAGAGACAAACTTACGAAGCATCTGTTTAAGGGTCTGGTTGAATCTTTCTGTTAGCCCATCTGTCTGAGGATGGTACGGGGTTGTTCTTAGACTCTTGATGCCCAGTAGTTTGTATACCTGCTTCAAAAGGGTAGACATAAAGTTAGTCCCTTGATCAGTCAAGATCTCACAAGGAAACCCAACTCTCGAGAACAATTGCACAAGACAGGTTGCCACATACTTTGCTTTAATGGACCTCAAGGGGAACACTTCTGGATATCGGGTAGCGTAGTCAGTTACAACGAGCATAAACCGGTTACCTGAGCGACTTCTTTCAACAGGTCCGACCACATCCATTCCCAGTCTTTCAAATGGAGTGCCTATGATGGGTAGCGGTTGAAGAGGAACCCGACATGGGCCACGTGCTGAGACCTTTTGACATTCGGGGCAACTTCTACAATATTGGGCTACCTCAGTTTTCAGGCCAGGCCAGTAAAAGTGTCTTCTAATCCGAGCAAGAGTCTTACCGTTCCCCAGGTGGCCAGCCCAGGGAATCGAATGGCCCAGGACCAGAATAACTTCACGGACACTCTGTGGCACCACCAGCTGTGTCGTCACACCAAGCCGACGATAGAGTATCCCCTGTTGAAGACAATAGCTTTCCTTTGTGAGGTTACCTTCAATATTCTCTGCATCCTCTTGCTCTGCCCGCACCAGGTAAGGAACAAGACTGGCATCCTCCCGTTGTAACTGAGCAATGTTAGTCGGTAATTTAAAGTCTGGGGAAAAATCAGAAAGAGAGTCAACTGGCATCCTAGAGGCATTATATTGAACTTTTTCCAACCGTCTTTGTCGACGAGATTTCCTAGGCTTTGCAGAGTCAACAGTGTCTACCGCATGGTCAAAGAAAGGGAGGGCCCTAAGCAACTGTTCCTCTTCCCTTTTTCTCGCTTTAGCCCGGGTGACAACAATATTACATGAGGGTACTGGCTGCAACAAGTCCCAGAGCACTGGCAGGTCATGGCCCAAAACCACCGGAAATGGTAAGCTGTCTGCTACGCCCACATCCAGAAGGTAAGTTTGTCCTCTCACTTTGATGTATACATTGGAGGTAGGAAGCAGTTTTTCATCACCGTGAACACAGCGAATGGCTTTCTTTTCACTGAAGTTCAGTAGGGCAGGTGGGACATACCTGTGATGTACCAGTGTCTGATCACTCCCAGTGTCCACCAGGGCCTGCAATTCCCTTCCATTCACCTCCACTGTTACCATCTGTGGGGCCCACTCAGATTTTACTTGTGAACTCAGATGACCCCTGGGCACATAACATAAGTGAGTAGTCTTGGCTGTGTTTTTAGGGCACATCGGTTTTGTGTGGCCCTCCTGACCGCATAGATAACAGATTGGCACCTTCTTAGGATTCTTTAGAGGAGTCGCAAAAGCAGGACCTCCAAAAGACTGACCAGCACGGGGGAAATTTTTCGGGCTTTGCTGGGGAAGATTTAGTCGGCGATCATCCCTACTGGCTTTCCAGGCCCACTGATTCCTCTTCCGTGCAGCCACGAAGACATCGGCCAGTGTTGCTGCCTGTGCAGCGGTCTTAGCATCATGCTCCCGGATCCAAACCTGAAGCTCAGGAGAAAGCATCCTCAAATATTGTTCAAGAATCAAGATTTCACCAACTTCCTCCACTGATCTACATTTCGGCTGAATCCACTTCCCATAAAGTTCCCTTAACCGCACATATAATTCTTTAGGGCTCTCATTGGGTTCAACATCCAGAGAACGAAACTGTTGTCTGTACGTTTCTTGATTGATGTCATATTTCTTTAAAATGGCCGATTTAACCTCCTCATACTCAAGAGAATCGTCAACATCCATGTGTACGTAAGCAGCTCTGGCCTTACCCGTCAAAAGGGGAATTAAATGAAAGGCCCAATCCTCCTTCGGCCACCGGCAAACAGCTGCAATTCTCTCAAAAGTAATTAAGAAGTGTTCAATGTCATCAGATTCAGATAACTTTTCAAGTCTTGGCTCTTTAAACTGACCTGCCCCCTGGGTTTCTGAGAGATATCTTCGACCAGTAACAGACGGTGACAATGGACGGCCCGAGACAGCTTCCTCGTCATCTGGAACTTCCAAGGGGTCCACACCAGTCAGCAGGGGATTTGGTGTTGGAGTTGTGCGAGCCTGCACCTCCAGCTGCAACAGACTAAACTGGTGTTGAAGACCTTTAAAACGTCGCTCCTGCTGGACATATTCTTGGTTCCTGTGGGTTTCTTGAGCATCCATCTTTGCCATGTGTGCTCGGAACAGGTTTGTCAAGTCTGCCAGTGTGGGCTCTCTGCTTCCAGGCTCCATATCCTCCACCTCTCTTACTTCCTGCATCACTCCATCCTCCACCAGCTCCTGGAATACTTCACTTCGCTCTGCTAGAGCAGGCTTTGAGGCTGTCTTCCTTCCTCCCCGGCTCATGACATACAAAGTATCTCCATCTCAGGGACAAGAGGGGAGAGAAGAAAAAAAAAATTAAATATATTTTTGGAAAACTATGACCCCTACTGGCTGATCCCACCGCTGCCACCACTTGTGAGGGACCTAGCAGCCAAGGAAAGAGGATCATAGAAATCTGTTCCAAAAAATATATTTTACTGAATTAAAAAAAAATCATATACAAAGGTTTCGAAAAAGGAAACAAAGTCCAAATCATCAAAACAAATATTTAGGCCTATAAAAGAGATCAACAGAACAAACTAAACTCAAACAACTGAGTGTGTGTAAAGACAAACTGAACTGATCTACCAGTTAAACAATCAGGGACACATTTATACAAATGGACTAGTCCACATTAACACATAAGGGAAGACAAAAACAACAACTTCACTAATACAACAACAAAATCAATACCAAGGTTAATTAAATAATTACACTATAATTAAGAGCATAATTTTAACACAAATAATAAATCTAAGGAAAGAACAAGCAATTAGGAAAGAAAATACAAACACAAACATTCGTGAACCCCCCCCCACAGTAAATCTGCTGGTTGGTAGCGGCAAGCGGAACAAAAATTGCGGTCGAGGCGGCATGCCAGCCCTTAATTCACGCGGACCACAACCGGAACTAGCCGAACCATCCGAAGCTCCAGTCATCCACTCCTCAGCAACACAACGGTAACTTAAACTCAAAGAAAGTAATATTAATGGATGCGTGTACTTCACAACACCAACTAAATTGTGTGCACTTCAATCAGTCAGTGATGTACTACAACGCAAAATAAATATCTTAATGAGAAATAAACCGTGTTTGAGTCTTATTGCCAAATAAACAAACAAAACTATTAAGAAAATGAAACGAAATACTAAAGAATGTGCAGAATAAGTTACAAGAACATATGAATAAGTGTTTGTATGCGTGTGCGTGCGCAACATTACTGCTCACTGATGTGTGGCTGCATCGGGGCCATCACAGAGATACTGAAGCCAAAAATTATCCTTAATTTTGTGTATATTGTCAACGCATTGCAGCAGCTGGCAGACCTAGAGAGGGCTTACTAGCGAGCTCACTGGCTGCTCTACGGCAACTGCAGCAGCCTACCATCGAGCCCCGCATGACGTCGCGCCCTCACGCGGCATTGCCCGCCAGAATGGGTGTGGCTTAACGTATATAAGGACTGCTCGGAGGCTGCTTACCTGGTTTTCATTGACTGAAGCGATATCAGCTCGAAGTGGGCACAGCCGGTTACGCAATACTCATTCCCTCTCTAGAGAGAACCGAGGTTACGTTAGTAACCAATTACGTTCTCTTACGAGAGGTTCTCTCGTATTGCGTAAGTTGCTTACGCTACGGGAACCACTTGTCAACAGGAACATAGATCGGTAGGAATAAGACGGCCAACCTGAGGGGGCCAGTTCATGTACATAAGCACACAGTATCCTGTGGTCAACACACAGAGCGGCACCGCCGGTCCGTACTGACACTTGGATAACTATATCATACTGACACTTGGATAACTATATCATACTGACTAGGGCTGTCACTTTACGTTCGAAAATCGATTGCACAATCGATTGGACCAACCAACGCAAGTTTCGAAAACGAAAATAGGGAATCGATTTTAACAGTCTTTTCTCGGATCGCGTCCAGCTCGTCACGATACGCCCGCAGCGAACGCGCGTCATACAGCAACTGCAGGCTCTGACAAACACACATAACAGCAAATTGTGAAAAAAAAAAATACAAAAAATACAAAACTGTGAATTCTGTCTCAAGCGCCCTCTTTATGTTCGTCCTAATGCCTGTTCGTTGTCCGTGGATTTGCCCATATTTTGCGTTTAAAATGAAAACGTCTTTAGACATGGAAAATCGATTTTACAATCGATTCAATGAACACTTATGTCTCAAAAATCAAACAGGATTTTTTCACAAAAGTGACAGCCCTAATACTCACACTTGGATAACTATATCACAGTGTAGTTCAGCCAGGGGAACTGAGATAGAGTGAGAGTAGCCTGCGCATGAACGGTTCTGAGCAGAACATACTCTACTACTAGACTGACAGAAGTCTGGCCTGCAGAGCGGGAACCTCTTGTAGAACCTAATAAATGTAGAGGGGGAGGCCCAGCCTGCCGCTGTACATATGTCATAGATAGAAATCCCACTGGACCAGGCCCATGAAGAGGCCATGCCTCTAGTGGAATGAGCCCTCACGCCCAAAGGGCACTGCAGGTCTTTATACGCATATGCAGCAGCGATAGCATCAACAATCCACCTGGACAGACTCTGTTTCGAGGTGGCGAGGCCTTTAGTGCATCCACCGAACGAAATGAAGAGCTGCTCCGAGCACCTGAAGGCGGCAGAGCGCGTGACGTAAAACCTCAGCGCTCTAACAGGGCAGAGGAGGTCAGCATCAGCTTCGCTACTGGAGCCCGGCAGGGCTGAAAGCGTAATAACCTGCGCTATGAAAGGAGTGCCAAGCACTTTGGGGACATAACCATGCCTCGGTTTGAGGATGACTTTAGAGTCATTATGTAACCCAGGTTAGAAATATAAATACACAACCTCAAAAGAAAAAAGAGAAAATCTTAAACTAACCAATTTAAATGTTTAAAACACTGTTTAATGTGAGGAGGGCAAAAAAGAACATGGCCCCTTTAAAGGGGACCTATTATGCCCATTTTCACAAGATGTAAAATAAGTCTCTGATGTCCCTAGAGTGTGTATGTGAAGTTTTAGCTCAAAATACTAAGATGAATAACGCATGTGCTGATTGGGGGAGAGAGAACGTGCTAACTGAGATGAAGAGACGAGAGGTGATGCTGAGAGTGATCGGTTGAGTAAAGAAATATAACTTTGACTTTATGATTGTAAAAGTAAATGTAATTTGTTCTGAGGTGCTACATTGGTGAAATCTTTTCCATTTACATCTCTGGGATTGACTTGGAGTATATTTGCGTTTGTGAATTTGAGACAAAACGGATTTGGTGAGTTCTTTAAATTGTTTAAAATATGTATGGTTCCAAAAATGTATTTTTATTTGTAACTGCTATTAATGAGAAGTAAATGTTTTGGTTAATTTATGTGGGAATGAGATGTGGATTATATGGAAATGTATATCCACACGTGCTGCGTTACAAATGTGCAGCCACCATTTTGAGAACATCTCATGGTTGTTTGAGACTGGGAAGATTTATCGTTTCAAGCAAATATTTAATCTTTGTAAATTGTGTTGTATTGTTAATAGTGTTTTGTTCTGTTTGTGTGTGTATGGTACTGTTTATAAAACAGGACAGGTCTTTTTCCTTTGAGACATCTGAAATTTGATTTCAACGAGATGGCGAGCCACCCAACAAACCACTGAGGAGAACAGAGACTGTTGCTATATATCAGCCACCTGCAAAGGAAAGCAAATTCACCTGGGTATTCTCCATCCTGGTAGGACTGTAAAGACTGCTATATTTTCCTTCCTGCAGACAGCAGTTGGACTGACTGACTGACTGACTATAACCAGAATTGTGTGTACAGAATTGTGAAACCAACTTTGAGAATTTTTGCAACTTTTGTGCATTTTCTTATTTATTTTTTTCCTTCTTGAATGTTGAGTTTGGTTATCTATTCATTTGTGTTAAAACAAAGAAAAAGGTTACTTTGAAGCAGTCTTAAGTAATACTGCATAGCAGAAACCACTGAATAAAGAAGAAAGAACCGAACTTAAATTGATTAGGCCTAAAAGCGAACATAAAAACTTTATTAGATCTGAACTAAATAGGATAAAACAACTAGGTGAACAAAACTAGTTAAATTAGCGCAAATAGAAGGAAACCTATAGGGAAAAAAGGGTAAACATTCATTTGATATATTGCTTTATTTTTATTTTGTTTTTTTCCTTTTATATTGTGGATGGTAATTTATTTATTTTCTTTGTATTGTGTGTAAAGTGAGGTTTTACGAGTGCTCACTTTTTGTCAATATAAGCCGGCAGTTCAAACACATTTAGTGGTCTGTGTGAGTTTATTTACTGATCCTCTGAACCTAGATACTGGTCCAGCATACCTCATCCTGAGTGTGACACAACTTGTTACAATTAGGCCCAAACTCGAGACACGCAGCGTTAACAGATAATGCGTGTAGGTCACCTACGCGCTTAACTGATGACAGGGCTATCAGAATAGCGGTCTTGAGTGAAAGGTATTTCAGATCCACGGTCTGCAATTGTTCAAAGGGATGTGCTTTCATGGCCTCCAGGAGCACAGAAAGATCCCATATAGGGACAGACGGGGGTCGCGGGGGATTCATCCTCCTGGCTCCTCTAAGGAAGCGGATGACTAGTTTATTCCTTCCTATTGCCTGGCCGCGCGTCGACTCCACGAACACCGCAATAGCCGCAACATAAACTTTGAGCTTGGAAGGGGACCTGCCCTTATCCAGCAGCTCTTGAAGGAAAACAAGTACCTCAGCGACTCCACAGGTTTGTGGATCAGAGCCTTTTGCCGTGCACCAGCTCGCGAACACCGACCATTTCGACGCGTAGAGCCTTCTCGTGAAAGGAGCTCTAGACTGCGTGATCGTGTTCACCACCCCTTCTGGCAGGCCAACGGGTATCCGTTGATTATCCATGCATGCAGAGACCAGCGCTTTGGATGAGGATGCCAAATCGAGCCGCCGGCTTGAGAGAGGAGATCTCTTCTCACAGGAATCGGCCACGGAACTAGATCCGTCAGCTGCATCAGCTCTGGGAACCAGACTTGATTCTCCCTTCGTGGGGCCACAAGGAGCACTGAATGGCCTGCCTCCCTGATTCTCCTGATTACCTGTGGTAATAGCGAGATCGGGGGAAAGCGTACAGCGGGCATCTGGGCCACGCTTGGGCCAGCGCGTCCTCGTTCTTTGAAAAGAACCGTGGGCAGTGAGCGTTGTCTTTCGACACAAACAGGTCGACTTTCGCTTTGCCGAAACGGTGCCACAGCAGCTGGACTGTCTGAGGATGCAGGGACCATTCCCCCGGGGGAACATTGTCCCTGGACAGCCTGTCTGGACCATCGTTTAGGCGTCCTGGCACATGCATGGCTCTCAGCGAGAGCAGGGAGTGCTGAGCCCAACATAGGAGGCATTCCGCCAGAGCACTGAGATCCCTGGATCTGATACCACCCTAGTGGTTCACATAGGCTACCACTGATACGTTGTCCGTGCGGACCAGCACATGGTGGCCTCGTAGGTGTGGGAGGAAGTGCCTCAGCGCATTCTCGACCGCCATCATCTCTAGACAGTTTATGTGAAGGTGCTTTTCCCAGTCTGACCACTGGCCAAAGACCGGTCAGCCCTCGAAAAGTGTGCCCCAACCCAGGTTGGAAGCGTCTGTCAAGATAACTTTTCGGCCTGAGATAGCTCCCATCGTCACCCCCGATTGGTACCACTCGGCCGCTGTCCAGGGCTCCAGAGCTGAGACGCAGCTCTGAGTCACTCTGATGCGCAGACCACCAAGAGCCCAAGCTTGGTGTGGTACTCGTGCGTTCAACCAGCGCTGTAGCGGGCGCATATGTAGCAGACCCAGCTGAAGCACTGCTGCGGCTGATGCCATGCAGCCTAGCATTCTCTGAAAAGTTTTCAGGGGAACGAGGCTGCCTGTCCGGAATGAAGCGGCCAAGAGTCGAACGCAGTCGCGCACGCTGCGTTGACAGGCGAGCCGTCAATAAAGTAACCGTCTTTCAGATCGAGAGAGATAAACCAGTCCCTCGGGCGAATTTGCGCGAGGATTTACCTGGTCATGAGCAGGATCGGTCTGAGATCCCCATCCTTCTTTGGAACGAGGAAATAACGGCTGTAAAAGCCTGACTCGCTCTGGGAAGGCGGTACTGGTTCTATGGCCCCCTTGCATAACAGCTTTCTTATTTCTGCACGAAGCAGGTGTGCTACTTCTAGATTCACTTTCGTCTTGGTCCGTGTGAAAAGCGGCAGCTGGCCAGTTTACATGTAACGTCCCGGTTGCCTTGAGCGGGGAACATTTCATGGAGAAAACCCCGGGACGCGTGTGTTATGGTGAGATTATTATATTTTCAGGTCAATCTGTGTTTGACCACAAACCATGCGCTGTCATTTTAATTCAGCGCGTGCAGCACAGCAAAAATAGGCTCGGTGTTCAAACGGTCGCTGCACTGCTGTATACGCACCGCTCCTGGAACGGATCGCCGGACCGCATCCGCTATAGTGTGATAGACCTGTTACGCCGCCTTCACACTGGCAGTTGAAATCAGCTGCGATGCGGCTTCGAAACGACCGGACAGACGTCAGCTGGGGGCGTATTGCGTATTACAGAGCTGATTTCAACTGCCAGTGTGAAGGCGGCGTTAACATGGGTGCGGAAAAAAATACGCACCGCATACGCACTGGCACTGCAAACGGAGTATGTGTGAAACGGGCGTGACGCGGGGGAAGAACGAACATGGCGTAGTTGTGATTCCAGACTGCACCACAAATAAACCCTGTGCATTGATCATTCACAATATTTCATAGCTTACAGTTCCTTCTGTTTGACGTTCAAGTACATCTCACTCACACACACTTTGTGTTTGAGGACTCTCCTCCATGGACAACGACTTTTATATTGAACAAACTTTACATTCTATCCCCTAACCCTTACAAAAAACATTCAGCATTTTATATTTTCACACACACACAAAAATGCTATTATGATTCATAATACTGAAACTTCAATTACTGAAATTATATTACTGAAACTCATCTGTATCCACAAGATTAATGATGGGTCGGTCATGAACGATTCGCTCATTTTGAACGAATCTTTAATATGACTCGCGACTACTGAGTTTTCTCAGAGAGTGATTCATTCATTTTGAACGAATCTTTAATATGACTCGGGACTACTGAGTTGTCTCAGAGAGTGATTCGTTCATTTTGTGTTGACAACATCCTATGGGTTCTGTACTGGATACAGACATGATTAGTTCATCTCTCTAGTCTTCGGGTTCGGGTCTGAGTCTTTCGTTCTTCCCGTCAGTCCCATAGAGGCTATGCTGTCGGTACCGGAAAGAGAAATGATTAGTTCATCCAGAGCCCGTCTACGGAGAGCCTGCCCACTCCCTATTAAGCCCTATTGTACCGAATTTTGGTTGTAGTTCCACCAGAGTTCCACTGGGGGCGATCGCCATGAGTGCAGAATGAATGGGAGTCAATGGGGCTAGACGGCTAAATTTGTCTCTTTCACCCGATTGCCGTTGAGAAATCTCAGATCTGATTGTAGATTTTGCAAGTTCAACATGGGTTTTAGGTCGCAAGTTGAATGAACGAGTACTTATGTCGTTTTGATTTCTTACAGGTTGAGTTGTTGTTGCCCATAACACGCTAGCATTCTGCTAATGACGTCAGCATTCTGACGTCATTTACATTTTAAAAGACTTTTTAAAGCAAATAAGTGACTCTAAAAAATCTAACACCCAGCAATGTGTAATTTCTTTGCATCTCCTTTCGAATACAACATTCAAATTACTAGACAAAAAATTATATCCTGAGAAAAGTGGATTTTGAGGGTTTTTCGCCATAGACCTCCATTCATTCTGCACTCGTCCTGTGAGCGCCCTCATATGGAATCAGAGTGGAACTGCAACCAGTTCAGAAGCCGGAAGTGTAGTGAGAGTGAAACTTCTCGCCATATTAGACATTCTCTGGTTCATCTCTCGAGTCTTCGGGTCTGATTCTTCTGAGTCTTTCGTTCTTTTGTCACGTGATGAACGAACGATTCGAACCCGAAGACTCAAAAGATGAATATAATAAAGTGATTTTGTATGATTTGTAACCAGGCACTAAAGCGATTACCCATAAAACGGGCTTTGAGCCAATCGGATTGCTTGGGTCCTCAGCCCGGACCCATTTCTTCAGCCGGACCCGATTATTCACCACACCGGTACCGACTATATATATAAAAAATATTCTTACATAGGCTATATAAAATAAAATGACACAACCCTGTCTCTTTTTGTTAAATTTCAGTTTTATTGATCAATAATAGCAATTATGAAAGTATAAGTAGCCATACAAGTCAAGAAATAAAGTAATTAAACGATTCAGTCAAACATAAGTCAGCAGGCTACAACGTTAAAGATAAAAAGCCTAAATAATTTAACGTTATATAAAGTTATGAAACTAAAACTTTGCCCTCAGCCAAAACGATTTGCCAGGGAACAAAATATAGATTAATGATTTCTAGGGCTGTAGTCAAGACCACCTTTGTCGAGTCCAAGACAAGTCCAAGACCAGGACTAGTCGAGTCCAAGTCAAGACCGAGTCCAAAGAGGTTCGAGTCCGAGTCAAGACCGAGTCCAAAAAGGTTCGAGTCCGAGTCAAGACCGAGTCCAGGACAGGAAAAAAAAAGTCTGCTAAAAAATATAGGCTAGCCTATAGAAATTAAATCATTATGTAATAATGAAATAATGAATAATTTTAATTTTATTTAAAATAATTGACTAATTCAAAGAACAACAAAAAAATAATAATTATATAGCCTAGGTCTAACACATTCATTTCGACTGTCTGATCAGCCTTACATTCTGTTCCTGTCAATCATACACGCGATGTCAACCAATTAAACTGCATGAGGGAAGACCGAGACAACTCACAGACACACACACACACACACACAAGAGATGCGGATAAACCGCGGATTGGGCGGATGACGTGACGAAAAATAATATTTTAATTAAATTCGGGCGGGTGGCGGCTGAAGCAATCAAATGAAAAAAGTTAGCCACTAAGCAAACCTGCAGGTTATGAGCTGGGTTATTTTGTTTCGATATTAGCTACATTTTAAAACAGCCAGTCATTGCGCCTACCACTCGTGGAATAGGCAAAGAAAGAAAGGTAAGGAAAAAAGTCGGAAAACTTTGCCCATTAATTAGATGTGCAAGGCAAGCAAGCTAGTTTTCGGGGTGTTATGGACAATTAAAAATGTGAATATTCACGTTGCACTAGCGGTGGACTTTCAGCGAGTTTATTTAAACATTTATTTTTTAAAGAGCCGTTTGTGAGTCAAAAGAGCCGGCTCTTTCAGTGAGCTGAGTGAAACGAGCCGGCTCACGAAAAAGAGCCGAAATGCCCATAGTTATTAGGTGGCCAGTGTTTCACTTTCCCTCCAATAATATATTGTTTTAATATCGCGGCGACGTATGTGTGATTACTGGGAACATAATAAAGAAACCTGGACTCGGTCGAGACCAAAAGCCATATTTGGCAAGACCAGTGGCCGAGACCGAGTCAAGTCCGAGTCCGAATACCAGCGAGTCCGAGACAAGTCCGAGACCATAGAAAAACGGTCTCGAGTCCAAGACCGGACTCGAGTACTACAGCCCTAATGATTTCAAAGATCGTCCCCACAAGACGAATTATATCTCATGTTTAACCACTCCACTAGACTAGAGAGCAGCAGCAGCTCTAGCCGAGGTAAGGCTGTTCCAAGCGGGATACATGAGCGCTGAGCAACCGGTGATCCCTTGGATCTCACATCTCCGAAAACGTCAGATCAAATTTTTAAATAGGCGCTATCTGTATAAACAAACAACATATTTGAGCTTTAAACAACTACATTATCGACTGAAAAACTCTTAAAACTACATTTCGTGACACAATAACAGTAGTATTTTTAAATTTCGCGGTCTTTCTCCTGCTATTGACGCAACTTGAGATTTTAAATATTAGCTATAGAATATACACGATTTACATATACAATATAAAATTTAATTCAATCTTACCTTGCATATAGTAGCGGGATTTAGCATTCTACATAAAGCTACCACATAATAACACTAAAACAGCTCACGTTAGCTACAAGTTATCGCGAGAACAGATTTAGATCAGGCATACTACTGGCATACTAATGGGGTCCTCAGCCCGGACCCATTTCTTCAGCCGGTGTGATGAACAATGAACAATCGAGTCCGGCTGAAGAAATGGGTCCGGGCTGAGGACCCCATTAGTATGCCAGTAGTATGCCTGATCTAAATCTGTTCTCGCGATAACTTGTAGCTAACGTGAGCTGTTTTAGTGTTATTATGTGGTAGCTTTATGTAGAATGCTAAATCCCGCTGCTATATGCAAGGTAAGATTGAATTAAATTTTATATTGTATATGTAAATCGTGTATATTCTATAGCTAATATTTAAAATCTCAAGTTGCGTCAATAGCAGGAGAAAGACCGCGAAATTTAAAAATACTACTGTTATTGTGTCACGAAATGTAGTTTTAAGAGTTTTTCAGTCGATAATGTAGTTGTTTAAAGCTCAAATATGTTGTTTGTTTATACAGATAGCGCCTATTTAAAAATTTGATCTGACGTTTTCGGAGATGTGAGATCCAAGGGATCACCGGTTGCTCAGCGCTCATGTATCCCGCTTGGAACAGCCTTACCTCGGCTAGAGCTGCTGCTGCTCTCTAGTCTAGTGGAGTGGTTAAACATGAGATATAATTCGTCTTGTGGGACGATCTTTGAAATCATTAATCTATATTTTGTTCCCTGGCAAATCGTTTTGGCTGAGGGCAAAGTTTTAGTTTCATAACTTTATATAACGTTAAATTATTTAGGCTTTTTATCTTTAACGTTGTAGCCTGCTGACTTATGTTTGACTGAATCGTTTAATTACTTTATTTCTTGACTTGTATGGCTACTTATACTTTCATAATTGCTATTATTGATCAATAAAACTGAAATTTAACAAAAAGAGACAGGGTTGTGTCATTTTATTTTATATAGCCTATGTAAGAATATTTTAATATATATATATATATATATATATATATATATATATATATATATATGATATCACCAACATGGCATGTATTTTTTTCATGTATGGGATGGGAAGTATTTCAGAGTATCACTGACAAAGGCTCAAAAGAGTCCATGACTTTCTAAAAGATCTTTTAAATACAGATTGTTTGTGTTTTTGTTTTACTTTTAGGACTGGAGAACATCTGGTAATGAGATGTCACTTTTTTCTGTTTGTTAAATGCTTAGTTACGGTTGGGATCTCTGCAAAGGAATACCTTCTCACAACATAGCGACACTTTTTAGTTAACTTAATGAATTACTAACGTAATGATAGCAGTAACACCAAAACGTACTTTGCAAGATTAATCGCTGTTTTATATGGATTAACCCTTTCATGCATAGTGGTCACTACAGTGGACAGCTATAAAAATAAAAAATTCTTAAATTTGCACGGGTTTTGATGGCATAGTTGCACATCATCCTCTTCAGTGGACCCACCCTGGTGCATCATCCTATATATTTAAACCAAGTGGCAAGCCGTTGTGCTTCGATTTTTTTCCCCCTCCAAACCAAGATGGCAAATGGTCAGTCAGAAATGCCAAGTTGCTCCGGAATATCCACCCATTCCTTCTATCCTAGGAGACTCTTGTAGGTAAAAAAAAATATTGCAGCATCAAGCAATATCTAATGAGTCCTATCAAAGTTGGGTCATTATACGTAAACGTGCCATTTTGTGTCCCTTAGAAAAAAAAGCTCTGTAAATCTTAATAAACCATAAAACAAATAAAATATTTTATAATTTAGTTTCCATAATATGTCTAATAATATAAGAATAAATTAATTTCTGTTTCTTTTGTTTTTAAAGGATTTTAATCACATTTTTGTGCACAGCATCTTGCAGAAATGTTGAAAATGGCATGTCCCTCAGTATGATTTTTCTACTTCTCCTGGCATCATCTGCCTTTCATGAAGTTGATGGTAGAAGACAAGTGTTCTCTTCTTTTCTTTGAGTTCATGTAATATCTGAAAGACAGGGACACGCTCATTGTGTCAGCCCTGTTACCAGAAAAGCATACGTTAAAAAGTTATTTGTACATATTTAAAAAGGGATCTCCATATCTCAGCTCAGGAGAGGTGTAGAGAGCCAGGACTTGCACTCATCTCTACGCCTCATCGCCCTCTATCAGAATCCAAGGTTTCAAGAAGATCCGAGAAACTTTATTTTTCGACCCAAAAAAACTATAAGGCCTACGCCCTGTCGTTTTTTTTGGGTCGAAAAATAAAGTTTCTTGGATCTTCTTGCAACCTTGGATTCGGATAGAGGGTGCTGATGCGCAGACAGGAGTGCAAGATTGGAGGCTCTAGAGCCTTCCAGAGCTGAGATATGGAGATCCCAGGTAGCATTTGTTACACTGTGCAAAATAGTGGTTTCACGGACAGTGGAATTTTGGGATGACACTTGGTGCTACGGATTCAGGGGAGCCCGCTGAGTGCTGATAAACAGGTTTCATCAAAATATTTCGAAAGCTGAGCTTAAAAACTTAAAATGCTTTGTGGGATCTCCATATCTCAGCTCTGGAAGGCTCTAGAGCCTCCAATCATGCATTCATGTCTATGTCTCAGCACCCTCTAACAGAATCCACAGTTTCAAGAAGATCAGATAAACTTTATTTTGCGACCCAAAATATCTATAAGGTATTCTATCTTATTTCTATCTTTTGGGTCGAAAAATAAAGTTTCTCGGATATTCTTGAAACTGTGGATTCTGTTAGAGGGTGCTGAGACATAGACATGAATGCATGATTGGAGAAATTTTGGGACTCAAGCGAGCCCTCCATATGCGTCCAATGGCAGCTTATTTGTATGGTCATTTGTACACGAACCTCCTATATGTACTTCTTATATTATTCAACAACATTTTATTGAAATCTACTATTTCTTTTAGATTCTTGACACAAGGATTGCACAGCTCTGTAAAGCACATGGTGGAACTGCTTTACAGGTGCACACGTTCGTTCTCTGGTGGCTATCCTTCACTATCAAGAACCATGTGGATGACAGTCACATTTCTTGTCTGAAGGTAAATGAAAATCTATTAATTAAATTTCAGTGGCAGGGGACACATTTACTTACTTATTTACTTAAAAATATTTTAAAGGACCTTGATGAGAATGACACAGTCCTTATTCCAAGAATTGTTGGTGGACAGAGCCCCGAAAAGGGAAACCACTTCATTTTGTGGGTATGTATGGATAAAAAAATACATTTTTGCTCAACAGTTGTTACTCTGGTTAAAGCGGTTTCTGTTTATGTTGTAAAGGTCTTGGATGGTTTGCTGAATCGTATTCGAGTTTACGACCCCACTGGCAACTACAAGTCAATTTCTGCGATGGACCTGGCTATACTATGGTATTATGTGCTTTGTAAATGTTAAAATTGTGATCTTTATTTACTAATGTACATGTATTAATTTCTTTTTTCTTTTGTACAAAAGCAATGCCTTCCGAAATACTTGGGACTTGGGAAAATGGACTGTTGAGTACCCAGAACAGTGGAGGCTGGCTGACTCTAACAACTGTGGGGTTTTGGTTTGTACAGTAAGTTAAAAAAAATGCTTTTATTTATTTATTTTATTTTATTTTTATCTACATTACTTTAACAACTGTGTTTATTGCATTAGATGGCAGAAATGGAGGTGAGGGACAGATGGACCTCTATGAAAAACGAGGTGATACAGGGAGAAGATCTGTGGCATCTGAGAAGATATCACGCATCATCAATGGCAGCATATGCTGTTCAGCATATGACGTATAAAGAAATGTCTTTCAGAAAATTATATAAATCAACTTAAAAGTTTAATAAATCAAGTAGATCGTTGATTTTTTAAATTTAGGACAGTCGAGGAGGTGGAAAAAAAAGGAATTTGTTCTCTTGTCAGTGATGCTGAAATTCAGGTACATATAAGACCTTACAAAATTTAAAATGGCTAGATATTGTTTGCTATACTAAATATTTTTTTCAGGAGTTGTTTCAAGGAATTGTGAAAGGCTTGGTGAAACCCACGTGGAACAAATGGTGGCAAATGAAGACTGGGAAAATGGCAAAACCTAAGAGCTTTCATCCAGCCTTGTCAGCACATGTTGAGGAACTTTTAGGACACATCGACAACATTGTGTTTGAGCAGAAGAAGGACAAAAAGCTTGAACATATCGATCTTGTAATGTGTGAATTGATTCCTGAGGTAAGCATTTTATGGGATTGTGTTGGTACAAATAAGTACTCGAATTTTTTATATCACCAAAAAAACACATCATTTTCTCACCCTGGTATCATTTGATAATATGTTGGAAGAAACTGATGGCTGATTTTTATATGTTTTTGTGAACTAACTCATTAAACTAACTCATTAAGTAATTACTTTTTTTTATCTTTTGTTGTACAGATCAGCCTTACAATACTGAGACGAACGGAAGGTTTCAGTCACTTTTGGGCTGATATATCTTATCTTGTGGAGTGTGTCATTAAAATAGCCTTTTAAGCCAGTCCATCCATGACACCCCTAGGTTCAACGAGCTAACTACGTTCTGCTGCGTTGCACCTTTGGGCTTGCATATCAAAGCAAAAACAGTGAGTGATGTTCCATAGCACTAAGGACTGCAAGTGTACAGTTGCATGTGACATGTTGTTTGTGTGTTTTTACAGAGTTCCTCAAGTCAGTCCATGACACCTAGTCCAGCCTCCTCACCTACCAGGTCACGACCGCACCATCTAAAGGGGAAACTGACTGACTGCATCATCTAGGCCTTAGGATGGTTCCACAAAGAATTGACTGCACATACAACATGAATTTACTTCAAACTAAAGATCTGACTTTTCATACAGCAAAAGACACTGCATCTATTTGTGTCTCATTAGCTCTCAAAAAACTTTAACCTTACAGTTCATTAAATATTTTAACACAGCTAACTCAACATTAATTGTTTTTAAATCTCCACAATGTATAGCCAGAGGACTATCACAAAAGTGTTTAGGAAAGTAAATACATACTAGAGTATGTTTGTTTAAAGCTGCTTTGTATTGTTGTGTATTTTAAAAAGCTCTATAAATGTCCTAAAACGATGTGCATTTTGCTTGTAGTTTTGTGTTAATAAAAATGTAATATATTACATCTCATAATTCAGTTGAATTCATTATGTATTGTATTGTGTAATTTAATTAAATTTTTATATAAGTTTTGGTTCTCTCATTTTATTACATTAAATGTTATTGTGTTGTATGATGTTCTGTATTAAGAATTAATTCTGACATAAATCATATGCATTAGTACACAAATGACATGCTTGTAATAAAAAAGCATTTTATGCCCCATTGCTTAATAACAAATAACTTTGTCACAAAACATACTTTAAAAATGTTATTTCTTTCAAATAAAAGATTATTATATGAATTAAGGGGTTTGATTAATTACATTAAAAATTGTGATTCCATAATTTTATTATACTGTTCTTTAGTCAAGGCTAGATTTAATATTTATACCCACAAAACATAGCTAGCATTCTGTAATTTATTTAAATGTCTAAACCATAGACTGTAAAAAAAGATGGACGACGCCCCTTCGCTCTCTTCCATTGATGAGAACTGAAGCCGCCAGAGTCCCGATATGGCGCTGACATATTGGTTCTTGAGTCTGCGCAGTAGCGATCTCGGGACCAGACATGCGCAGTAGTGAGCAGGAAGTAAAGCCGCGAAATCAACGCTCCGCCCTCACTCTCGCAGAACGCACTCAGGGAGAGTGGATTCTGCACACTTTTTAAAAAATTGATTGCAGTACGACAAGAGGCTTGTTAAAATAAAGTAAATACAATCTCCTCAGTTCTCCGAAGATCCCGAAAAAAATGTCCGTTGGTGCTTCAGTGACTACTTCGCTCGAGAACCTGTCAATCACAGCTGTCAATCATGACGTTACACCACCGCATCACGTAACTAACTAAAAACCAACTTATTTTTGAAACAGACACTTGAACTTACATCAGCGTGATAAAAATGACAGCAAATTAAAGAAACCACCTTTGGAAAAAAGATATTTGAAGTGTAATTTAATTGTTTAGTTGGTCTCACGTCCCGTTGAATAACACGGGGAGGCGGGGCTTATGACCTATACTAGGACCAGTCACCGGGGGGCGATCGAGACGTTTTGGCTTCACTTTTCAGGGCTTGTGCGGCACGCTTGGTCTAAACTGGTAATACGAAAAATAGTAATATACACAAATAAGCATTATTTTAAGAATATTTTAATAAATAAAAGTGTACAAAATAATTACATAATTATAATTGCATTACGAATGGCTGTGAATATGGTAAGGCAGTATCAGTGCAGTATAAGCTCAGGAAAAGCTCATAGCACGAATCACGATCATCGGATAACGTTAGCTGTATGCTATGCTATTATCTAAGCTAACTAAAAAACAATACCAACGAGAAATGTTTAATTTCACAATCTATAGCTTCGGTTAAATACTAGTATATGAAACGTATACTTTAGAATACATTAAATACATTAATGATTCGTTATAACGTAGTACAAACGTCTTCTATAATAAAGTGATTTTGTATGATTTGTAACCAGGCACTAAAGCGATTACCCATAAAACGGGCTTTGAGCCAATCGGATTGCTTGGGTCCTCAGCCCGGACCCATTTCTTCAGCCGGACCCGATTATTCACCACACCGGACCCGATTGTTCATCACACCGGAAGTGTACTGAGAGTGAAACTTCTCGCCATATTAGACTATTGCTGCGTTCCAAACCGCATACTCAATGAGTAGGTACTCAATTTCAATAAGTACTTACTTAACGAGTGCTAAAAGAGTAGGTACTTTATAGCCAGATCTCGTTGAGTATGAATGTGAACCGGACATCTGCCATGTTGACGTTATCATGTGACCTACGACGCGTTATCACAAGCGCAACAACTTAAAAGATTTGAACGACACGTTTAATTCATCTATCTGTAAATATCTTGATATTGATTAAACTTGCTCATTTTGTGTTCTTTTTGAAGAAACTGCTGCCCATTTATTTTGTGAATACATTTAGGGTTGATTTAAGTTCTTATATTTACCCTACTAATGTGACCCACCGTTTTATCCTTAACGATATTTATTTTTATAACGAAATCCCAAAATTGTCATCTCTTGAATATGTTGTTGATTTCTTTATTTTATATCCAAACATTTTCATCCATAAGCAAAAGTGGCTTACTGCTTTGTTTTCCTCTTTTTCTTGTTAAATTTAACTCTCGTTTCATCCCTCAGGCTTATAAATAACAAAAATGCATTTTTTAAATGTATTATATCATTAATTAAGAAAATATATATTGATATTCAACCTTAAAGGTTCTTTTTTCTTGTGTATAAAATCTCATATTATGTTTGCAAACCCATTATATATATATATATATATATATATATATATATATATATATATATATATATATATATATATATATACATACACATATATATATATACATGCATATATATATATATACCTCATAACATCAGTAACTGGACAGCCCTACCTAGAACGGTTTTCCTCAGCGTTTGTAATGTCTGCACAAAGGAGACGTTGGGCAGCTGTGTGAAGATTCGCCTTTGGAGAAAACTGTTGATTTTATACTCGAAAAATTTAAGTATCATTATTAAAAATAAATTTTACCCCAGAATGAATTGCATTGCTATCCCACCCCAAAACATACAATAATAACAACTTGTGCTGACCAATTAATTATATTACTTTAAATGATATAATTCAATAAAACAAACAAAATGTAATGTATGTCATTTGAAATAGCTATGTATGAATACACTCTAGATGTGTATGTGAACATATCTACATTTTCATTCAAACAATAAATAAAGCATTAATTAAATAATTGTATTTTATTTACTGACAACAATGAGAAATATTACCGTAATAAATTAGTCAAAGAATGAATCAAAGTCACCATCACACAATAAACAAATGCATATACAAGTCAACACATGAAACAAAGCTTTATTCAAACTACAGTCATGTATGTAGACTAGTTTCGCTGAAACCCACATCCTTCTGCCATCTCAACACAGCGGTTCCCATTCTTCAGCTTTATTCTGATGAATCAGCTGACCGCCAGAGGTGAGCCGTGCCTTCGTGCCGGAGGTTGTAGCGTGATGTGTTGTGCTTCACAATCTGAGGCAATAAGGGCAGGTGGAGTGATGGAGGGTCTCATAAGGGCAGGTGGAGTGATGGAGGGTCTCATAAGGGCTGGTGGAGTGATGGAGGGTCTCATAAGGGCAGGTGGAGTGATGGAGGGTCTCATAAGGGCAGGTGGAGTGATGGAGGGTCTCGTAAGGGCAGGTGGAGTGATGAAGGGTCTCGTGAGGGCAGGTGGAGTGATGGAGGGTCTCATGAGGGCAGGTGGAGTGATGGAGGGTCTCATAAGGGCAGGTGGAGTGATGGAGGGTCTCATAAGGGCAGGTGGAGTGATGGAGGGTCTCGTAAGGGCAGGTGGAGTGATGAAGGGTCTCGTAAGGGCAGGTGGAGTGATGGAGGGTCTCATGAGGGCAGGTGGAGTGATGGAGGGTCTCGTAAGGGCTGGTGGAGTGATGGAGGGTCTCATAAGGGCAGGTGGAGTGATGGAGGGTCTCATGAGGGCAGGTGGAGTGATGGAGGGTCTCATGAGGGCAGGTGGAGTGATGGAGGGTCTCATGAGGGCAGGTGGAGTGATGGAGGGTCTCATAAGGGCAGGTGGAGTGATGGAGGGTCTCATGAGGGCAGGTGGAGTGATGGAGGGTCTCATGAGGGCAGGTGGAGTGATGGAGGGTCTCATAAGGGCAGGTGGAGTGATGGAGGGTCTCATGAGGGCAGGTGGAGTGATGGAGGGTCTCATGAGGGCAGGTGGAGTGATGCAGGGTCTCGTAAGGGCAGGTGGAGTGATGGAGGGTCTCATGAGGGCAGGTGGAGTGATGGAGGGTCTCGTAAGGGCAGGTGGGGTGATGGAGGGACTCGTAAGGGCAGGTGGGGTGATGGAGGGACTCGTCCATGGCACTATCTCCAGGATTCATCTCTGGGCTCTTCATCCTCAGTGCTCACACCAGCCTGCTGACATTTCAGATCCTACAAAAATGCACAATCAACACAAAAGCAGTAATTTTAACCGCACAATGTCATTTGATTTCAGTATTATTTAGAAGACAAAAACGCTTTTTTTCCACAAATGCCGCCATCATCTTTCCTTGCAGGTCCTGCTCCACCACAAAAGATCTGCAGCAAATGCACAGAAATCAAGAATCAGAAAAGTGCTGTAATAGCTCTGTTTGAAATTACAATAATTAAAATAAACTACTACTTAAGATTTAAATATTTATTCATTTCTGTAATGTCACAAAGCCTTTGATGGCAGCATTCAGCTTCATGAGCCACTCTCCACCGGATAAACACACATCTGTTCATCTGACCCTGTAACATCCAGACAAGATTCACATAACCTCTGTCATTTATGAACTCAACACTACATTTACATGTTAAGATTGTTTTAACTTTTTATCCAACATAAATGTTCCTCAATTTATCAACAGTAATGGACAAATAAAATAGATAACTTATGTTTAGTTACTTTATAGATTTGTTCTACATAATAGCACACATTCATCACTCAGATGCCTATTTCATATCTATTAGATGTAGTAATCTGCAATTCTTATAGAAGATTTTCTTGCCAGATATTAAATAGACATTTAGTAATTGTATTTAAGATGTATACGGTTTAAAATGTATGCAAATCCACTTTGGAGACGTATGTGTCCTTACTGGAGCTCCTCTGTTAGCTACATAATAAAATGTGATTTACAGCAAAATCACAAATATATAGCGTCTTTACATCTTCAACAATTCAACAGTTTACTGTACAGTAGTTCAACACATGCGATCATTTGATTTGTAATACTCACATTTGAGTCTCGTCCGTCATCCTTTCCGTCACGTTCGAGTATGACCTATCCTTCTTCTTCTTTTTTATGACGTATCCTCTCGCGTGGCCTCCTGGGATAGAAGAGTATCCATCGGTTGCATAGACAGTAGGTGTGTTCGACATCGGCTGTGGCTGGATGCAACCGATCGGCGAGAGTAGCCGCGTGCAGGCGGGGAGGAGCTGCAAACGGAGACGTGAAGTCGGACACTTTCTGGTTCCCGTAGTGACCGCTCACGTGGTGTTTGCATACTTTACCATACTTTGCATACTTTACTGCAGTGAAATAAATGCAATATTTGCCAAATAATACACAGATGTTTCAGAGACATTTTCATTCAATACTTTTATGTACTGCTTCACACAGCGTCTGTTTGAACAAGAATAAAGTTCAACATAAGCTACTATCAATGAAGTGGAGTCTACGTTTTTTAAGCAGTTTTAATTTGATAAACATGACACAATATAACATGACAACGACACGAAAAGAGTTTTCACTGTTATAATAAACTGATTTGAGAGCTTTAGAGGAACTAAAGGTGTTCGAATAAACACAAAACACACGTGATCGTTGTCATGCGGTGAATCCGGCCAATCGTGGAACAGCTGTGTCGTCATCAGCCCTCCTGCAGTCCAGTGCAGCCGCTCTCGAGAAGCTGCGCTGGCTGAGTTCTCCGGCTACTCTCGAATTGCTCTCGCGGTACTTTGATGGCATACGTCACAGTCACGTGGCGTCGGCGCTGGATCAAGTCGGACAAAATTTCTAACCGGCATGCACTGCTTCAAGTCAGCCGCCGATCGGTCTGCGCAGAGCTGCATGAAGTCGAACAAGCCTAGTAAAAGAAATGGACACAGCGACCCCATTGGATTCAACGGAGACAAAGTGAAGCCAATTAGAAACTTTTACTTCCTGGGGGTCCAGCGTACTGCGCAGACTCAAACTGAGCTCGACGACGTAGATGTAGTCTTCTAGTAGCTGTGCCGAGAGAAATCTGAATCATTACCTTCCGAAACTCGCAGAGACGGAGAGCGTGAGTAGGAGCTGTCCATGATCTTGGAGCAGGAGAAACTTTTTGTAGGTGTTCTGATTAATTACTTTGTCATTTTGCCTCTACGTCCTCCCGATTGCCCGCGAGCTTCTCCTCCTGTCCATACGGTAATTTCCTACTGTGCGACAGAGAGTCGCGTGGCTGTGACGCAATCGTTAGCCTACTTTTACAAAAACTGCTTCTACAGGGCCATAACGTAAGCTACAAGGTAATGGAGCCTTTTATACATTTTCGTGTTTCTTTAGAAATAAATAATGGACAAATGGAGTCTTTAAACGCCTCAGATGTGAAGTTATTCGCTGTCAAAGTGACGCCAAAATGAATGGGAGTCAATGGGATGCTAACTGCAGGTGGGGTCCCGTTAGCCAATGGCGGCGTCCGGGGGTACTTCAAAATAATACAAATCCCTGCACCCTTGATCGGTTGAGCACTCAAAAATCTGGCCTGAAGCAGTAAGCCATCCGGGAACTTCTCGCCTACTCTTTTATGAATACTGATGTTTGGAACGTACTGCTTCCTTCACGTACTGTTTTCGCCTACTATATAGTAGGAAAGTAGGCATATTCGGACGCACTTAAGTCCGAATCTCGCGATAATTAGTACGTCACCCAGGTAATTCTCGCCTACTCTTTTGGATTCATACATACTTTTTCGCTCGCCTACTCTTTTCCCCATACTAAATAGTAGGGAAGTATGCTGTTTGGAACGCAGCCCTTCTCTGGCTCAGTTTATGAGGATGTCACGTGATGAACCAATGACTCAAACAAGAAGTCCATAGACTCGAAACGAACTAATCAATTCTGTAACCGGTACTACAGACAGTTTATGAGGATGTCAGGGGATGAACGAACGACTCAGATCGGGAGGTGAGTAAACTAACACATAGTCTGAAGACCAAGATAAATTAACGAATCGTTTCTGTTTCTCATAATTTGGCCTTTTCCTTTCCTTGCATTGCAATTTTTTTCTTATTCTAAATGCGATCAACATTTGATGTTTTTGGGGAATTTGGCTAACGTGTAACATTTTAAATACATTCTGCTGAAATAAACCAAATGACTCGAAAAAACATTCGTTCATTTTGATGAACGAGATTCAAAGATCCAAGTCAGTAAAATGATCCGAACTTCCCACTACTACACAAGATGGCAGTAATAGACTGTAAAATTCAAATGAAATGTGCTGGATCTATTTGAACTGTCATTAGGGGCTACCGAGGTCATTTTATCTGTCTATATAAATCAAAGCATAATCTCAAAGTCTCCAACATGTTTAAATACAAACCAGCATGAATTGTTTCAAGTTATATTTTGTCAGTGTAATACTTTAGACTGCATACGTTTTGAAGTTTTTTGTTTTTGTTTTTTTGAGTTAACAGAAAACAGTTTTGATAACATAAGAAAATCACAATAGAGATGAAATTAAGTCAGCCATATATTTAAAAAAAAATCACAACAAAGACAAACAACAGAATAATCAAGATAATGAATCAGATATTCTTAAAAGAGTCTGTTCATTCTTGGCTTTATAAACATTCTTTATATATTCAGGAATCGGGAGTAGAAGAGCATTATGATCTCTCAAATAATGAGAACGATTTTTCTCTCTTCAAAAATGCTGTTAGCTTAAATATTCAATACACACAATTTGTAATATTTAGTCATCTTTTCTGAGTGAGATATGTACTTATTGCATCCTACAATGTAATGCAATTGAGTTCTTATTAGGACAGTTGTTTTCTATTGAAGTAAATGTACAACTTCACAACAACAACACAGACACTGAATATCATTTATGCCAACATCATATTTCATGTTATTTATGAATGTTTTCTAACATATATTCAAAAATGTTCAGAAAACTTATTTTTGTATTGTAACTATCATGTTCTTTTCACTGGAAGAGGAAATACATGTTTAAATATCAAATTATTTAACCCTAACCCTGATTCATAACCCTGAACTCTGGCAATCATGGCAATAAACAATGCTTACTAGAAATTATCAAAGGCAACTCTAAAAGTATCGTTTCAAAATGTTGCCAAATATTTCAGGTATTTTGTTAAATAAAAAAATAAAAATTAATTCCAGAAGCTGATATGAACAGTGGCAGTGGGTGTGGCCATCGAGTCAAACAGCTTCTCTGTCATCGTTTGACTCCTCCCCCACATCATCATAGTCTGCATTAAAGAAAGAGCAACAGTTCAATTTTGTGATTGCATCAGTTTTTCAAACTGAGTTCATTTAAATTAGCAAATGACTATTCAAATTATTTTATAATTGTGTCTTTAATTTATTCTAAAATATGTATTAAATAATGAGGTTTGTTCAATCTTTTGACAGTATATATACAGTATATAATATGTGTGTGTGTGTGTGTGTGTGTGTGTGTGTGTGTGTGTGTGTGTGTAATCAGATGTAAAATTCAGTTGTAAACTGATGAAGTGGTCAATTCGTAAATTGTGAATCTTAAACATGAAAGATATTCCAATATAGGCCTATTCAATAAGCGTAGGAATCATAAGACATAAAGCTTACCTAACAAGTTTCTCAAATCTTCAGTGATAGTCCACACATCATCATACTCATCCTGATCTCCCTCTTTACACAGAAAAAAAAAAAAAAAAAAAAAACGCATGTTCACTATATCTTGTAGATTAATGTAGATTAAAAATTAAATTGTGTGATTTACCCATTACACATTGAGAGCACTGTCCATCAATGATGACATCATCATAATCCTCTGGTGTGTCCACTACACACAAACACACAAACACAAACACACACACACAAGGTCTTAAATATAACATGACATGGATGGAAAAATGTGTACAATTATAAAAAAAATTCTTACTATTAACTACTATATATAGATAGATAGATAGATAGATAGATAGATAGATAGATAGATATAGTGAGAATTAATTTTATTTAGGCTATAAGGAGTAAAATTCTCACTAATAACTATGACTTTTGCCTCAAACTCCTAATTACTGCTTATTAATAGTTAGTAAGGTAGTTGTTAAGTTTAGGTATTAGGGAAAAACACCTTTTCCAGGACCATAGGTCTGTCCACTGGTAATGACATCATCATAGCCCTCTGGTGTGTCATCTATAAATTTAACATGAAATCAATGCCATCATGCTCAAAACAAACTTGAATGTATATATTAATATGTAGACTGTAGAATAACAGAGAGAACTACAACTACAGTACTGAAGTGAACCAGCACCTGTCTCACGATCTGGTTTTGGTACATGAATGATGATTTCCTCATAGTATCCGGATGTGTTTGCATTCCCCCTCTCTTCAACAACAGAACAAAATATGAATATAGAAAAATAAAGATATCAGCAGAAATAAAAAGCAGACAGAGAGGTCTTTATGATTTTAATCATCTGGTAATGAAATTTGTGAATTTCACTATACATTTTTTTTTTTTTTTTTTTTTACAGTTTGTAAATCACCTCTAACCTGAGAGAAGAGAATCAACATCTTTATACCCAGAATTCAGTTCTTCAGAGATGAAACTCCCTCCTGTTAAAGGAGAGCAGAACAGAACAGAACAGACTGAATCCTCAAATCCTTTTGGTCATAAAGCTCTGTGATAGTGAGAGCAAGAAAATACTTTCTTGTCTTTGGGGGGTGGGGGGTTGGGGGTTGGGGGTTGGGGGGTGGGGGCATCTTTTTTACCTTTTATCATCTTATTTATTTTAACATACACCTGCAGTTCTGTTGTTTTTTGTGGATTGATACATAATTAAAACTAATTAGTTAGATGTGAATGATAGAAAAATATTTAATTCTATAGTGGATCAGATCTGTATCACTGATGTCTCTTGCTAATTAATGATGAAGATACATAATTAAGACTGAAGGAAGTAGCTCACATTACTAACAGAACTTAGATGACTGAGGTTTTTGTTTGATGGCATTTCTTTTCTCAGCAAGGTTTTCACAATGATCTAAACACATAAATTAGTTGCATTCCAATTAATCGAATATGCCCTGCGAAGTGGACTTCATGGGGTATTACTCTATCTGAAGTGAGATTCCCTTTCAAATGAAGCATATATGTTCAGTTTCAATGATACTGCAAATACTATAGGGAATAAGGGTTCATCAACTTCACTTCACAGGAAGTGGGAAGGGAAATTTACCCACCTGTCATTGTGCATCACCACAGTACTTGAAGTTTAATTATTTAATTAGACCCTGGTCTGTTCATGAGTGAAATGTGCACAAGAGGCAACAGTTGCAATGCAAGAGGAGAAGTGAACACTTTGGGACCCTTTGATCAGAATGCAGCAGTTAAAGTTTTGAACAATCTCTGATGATGCCTCACCTGTATGAGTTAATTGATTGTGTCTGTGATAAATTTCCTCATAAACTACCTCAGTTGGAGCCCTGTGTAGTCCTGTGTACCAGTCAGAGAGAGCTGTGAGTGTAGACAGACAAACCTGCTGTCAGTTCACAACACATGACCGATAACACACTGAATAAGACACAATATGACAGTCTCTGGATCTCTCCTACCTCTCCTCATCACTCTGTTCTGCTGAATCAGTATAAGCAGTGGCACTAAGAGCAGTAAGAGCAAAACTCCCAGTACAACCACAAGCACAGAGAGAGACACTGGAGGAGTTTGTGGAGGAGTGACTGATGTTGAGCGCACTGTCTGAGAAACTGGAGGAGAAGCTGATGTTGTTGTGGCAGGAGTAGTGGACACTGACAAATCTGTCAAATCTGTCAAAACAGACACAGACAGATTAAAAATCATGCAAATACACAGTTAGTAGCATTAAAATGATGTGAAAATCACTAATATTGGTCAGTGTTTTGCTCTGACTTGCACAGGTGAGTCCAGCGTGCTCTTTGTGGGAGCAGTCAGTGTGGTTCTTCAGGGAGAGAGGACAGTCCCACAGGTGAATCTCATTCCCTCTGCACTCGACTCTGTTCAGCCACACAATACCTTCACCAGCACCAAAGACTGAATTCCCATCAGCCCTCAGTGCTGCTCCACAACCCAGCTGCCTGCAGACCACCTGAGCATCGCTGATGTCCCAAAGATCAGCACAGACTGAACCCCACACAGCGTTATGATACACCTCCAGCCTCCCAGAGCACCGGCCCAAACCTCCACTCAGTCTGAGAGGAACATGATCTAAAACATACACAGCAAAGACACAGACACATTATTGTATACCAGCAAAGTACAGTACTGTCAGAACAGCAACAAATCTACAGCGAGGCATGTCTGTGGTGTGAGATTAAATCATCTTGGTGTCCCAAGCACAAAATAACATACATGCATGCATGCATAACATAAGGCTGTTATGATTTTTATGTTTTTCTACATCAAATTAACTTACCTGAACACTGTCTCTGATGTGGAGATGTGGAGCATGACAAATAGCTTCTAGGGGAGTCATGACTCTCCTGTTCTGTAATCACAAATTAATTCACAAGTTAATAAATACATTTTGTTCATACACTTAGTTGTGTCTTGTATTTTTAGAGATGCTTGCAACAGTCTTACCTGAGCAGGTGACTTTGGCCACTTCTTCATTATTACAGTAGTTCTGTCCCCAGGGTGAAGATGGACACTGCCACAGATTTGAATCATGTGGTCGACATTTGACTTCATCCAACCAGTTACGAGCTGATTCCAGTCTTGGGATAGAATTGAAAAAAGCACCAGATCTTCCACAGTTCAGCTCTTGACAGATCAGACTCGCTGTGTTCCTGTCCATCTGGTTCCAGCACACATTACCCCAGGATCCATTGTAGAAAACCTCCACAATCCCTTCACAGCCCTCAGTTAACCTGATCTCTTTAAACTCTAGATGGAAAAAGACAAGAGCAATTCTGAAATCTAAATCTAAAATTTTACCAAAATAACTGGTTAATACAAGGCCAATGCATGCTGCAGGCACTAATAATGTCTATTGAGGCAAAAGGCATATATATATATAATGCTCTATATATTATATAATATATATATATATATGTAAAAAAATATTATTAGGCTTATGTAATATTTAGACGTTATTAGTGCATGCAGCATGCATTGGCCTTGTGTGTATGTATTGTGACGAGCACCACAAGGACTCATCAGCGTCGCCCTGGAAATAGACGAGAAGCACCTGCACGCCCTCGTCACAGGCTGATCGGCCCCAGCTGTGGTCCATCAAGCAACAGCCACATAAGCCGCATGGGATTTGCCAGAGGGTGAGATACCTCTCCATGAGACAGAACTCTAATGCCTGTTCTCTGTCTTTCTCTAGAAAGCAGTGGGTGACCGATCAGCCTTGCAGGAACACAGCCCAGACTCGCTGTACCACAAGGAAGACCACACGCACTTCACCGGAGCACCCACCTAAATCCTTCACTGGTTTTGTCACTTTGTAAATAAATCCACCCTCCGGTCACTTTGTTTGAGCTATCCTTGTCGTGTGATTCTTCACCCCCGTGACACTGGTGGAGAATGCAGGCAAAAGAGTGAAGAATCACCGACAAACGAGCTCTTTCACCTCTCATTGTTATTTAATTTTTTTAATTTATTTTTTTTCTCTCTCTTTTTCTTCTCTTCTATCTCTGGTTCTGCCATAGGTGAGCGCTCCTCCCCCAACATGGAAGAAATTCTCAAACGGCTCACCGAGGTTAGCATCCGCCAGCAACAAATAGTTGAGCACCTCGCCACCCGCCAGGGTGAGAGTGAGCAGGAGCTCGCAGCACTGCGTGCCGCTCAACATGTTCCGCTGCCGGACCCCCGAGCACAAGCTGCCAAGTTGTTACCGAAAATGACCCCACACGATGACGTAGAGGCGTACCTACAGATGTTTGAAGCCACGGCCACCAATGAAGGTTGGCAGCACGATGACTGGGCACAGCTTTTGGCCCCTCTCCTGACCGGTGAGGCGCATCTCCCCGCTGCCACCGCCATGCACTACGATGACGTGAAGCGGGAAATTTTGGCCCATCTGGGTTTGTCTCCGATATGCGCTGCTCAGTACTTCTTCGATTGGGAATATCGTCGGCCAGCCCGTGCCCAGGCCGCTGAACTCACACGATTCGCGCAGCTCTGGCTGCTGGAGGGGGATCCAACGGCCAGTCAGGTGGCGGAACGCGTTGTCATCGACCGTCTGCTTCATGCTCTTCCTCGTTCACACCGACAGGCTGTCGGGATGAGGAACCCAAGGACCACCCTAGAGCTCGTTGAGGCTATTGAGTTGGCAGATGCTGCCCTACAGAGGGAGGCAGGGGAGCGAGCGCCACCATTTCCTTGGAGGGTGGTCCTGGAGCAACGCATGCCAAAGGGTGCTCAGCGACAAATAGACAGGTCAGTGGCCCCCTCACCGGGAGACGAGCCCATGCCAACGGAGCCCCCTGCACCTCCTGCACGAACCTGGCTGGCTGGCTGCATTGTTCACAGCAATCTACCAGTTGGAGCTCCAGACGACGCTGCCTGCCAGCCATAGGGGGAGCTGCCAAAGACAGAGGCTGACTCGGGTACCTCGCCAGCGCCCCGTCCTTCTGGCCTCGGACAGCGGGAGAGATGGTGAGTCCCCCTCCCAAAATCCTAATCCTTTTTATGATGTGTTCCAACAGGTGACGGGGGGGGGCTCATTTGCTAAGGAACAATGAGGAGACGACAGGCTGAAGCACTGCTGGACCCAGGTCCGTGTCATCGAGGACAAGGAAGTTCAGCCTGGCCCCCATCCTCTCCCACATTTCATTGTCCAGAATGGCCTACTCTATTGTGTCGCTCAACGAAGAGGGGAGGAGAAATCGGTATTAGTCGTGCCGCGCACAAGGACGGAAACCGTACTTGAACTCGCTCATTCACACCCCATGGCAGGACATCTGGGGGCCACTAACACCATTCAGCGGATCCGCGACCGCTTCCACTGGCCGGGCCTGAAGGCCGAAGTAAAGCGGTTCTGCCAAGCCTGCCCGACCTGTCAGCTGATGTCACCCAGGACGCCTCCCCCCAGTCCGCTGATCCCACTGCCCATAATTGAGGTGCCCTTCGAGCGCATCGGGATGGACCTCGTGGGACCACTGCCTAAGACTGCCCGGGGACATGAACACATCCTGGTGATTGTCGACTATGCCTCCTGGTATCCAGAAGCCGTCCCACTCCGAAAGGCCACCGCCAAAGCCATCGCCCAGGAGCTCTTCCTGCTCTCCAGCCGAGTCGGCATCCCAACAGAGATCCTGACCGATCAGGGTACCCCTTTTATGTCTCGGCTCATGGCTGACCTTTGCAGGCTACTGCGGGTGAAACAGTTGAGGACGACTGTCTACCATCCCCAGACCGACGGCTTGGTGGAACGGTTTAACCAGATCCTAAAGCAGATGCTGAGACGTGTGGTTGCGGAGGACAAGCGCGACTGGGACCTCATGATACCCTACGTCCTCTTCGGGATCCGCAAAGTTCCCCAGGCCTCAACAGGTTTCACCCCATTTGAGCTCCTCTTCGGCCGGCAACCCCGCGGCCTCCTGGATGTGGCGAAGGAAGCCTGGGAGCAACAGCCTGCAGCCCATCGATCCGTGGTGGACCATGTGAAACAGATGAGAGAGAAGATCGACCGAGTCATGCCAGTGGTACGGGAGCATATGGTGAAAGCGCAACAGGCCCAACAGCACCACTACAACCGAGCCGCCCAACCACGGGAGTTCCAGCCCGGAGACCGAGTAATGGTCCTGGTCCCCAACGCTGCCTGTAAATTCCTGGCCACATGGCTATACGGTTCTGGAGAGAATTGGACCGGTTACTTATCATGTGCGACAGCCGGGAAGAAGGAGAGCCGAGCAGCTGTACCACATAAACCTCCTTAAGAAATGGGTCGGGACTAGAGACCAACTCTCCGCCCTCGCCACCTCCGATACCATGGTGGTAGACATCAACCCCCATCTTTCGGCTGCCCAGAAGGCGGAGCTACAGCACCTGATAGGTCAGTTCTCTGATGTGTTCTCTTCTCTTCCCGGGCAGACCACAGTCCTGCAGCATGACATCCGCACGCCTCCAGGAGTCGTCATCAGGCAGAGGCCCTACCGGGTCCCTGAGGCTCGTCGGCAGGCTATTGAGGAGGAAGTACAACAGATGCTGAAGTTAGGGGTGATAGAACCTTCACGCAGCCCGTGGTCCAGCCCGGTCGTGATGGTCCCAAAGCCTGACGGCACCCTCCGCTTCTGCAATGACTTCCGTTGCCTCAATGAGGTTTCTGAATTCGATGGATACCCCATGCCTAGGGTCGATGAGCTACTGGAGCGGTTGGGAAGGGCCCGGTACATCTCAACACTAGATCTCACCAAGGGCTACTGGCAGGTACCACTCTCTGAAAATGCAAGGCCTAAAACTGCTTTTTCCACCCCTAGTGGCCACTGGCAGTACCGGACCCTTCCCTTTGGCCTTCACGGGGCACCGGCCACATTCCAAAGAATGATGGACATCTTACTACGGCCCCACCAAGCCTACGCCGCCGCCTACCTCGATGATGTCGTGATCCACTCCGAGGCATGGGAGGACCACCTGGACCGTCTGCGGAGGGTGCTGTCGGAGCTCCGGAGGGCTGGGCTTGCCGCTGACCAACGAAAATGTCACCTCGCGCTCGAGACAAAATACCTCGGTTTCCAGGTTGGTAGGGGTCTCATCTGACCACAAGACAAAAAGGTTGAGGCAATCCGCTCAGCCCCGAGGCCCGAAACCAAGACCCAGGTACAAGCATTTTTAGGGTTGGCGGGATATTATCGCTGCTTCATCCCTAACTTCTCCTCCTTAGCCGCCCCTCTGACAGACCTGACTAGGAAGGGACATGACTCCGAAATGTTAAGACAGCCCTCACCTCGGAACCCGGTACTCCGAGCGCCACAAGGACTCATCAGCATCGCCCTGGAAATAGACGAGGAGCACCTGCACGCCCTCATCACAGGCTGATCTATAATATATTATATGCCAAACATTTCCACTAGTGAATGAAAAAAACTTCCTCACGTAATAACCTAGAATACTGTCTAACACTTGATGGCTGCTCTGTTAAGTCTTCGTCGTCGGTTAGGTACCTGGGTGTGCTCTTTGATACCAATCTTTCATTTGAAAGTCACGTGTCTAGTATCTGTAAAACCGCATTTTTCCATCTAAAAAATATATCTAAATTATGTCATATGCTCTCAATGACAAATGCGGAACAATTAGTTCATGCGTTCATGACCTCAAGGCTAGATTATTGTAATGCTCTACTGGGTGGTTGCCCTGCACGCTTAATAAACAAACTATAGCTGGTCCAAAACGCAGCAGCTCAAGTTCTTACCAGAACCAGGAAGTATGACCATATTAGCCCAGTTCTGTCAACACTGCACTGGCTGTACTTGAACGAGCTCTTAACGCATTATAGTCCTTCACATCTATTGCGATCTCAAAATTTCGGCCAGTTAATAATACCTAGAATATCAAAATCGACTGCTGGTGGTAGATCCTTTTCCTAACAGTCTTCCTAACATTGTCAGGGAAGCAGACACACTCTGTCAGTTCAAAGCTAGATTAAAGACACATCTCTTTGACCTACCATTCACATAATACATTATAGACTTCTATAATTCAATGTTAGGCTGCATAGATTAGGTCAGCTGGAACCGGGAGCACTTCCCATAAATTCTGATGTACTCGTTACATCATAAGAATGGCATCTACGCTAATTTTAGTGTCTTTGTTTATCCCGAGGTTTTCCCACAGCCTCCCGGATCCAGGCCGTATCCAGATCTGACGAAGGACCTTCGCCTGGACCCGATGTCAACGCAGTGCTGACTCTATGGAGGATCCCTTTACCAGTCTACAGATAAAGCGTTGTTGGGAAAATTCGTTTCGCGTACCTACCCCGAAGTGACAAAATAAACTAAAATTCTGTATCAAAATTTATAAGGAAAGACCAGTACTTTGTTTAAGCTTGGTTTGTAGGGAATTCCAAACCTGCACACATATATTCAAACGAACATAACTATAGAACCAATACTTAATGCTCATGTGAGCGCAATGAGCGTTTATCACAGGTTCGCATTTAAAGTCTATGTAAAGAGAATGGTGTCGTCTTAGCGGCCCTAATTTAATAACAAATGTTCGTTGCGACGGAAGCGAATCAATCAAAACTAACTTTAGCTGGAAAATAACTTTATTAAAGAACCGCTATAAAGCCAAAACAATCTGTTACCTTAAATTATACGTTTATCTCTGTAAAGCTGCTTTGAAACAATCTACATTGTTAAAAGCGCTATATAAATGAGGATGACTTGACTTGACTTGACTAGTGTACCTGAGCACACGACTCCTACATCCTCCTTGTGTTGACAGTCATGTTTCCCCCAGCCTGGAGAAGAGCAGTTCCACAGGGACGTCTCATTCCCGTCACACTCCACCTCATCCAGCCATATGGGTCCAGAACCAGGACCAAACCAGGCTGGTACCTGCTGGTTACTGAGGGCCACTCCACACTGCAGCTGTCTGCACACCACATGGGCATCTTTAATATCCCAGGAGTCATCACACACTGTCCCCCATGAGCCGCTGTGAAAAACCTCCAGCCTCCCTGCACAGTCTCCCCCAGAACCCACCAGCCTGATGGACCCGCGACCTGATATTCAGAGAGAGAAAAACACATTATTGATCACTAACAACTGAAGAATCTGCCCAGATGTTGTTGTTCTCACCAAGGCAGGTGATTGACAGCTGTTGTGTGGAGCTGCAGTTGAGAGTTTGTGGAGAGCTGCAGTTCCCCAGATGAGCTTCACTCCCAGAGCACTGGAAGCCTGTCACACACTCATGACTGTGTTCAGGACTGGATGAAGAGGAGCCAGAGAAGTTCAGCACAGAGCCACAGCCCAGCTGTCTGCAGACCACAGAGGATTCAGTGAGACTCCAGGAGTCCAGCAGAACTCTCCTCCAGACCTGATGGATGGAAACTTCCAGCTCCCCATCACACTGTCTCTCTCCAGACAACCGCACCAGACCGTCATGAACAGCCAGAGAGGAATCTGAGGAGAAGATCTCATGTTTTACTAAAATAAGAATTGTGTCATAACATGGTGAAAAAGAGCATAATGCTCTCAGTGTCAAATAAGTTTACCAGAGCAAATTACTCCAACATCTCGTTTATGAGAACATTCAGCTCGACTCCATGAAGAGATGGAACATTCTGAGAGTTTTGTTTCATTCCCGTCACAATCAAACACATCAGCCCAAATTTCACCACTTCCCTCTCCAAACCAGTCTGATCCCACAACAGACACAGCAATCCCACAATTCAGCTGTCTACAGAGGACACTGGCAGCTCTCATATCCCAGCATGCATCACACACTGAGCCCCATTTACTGAAGTATTGACGCTCCACTCGACCAGAACAGGAGTCTGAACCGTTCATGAGTTTAGCATCTGTGTAACCTGAATAAAGAACATAGAGGTTAAAATAAAGTATAATGCAGCTGACAGAGGAGAATGAAGATAGACAGAATATAGATAATTTACCAGAACAGGTCAGGCCCACATTATAGTCACTGGTACAGCTTTGTTTGTGTGATAATGAAATTGAGCAAAATGAAATCTGAGACTCATTTCCTCTGCACTGAATCTCTTGTGTCCACATCTGAGCGTCTCCTTTGCCAAAAGCATCTTCTCCCAGCACCTGTACAGGAGCCCCACAGTCCAGCTCTCTACACACAACCTCTGCATCCTGCTGGTCAAAGGCAGCGTCACACACTGAAACCCACGACTGACCATCAAGTATCTCTAACCTCCCAGAGCACAGGTGAGATCCATTAACGAGTCTGGAAGCTTGATGACCTGTTAATATTACAGGAATGACAGTGCACAGTAGAATACAATAGTAAATACAATAAACATACAAACAGTTTTCCAAACAAAATATTATTTATGTCACAACAAATTAATGGGCAATCAGTTCAATTATTCACCTGAACAGATGACACCGGCATCTAAATTGTGAGTACAGGCATGTACGCTCCATCCTGTTGACCCACAGTTCTTCAGTGTTGACTCTGATCCAGCACAAAGTACAGCACCCATCCAGATTGGTCCTGATCCTGGTCCAAAATGAGCATCACCAAGAGCATCTACAGGTTCTCCACAGTCCAGCTCTCTACACACCACTGCAGCATCAGCCATATCCCAGCCAAAACCACACACTGTTCCCCACTGACCTCTATGAAGAACCTCCACTCTACCAGCACAGCGACTGCTGCCACCAACCAGCCTCACATTCCTTTTATCTAAGTGACAGAAAAATACAGATAGAGACTGTGATTGCATCTCCGTAAGCACACTAGTTCACATATCAGTATATTGTGTACACAAATTCGGCACTGGTAAAGCACTCTGGCTCACTACACATTTGGACACTGATTTTTCAATTCCCGGTGATAAGACTTGGTGCTTGCGTCATAAAACGTCAACACTGGGTATTTATTAACAACAAACATAACATCTTTCTGACATTTTTTATGCTGTTTATGAAATATACTTTGATTGTTATATATATATCTGAAAAATTTTAGCCAAATTTTAATTAGAAATATTTACTACACTGTTCACTACCTATCTACTGATATTTATACTGATTAATTATAATTAAATAACGATTTGTCTTTTGAATTCTTCCATCCCATGTCATGATGATATTGTGTTAATATTGTGTTGGTTTGTGTAAATTTTGCACCTAACAGAATTTCCATTAAGTGAGCTAGTTTTATTCCATCTAGTTTTTGGAGTGCATTGTGGGATTTTTAGGGAGTGAACATTCCAGTGAACTTGAAGTATTTCGAGATTGAGACAGACCTTAAAATGGCCTTGGTCATTGTTCAGACTGTGAAATATGAAGCTGACTGAGATGCACCGTCCCTAGTAGTAAAAGGTATGATATTACTATATTCTTTTAACTCACCAGCACAGATCAGCCCCTGGTAATTATCATGTGAACAGCTGTTTTTGTGTAAGGATGTTGGACAGAGGTGAATCTGAGACTCATTTCCTCTGCATTGAATCTCTTGTGTCCATATCTGAGCATCTCCTTTGCCAAAAGCATCTTCTCCCAGCACCTGTACAGGAGCCCCACAGTCCAGCTCTCTACACACAACCTCTGCATCCCGCTGGTCAAAAGCAGCGTCACACACTGAAACCCACGACTGATCATCAAGTATCTCTAACCTCCCAGAGCAACTTGAGTTTCCAATAAGCCTGACACCTGAAGTAGCAAGAGATAAGAAACGTTTAACTTTTGTTTATCTAAAGGTGTGTAATTCTTGTCATTATTGTTCTACCATAAAGCACCACTTATTAATGTGAAAGGAGTAAAATAGTCAAATTACTCAATCTCTCATGTCAATCCGTATCATCTAACTTTCTTTTTTATGGAACATAAAAGGGGAATTTTACAGAATATCCTGGTAGTCTTTTCAATATAATGAAAGTAAAATAATTAAAAAAACAAAAAAAACAACAACAAAAAAAACATTTTGTGCTCTACAGAACAAAGTCATAGAGGTTTAAAAAGACACAAAGTAAATGATGACTGATTTTTCATTTTTGGTTGAACTTTCCCTTTAAGGCAGTTGAATTATCAGTGATGTAAAAACTGTGCAGGTTTTGGAGCAGTTTACCTGAGCAGATTACTCCTGCATCTTTAGTATGATCACAGTTATAAAAAAACCAATTTATTGTTCCACAGTTCTTCAGAGTAGATTCTGATCCTGAACATAAAGTGCGATTTGTCCAGATTGGTCCTGATCCTGGTCCAAAATGAGCATCACCAAGAGCATCTACAGGTTCTCCACAGTCCAGCTCTCTACACACCACTGCAGCATCAGCCATATCCCAACAAGAACCACACACTGTTCCCCACTGACCTCTATGAAGAACCTCCACTCTACCAGCACAGCGACTGGGACCATCAACCAACCTTACTCTAAAATTGTCTATAAAATAAATAAAGAGGGAGTAAAGACATATGGACAAAAGGAAAGAATGAGGAAAAAAGTATCACAATAAGAGAAAAAACTATGATAAAATTTACTAATATTTGTAGATTTTGGGAACATTAAATTTGATTTCAGTTTATTTTAAAAAGGCTCAAACCTGAACACACCAGTCCAACATCATTTTCATGTGAACAGTTGTTTTCATGTGATGGTGATGTTGGACAGAGGTGAATCTGAGACTCATTTCCTCTGCAGTGAATCTCTTGTGTCCACATCTGAGCGTCTCCTTTGCCAAAAGCATCTTCTCCCAGCACCTGTACAGGAGCCCCACAGTCCAGCTCTCTACACACAACCTCTGCATCCTGCTGGTCAAAGGCAGCGTCACACACTGAAACCCACGACTGATCATCAAGTATCTCTAACCTCCCAGAGCAGCGAGAACCTCCAACCAGCCGGACTCCTGAAAGAACAACACAGGAAAAAACTAAATTTAAAGTTAGAGAACTTCAATAATGAGTCAGTCATATAATTAATAGATCAAATCAATGAGAAATCATATCTTCTGAAATAAAAGATATTTATTATGAAAACATATTATACATATCAGCAAAACTTTTTCCCAATCCAAAGGGACTTGAAAGTAACCTACAAAAACAGCTCATATACAAAACAGTGCATCAATTCAAGATTTTTATTGTTTAATTGTTATTGTTACTGTAAAAATGCATTACATGACTGCCCACATTTCAACATTTTCATGTCAACATTGTCTATGAATTAATCCTATCAGGGAATTACATTAGAATGTAGAGTTAAGGCCGCATTATACTTCTGCGTCGGACCTACGCCTCTACGCTGTAGGTTCGTTGGTTTTCATTTGAGCCTTGGTTACTTTCGCCTGGCTCCGCAGCACGAGTCTCCGCAGACTGCGCGCGCACCTCCGCAAACGGACGAGGCGTTTATACTTGACGCGCTTGCCGTTGTACTATTCTTTGAAACGACAGGGGGCGACTCGAGTAATTGTCCTCTAAACCATCAGGAATCAGCGATGAGAAGAAGAAAGCTATACACACGTGACAATGTTTATTTTAGTACACCACCACCAATACCACACTACAAAAAGAATCATGTAAAACCCAGTAAACCCTGAGATTATTACTCGTGACAATAAAACAAATATGGATATGAGAATGTATACAACATAACTAAATTAACGATCTCTTACATATTTTCTAATTTCTCTAAATATTTCATTAAGTTTCGTGAACATTTTTATTAAACATGGACCTTTATGTTCATTAAAAATACTTCTTATGCTATTGTATGCTCATTTTTTAAATGTAAGCAACTCATTTAGTCGTGCAAACTGGGTGCCGGTGTGATGAGAAGTTCGAACTCGGCCAGATTCGGCTCAAAGTCGTTCATCTTCGGATGCGGCGCCACGCGCGTTGTTACAAAAAATGTCGCGCACACCGCGCCAGGCGAAATTAGGTCTTGCGAACCCAACGCGCACGACCGCCCACACCGCAATGACGTCATTTTTGCCACGCGCACCTTCGCGCTCGTGCGGACGCGTCGAGTATGAGGTGTGATTTGTGCATTTATATGAGGTGTGATTTGTGCACTTTTTGGCGATCGCGAAGCAAACTGAGAGGTGAACTAACGTGTATACGCTCGCCAGTCGTCTGGCCAAAATCCCATAGTAATCAGGCGTCAGACGTAAGATATGAGACGTTAAGCCTGTTTTATACTAATGCGTCGGACCTACGCCGAAGCCTCTACGCCGTAGGCAACGTGTTGGTTTTCATTTTTACTTCTGCGTCGTTGTCCGCGTTGACGCGCACCTAGGGAGCATGTGAAACCCCGAGGGAGGGGTTCTGGCAGACCAATCACAGCGCTTGCGTCCGCGTAGAATTGACGCGTTGTTACATTTTTGGAGAGGTGCACGTCAGGGTACGCCGTAGGGTACACGCGCTACACACAGCCTACGACGTAGCTACGGCGGAAGTTCGACGCAGAAGTATAAAACAGGCTTTAGACGTCACGGCCACGTGTTGGAGCTGCGCTCAAAGTACGCGGTGACGTGGCGGCGACGTAGCTGTGTAAGGATTTTTTTTACTTTGCGTGTGGATAAACGTGTGGATAATACGCGTGGATAAACTATGGAAGGCGAACGGTGACAAAAGTCTTTAAACGAAACGCGTGATTTTCGGCCGCGTCAACACGCACCGTTTGTCCGCGTTAACGCGACAACACGCAAAGCAGCCAATGAAATTGCTGTATTTGAGACTATATTTGCATATGTGACGCGATGGTACGTTGGTATATAGGCTACGTATACAAACATCAGACCTCATGTTTATTCATGAAGGATGTCGTAATGGTATACTGGTATGCACGTATGCAAACATCAGACGTTCTATTTATTCATGAGGGATAATGCATTAGTACGTTGTGAGTGATGTCAGCCTTATGTCATGATTTGTCATGCCCTTTCAAGTTGTTCGTTTAACGTTCTTTCTCAGGGTAGAAAAGTCAACAGCTTAAACGATTGCTCTTAGAAATGCTCTTTTATTTTAGAAAACTGCCAAAAAAACTTTTCAGACTGTGTGCAGCTGAACTAAGAAAAGCTTAAGATTGCACAGCGCTGATAAGCATGAATGGCAGAAGAAAAAGACTGCAATTAAAAAAACAAAACAAGAGAAAATTATTTTAATCTAAGCAATAAAAAACTGCACACATCAGCTGTGGAATTAAAGAAAAGAAATGCACGTTTAACTAGATTAAGGCATACCCCTGTCTTAATTTAAACCCTGTCCACCACCCCCAAAGGTTTCACAAAGTTATTTTTGCCACTGTAACTTATGGCTTCCTAAAGACATGTTTATGGGTAAATAAATGAATAATAATAATAAAATATATACCAGGGCTCAACATTTAAGCCTTTTCATTTGTCCTTCGGTCGGTCATTCACTTGTTGTAAATATAATTATGTACGAATCAGTATTCTCATCACTGTTCAGTCAGCTTTAACATATATAAATCGGCATATTTTTGATATTTTAATCTTTATAAAGGGCATTTTCCCTAATCGTTTTAAATATAGGCTGTAATGGGAATTTTTGATTTTCATTGATTGCAGTATGAATCTCCATTTGCAGTAAGACATTGAAATGATCATTGCTGGACTGTACGTGGTCTGCCAACATATGACTAATGTGTGTGTGTGTTTTAAACACTGGGAAACAGGTGAGACGTCAGGAGGAGGCAGATTGAAAAGGGGCCTCTGACCCCTAGGGTCAGAGGCCGCCCAATTTAGAACTTGTGAGTTTGTAAGAATAAACTCAGCAGGATTAGATGACTAGCAGAGAAACCTTCCCTTGTTTAGATAAGGGCCTGTAAACAAGAGACCTTGAAAGCAGTATAAAGGCTCCTCTGCCCTCCCTCTCGTCGTCGCACTTGTTTCACAGACTGTACTGGTGACTTCTGTGTGGCAACTGGGCCTTCTTGCAAGAATAAACTACTTTTTAATGATCATTTGAATTTCAGAGTGTCTCTTACGCAGTGATTGATTGTTTAATGAATATTTTTGCCACAACATAGGCCTATGCTTCATCTTTCATTAGAATAATAAGATGCTAAAGGGCTGTACCAATCAAATCAAATTGCATTAAATAATGTAATGAGATTATTTAAAATATTTTTTGAATATACAAATAAGAAATATTATTTGTACATAGAAATAATATTATAAACCGCCAGTAGGAGGCGGCAGGCGACCGACTTAATGAGTAAGTCATTTATTCAAACGATTCATTCAAACGGCTGATTCATTCAAGGATGAGGCAGTTGTAAATGAATAGGAATTCATTGAATCTTTGACTCAACTGATTCATTCAAAACACTGAATCATTCGGTAATGAAACACAGTTGAGTTTTCTTTTGAGATATGATGTGGAACTATTTTCGCTGCTGAAATAGAACATATATTTTGTCTAACATTCAACTGACTTAATATTAATTACTTGTTTATTGAACTGTAACTGTATCATATGTTATAAATATAAAAACACATTTTGAATGTTTCATTTGTTTCCAAATTAGGCTCGCAGAAACTTGTTATAGTCAGAAGCCTATATATTATATTAGGCTATTGTATTCATTATCAGTCGCCACTTACACTAAATGAATGCAGAATAGTAATTTTTTGTTAGTGACGTTTTAATCAGGCTATTTGTCCGGTCGGGCAAGTAAAATTCTCTTTCACTTGCCCCTTCAAAAATCCACTTGGCCCGGACACGCGTAAATGTCGAGCATATTTTACACATTACATATTTTAAATATAATGTACTAATTTCATTATAGCACTCATCAGCCTGCAGCATCCAAGACAATGTTTACTGTACAACACACAGAGACAGAACAGCACAAACAAACAAACAAACTCATAGTCATAGCAGAACATTTCTCCATTCATATTTTGTTTCCTTTTATGTTGATTTATAAAAAGTGAACAGTATGAGTAAGATAGGAGGCGCAATATATCAAGAGACATGGAAAGGTTGATTGAGACATGATTTTGACCACTTCATTAAGTTTTGTTTTGTAGAAAATCTTTCTTTAAAGTGAATTTCGTTTTGTATAAATTGTATCTTAATTTTAATCAATTTTTCATCAACCAATTGCCTGGATTTAATAAATAGGAAGCCAATACAGACAATATAATCATGGAGGCGCCCCCGCGGTCACTTGCATTGCACGTTAACTGGAACGCATCTCATCCTAACTTAACGAAACTCAGTGTATGCCTCACACAGACATGAGAAATACATCAAATACACAAAGCTTGAAATGTCTTTAAACTAAATAATTCAAAACGAACAGAAAAAGGCAACTGTCTGATTATGTAATCCATTTTCTGCTTTTCTCTATAGGCGCGTTCACCATATATGGCATATAAAATTAAAACATTAATTGTTATCATTAAAATAATTGAATATTAAATATTTAGTGGCCAAGTTTCTCATTTATTAATAGTAGGCTATATATATATATATATATATATATATATATATATATTGCGCAGCTCCCCCTGTCAATGATCTCAGTACATGCATTAAAAATTCTCTGGCACCGCCCCTGTCTCAATTTGTGTTTAAAACAGTTACAGTTTATAGACTTTAAAAACATTTATCACCACTTGTGATTCACAAAGTGAAAATTAATTTTAAGAAGTTTGTTTCTATCCAGTTGGTTATTGGCTTTTACCGATAAAACAGACACTTTAGGCTACTCTTGTTCTGAGGACAGTTTAACCTGCTGTCTTATTTGATTTTTATTTTTATTTGTTTACACAACACCTCTGAAAAAAATTTGATAATAAAAGGTTTTGGGTTGAACACCAAATTACAAAAACATTATTATGTTAAAGTGAATAAAGTTCTCTCTCTCTCTCTCTCTCTCTCTCTCTCTCTCTCTCTCTCTCTCTCTCTCTCTCTTTAATTCATTAACATGAATGAGTTTACTCTAGCAGTTAAGATATATCAGTCAAAAAAAGGCCACAATAAACTTAAATGATTAAAATGTGGGTAAATCTAAAAGTAAGTCTGCTTTAAAAACATATTACAACTTCCAACATGGCTATAATGTGCGCGTTGAGAAACACGTTCAAATTGGTCGTCTTAACATGGTAAAACTGTGCGTCTTTACACGTACTAAAGTAACGTGACCATAACTGACGCCTTAACACGACCAGAATGATCTTAACGACCAGAATGATCGACCTACGCCGAAGGGTACGCGCGCTACACACAGCCTACGACGTAGCTACGGCGTGAGTTCGACACAGAAGTATAAATAGGCCTTAAGAAACAAGCTTCTAAATTTTATTTTTAACAAGGTCTCTGATTATTACAGTCTGACCTTAACAGTTTGTGCTGTCAAAAAGAAGCTGGAAAATGGTCACAAAAAATTAAATTGTGACTGCTTTTGGTGCGATTGTTTGTTACATTAAGACAGGATTTTTAGCTTTAGCTTACCTGAACAAATGACTTGAGCGCTCTTATCAAGACACACATCAAGATCAGTTGGTTGTATGAATCCACATTTCTTAAGTGTAGACTCTGATCCAGTACACATTGCATTTTTCATCCAAAACGGTTTTGATCCCAGTCCAAAATGAGCATCACCCAGAGCATCTACAGGTTCTCCACAGTCCAGCTCTCTACACACCACTGCAGCATCAGCCAAATCCCAACCATCACCACACACTGTTCCCCACTGACCTCTATGAAGAACCTCCACTCTACCAGCACAGCGACTGCTGCCATTTACCAGTCTCACATTTCTTATGTCTATGAATGTAAGAGAAAAAGCTATTGTACATTTAAATTGTTATAATAAAATGAAATATGCTTTGTTGTACTTTGAACTGTTACCAGTACACAGCAAACCAATGTTGTGCTCATGTGAACAGTTGTTTTCATCTAATGGTGATGTTGGACAGAAGTGAATCTGAGACTCATTTCCTCTGCACTGAATCTCTTGTGTCCACATCTGAGCGTCTCCTTTGCCAAAAGCATCTTCTCCCAGCACCTGTACAGGAGCCCCACAGTCCAGCTCTCTACACACAACCTCTGCATCCTGCTGGTCAAAGGCAGTGTCACACACTGAAACCCACGACTGATCATCAAGTATCTCTAACCTCCCAGAGCAGCGAGAACCTCCAACCACCCGGACTTCTGAAAGAACAACACAGATCAACAAAAGCATGGCTTATTTATGGGGCTTCAAGATTATGATTTGTACATCAAAGCCATTTTATTTTTAGTCTTATAAAGAATAAAGTAAAAACACAAAAGAAAACCACAACAAATAAATCTAAATATAAAATGTATTTATTATTAAGGTCAACATTTTAAAACTTCTTTAAAAAATTAGAATCCAATCTGGAAGCGCATATGAATTTCAATATGTAATACTTTACCTGAACAGATGACTCCAGCATCTCTACTATGGTCACATCTATGTTTACCCCATCCGAATGACCCACAGTTCTTCAGTGTTGTCTCTGATCCAGTACACAAGACTCTACTCATCCAGATTGGTCCTGATCCTGGTCCAAAATGAGCATCACTCAGAGCATCTACAGGTTCTCCACAGTCCAGCTCTCTACACACCACTGCAGCATCAGCCATATCCCAGCAAACATCACACACTGTTCCCCACTGACCTCTATGAAGAACCTCCACTCTACCAGCACAGCGACTGTGACCACCAACCAGCCTCACATTCATACGGTCTAAATATTAAGCAGTAACAATGAGAGATGAAAGATGAAGGGATGAGAGTTCAATTTACAGCATTACAAAATGGGTCAACTGGGAAATGGGACACTTACGTCTCAATATTTAAAATGAATATTCAGAGTTCAATATAAGTTTAGCTCAATCAACATCATAGGTATGTTGATTAACAAAAAAATAATTATGCTGACTCCCTCCTTTTATTAAAAAAAATGTAGGGTTTCAATTATCCTAAAATGCATTATTGTTTCAGCTGTAAATAGTTAAAAACAATTACTGGGTTTATACCATTATGTTGTCATGGAAACAAAGTTTAAAACTGGAAATAAGAAATAATTGCACAGAAAAGGTTAGTAAGCAATTTTTTTCCACACTATAATAATTTGTTTACATCTTGTTTCTATATTATTGAGACAGTGAGTATTTTAAAGTTTACCGAAAACCTCTTTTTTTAAAGGGGGGACAAGTAGAAATGTATTATTTAGGTAAAAAATGATGCCACAAATTATGTTGATTGAGCTTAAACTATATTAAACCTGGTGTATTCTTTTAATATATATATTTTCCTCTATATAGTTCTTCTGTAGCTGAGGTCTTGGCATTGTTTAAGAGACTAACATTGTAACCCTATAAAAGGTATTTAGGTTTTTTCGTCTTGTTTGTCATGATCACAGCTTCTTGACCAAACATAATACAGCATTTATCCTGCTGGGTCATGAATGAGTGATTATTTTTCTTTTTTTATAAACATGTTCATGGGACTTACTCAAGCTAACATGTCTGTCACTAATATTTCCAAATCAATGTTTAACAAATCAGAACTGAAATCAGAAATGTGTGATCAATTTTACGGCCACCCAACTCGAGGGACAGAGATGCCTGCATGGTTATAGAATAATGTTTGACACATGGTGATTTAATCGTTTTCAACCAGAGAAAAGGTGATCAATGTTTTCTTTTTTTTAGATAACAGAAGATTGAGACAACATTTACAATGTTGATATTAATGAAAAACTAAATTGCGATCACAAGACAAGACAAAAAAACTACAATAATGGCCTCTTAGGGTTTCAATAAATAAATATTAATATTATTTTGATAACGATATTTTATAATTAATAAAAAGAAGACACTCATGTAAAACTTATTTTTAGCTATTAATAAATTGGAAGTACAGAGAGAGAAAGAGAAAGAGAAAAACTGCCTGTTAAACACAGGAGCACATTCAATATAATGTGACAATGTGATTACACGGGCATCTAAAAAAACACATTACAGTATAGTTTAATTTTAAGATCTTAAATAACATAGCTCTTCATTTAAAAGAAAGAAATAAATAAATAAATAAAAAAAACCTCTTTAATTTCATGTGTACTTACCAGCTGTGATGAGTATTATAACTGAAGACAGTAAAATGAGTGTCAGGCATCTCTCCATCTCTCTCTGCTTGATTATTTCAACATCCAGTACAAGCTTCTCCACACTGATGATACAGAAGTACAGGCGTCCTCTCTCAGCCCCCTTAATGAGAGAGAAAGAGGTTCAAAACCCTCCAATCACACTCGCTGTTACCTTATTAGACAGAACAGAGGAAATCATCAAACAACTTCAGTGACAAATCAGACAAGGCTTTAATGATCTTCTCCATATATATATATATAACTGTGAATGAACTCCTCCTCCCCACCCATCAAGACTGAGGGGATGCAGAAACACACACACACACACACACACACACACACACACACACACACACACACACACACACGGCTTACAGGAGACAGGAAACTCTCCAGTTTATTTACAGCATCAAAGCCCAACACCTGCAGAGAAGAGATAAAAGCACTGATAACTGTGATATTAGTGTATACATATGTTAGCATGATATTAACATGTAATAAACTCAACAATTTAAAAGCAATTTTTTAAATAAAAAAAAGAGGCAGAAAAGACATTCTCCTTAAAATGTATTTTTGTGAAACATCTCATCACTTTCTCAAGATAATTCTTATCTTTTTTAAATGCATGTACATTTAGCACTTAATTTGTATTATATTACAAAAAAAACTACTTACCGCTGCTCTGGGGGTTTCTAATACAGCGGCTGTGACAGTAAAGTTGACATCTTTCTCTCTTCTGACTGCAATTATCAATCTCTCTTTATTTTTTTACTCTTTTTGAAAGTTGTGAAAACTCTGTTGTGGCGTTTTTCTAAGAATGACATTTGACATTCTAAAATAACAGAGGGAATAAATATGATAAAAAACAGTGCTTTGGAAAATCTGAACTTTGCAATTTATATATGAAAAAGATTATGGCCTTAGAAGGTACTTACATCAGGAGCTGCTAAGTTAAGACTGTGTCTTAAGAACTAGTCTGACCAAAAGCAATTAATTACTGCTAATCAGTCTTACTTTTCGGATTCAAGTTCGACCAAATAACCTTTTTTATGTAACTGATAAAAAATAAATAAATAAAAAGTCCAGTCTTGAAGAAAATAATGAGATGACTACCTTTTATGCAACCGGCCCCAGGTCTTAAATCAGCTGCCTTCCCATAATACCTTTCAGCTGCCTCATCCTGTCTGTGGACAAACACACACATTTACTAGAACCTGTAAGTTATTATGAAAACGATTATGCAAATACATGATAATGATAATAATAATAATAATAATAATAATAATAATTAAAATAACAATGCAACTAGCAACACAACATTATCAATTCTTTGGTGTTCATGATTAAAACATTAATTTGACTCCTATAATTAAATAATTATACATATTATGCATACATAAATACATTAACAACAACAAGTATGTGATGATAATGGGCCCATGAATTTAAATAAATAAAAACATTAATTTGACTGTTTGATTACTTTCAGCCTTTCTGTCATGCTTGATTAAGATTGGTTAATCATGGCATTAATTATGTTCTAATATCGCTGCATAATGAGTGTTGGCCCAAAGAGAGTGAGAGTGGACGATGGGGGAGGAATTTTGTCTTTCACATTTGCAATACTATCAACAACCACAATTTAAGTGAAACCTATGATGGTTTTTTTTTTTTTTTGTAAATTGACCATTAGTATTGCAGCCGTGAAAGAGCAGCAGCAAACAGACTGGAGCAGTTTGAGCTCAGAAAGACTCTTGACAGGATTTCTGATTCTGAAGACGACACTTTTAGCTCACAACAAATGATATCAATTCCCATAAAAAGTTTTGAAAGTAGCCTAACATGCGAGCCAGGACATTTAAGATTAACCACAGGTAAAGCCAATAAATCATCTGGTTGTTTCACAGAATTACCGCGATAAACAGGAAATGATGATTCAGTGATGCAGTAAAGCAGCTCTAAACGACAACAGTTCAATGTTGATTTAGTTCGGTTCAATAATTGTGTAAAGTTCATCAATTATGGAATGAGTTCAGTTCTGATGTCATCATCCAGCTCAGTTCAGACCGATATTGTCAGTGCAGTCAGATCAATAATATTGTTGAATATTAAGTGTCTCCAACTAGCAAGCCAAAAGGTGACAGTGTCAAGGAACCCAAACTACACTGGTGACAGAAATGGAGAAAAAAAAAGTATTGGGAGAAACCATGCAGGCTCAGTCGGGGGAAGAACGAACATGGTGTAGGCTAATTATAATTCCAGACTGCACCACAAATCAACCTGTGCATTGATCATCAGGATATTATTTACCCTGCTTGAAGTTCGAGTACATCTCATTTACACACACTCACACACACACACACACACACACACACACACTAGGGTGACCAGACGTCCCGAAATCTAAGCTGTTGTCCCGAATCCCGAATCCGGTCCTAATTGTCCCGAAAATTACTAAAGCAAATTCGTGAGTAGTTATTGTCTGATAAAACATTAAAAACTGTCCGTGGAGGTTGAGTCGTCCTGCAGCCAGCCTCCGCCGGCTGCTCATTGGCTGCAGCATCTTTTTTTCTTTTTTTTTGAAGTTCTACAAAGATACCGTAGGCTCGAATTTTTGCATTGATAAGCGAGCGCAAGCTATGAGCGCAAGTTGCCAGCCGCGAGTGAATGTGCAGGCAGCTAGTCATAAAGGAGTGATTGATTGGTCGCAGCACTGTGTGCAAAAAAAATACTTCGGCCTAATGTCTGATGTCGGGTTACATAGCAAATTATCTACACAATTATTTAGTTTTCTTATTTAATGACCGACAATTTAGTCGTAATAATTATTTTGGCATAAGGCTTATTAGCATTAGGCTATAGCCTGAAATGTCTGATTTACGCACTGTTACAACAGTCTTTTTTATTTTTTTTATTTCACAATGACATTTGAGTTCATGATTTTAATGTTGTTTTTTTGTGGCAGACTAAAGACTAATGACAGACTGTTGATCTTTGAATAAAAATATATTTGGTTCAGGTTTGAAATTCATTATCTTTTATTATAGGCTATGTAGTCTAATAGCATAGTAGGACTATGATATTAGACCCCCCTCATATCATGGAAGGGGGGGGGGGGGGACTATGATATTATATTGTATTGTGTTTTACAAATATAAATAAATGAGCCAAGATAATACTTCACAAATAAATACAAACCGTCCTACAAATTGCATGTAACATTTGAACAAATACCAAATAGTGCATACAAATGCATATCTGTCTGTTGTGAGATATTTGGCTTTTTATGAGAGGCTCCATTTTCTCACAAATGTGTCCAGGCAGATTTTCTCTCAAATGTGTCCAGGCAGATTTTCTCACAAATGCAGTTGAGCAACTTCCTCTTCTAAAACAGTAGATGGCGCTAAACTAGAGGATTAATTTAGCGCTAGTCTCCCGGGAAAAGCACTGTTTTGAAACTTGCCTTTGCCTATAGCTGAGGAAAATGACCGGTGAACGGGTGTGTTTCTGTGTGTATTTTTTTACAGTCTATGGCCTGGACACATTTGTGAGAAAAGCGAGCCGAGAGATCTCATAAAAAGCCAAGTGTCACACAATCATAACAGACAGATATGCATATGCACTAGATTTGGTATTTGTTCAAAGGTTACATGCAATTTGTAGGATGGTTTGTAAAACACAATACATATTTGTTACTCCACTGCATTTTCACTCAAACTGACCTTTGTACTTGCACATTGCTTTCTGTTTGTTTGCGAGTCCAGTTCTCTTTCAAACATTCGTATGGTATCTCACTATGGGAAACGCCTCTGGGCGTGACAGACCTGGAAGCACCAATCACACCACGTCTGTCAGTTGACAGACCAATCACGACAGTGCGGCCTCCCTTATATATACCACTGCCGATAGTCCCTACTCCATTCTCGTTCTCTTCCCCGTGAAGATCAAATTGGAAGCTATTTTCAGCAGGACCTGTTTTTCAAAAGAGTAATTTAACTGTTCTGAGACGAGCCGTCAAGGTACGTCACCGAACGCAGCAGTTTTTGTTAGCGGGTCTTTTTCACTGTAACAGTGATTTGATTTGATTCTGGTCTACTAAGAAAATTAACGCGTTACCGCAAATTCTCTTAGATATTCCTTTTCTGAGTTGCACGTTGTGGTGAGCTTGGATAGCCTACTATTTTTGCTATGGCAACTACTAGTTCTGCAAGCGGCGGACCGAAAGCAGAAACTTCACGTCCGTGTGCGTGCGGTTCAATGATATCAGGCAAGGATAATCATCCTTTGTGCATCACATGCCTGGGGGTGAGACACGCTCAGGCAGCCCTCGCGAACCCCGAGGGCTGTCCTCACTGTTCTCTCTTCCCGTCAAGGGTGCTAGAGAGAAGAGTGTGAGTTGCGGCCACAAACAAGGGAGATCCCTGCTTTTCTCCGCCGCCCGCGGAGGAGACTAAACAGCCCCCTGCGTCATGCAGCTGGGGCGAGTTTATGGACGAAGTCTCCCCCCAACTTCCTCCCCTCTTTGGATCCTTTACGGAGGTAAGAGAGGAGGACGATGATGACGACGAGGCCATCGCTCGTCTGTTCGAGGACGATGGTGAGGAGGATGACGACGACGCAATCCTCCCGCCGAATCCCTCCCGGCCAGACAGCGGAGCTTCATCAGGCGGAGCTCGACCTACTGGAAATGTGCCGGAGGGCGGCGGCTAAACTCTCCATAGACTGGCAGTCGCAGCAGACGGGCCAGGGGGCAGAGAGAGATCTCTGTGACGGCAAGAGACTGCCGTCACGTCCCCCACCAGTGAAACAGCTCATCCCAGCGGTCCCCGCGTGCGTTTCAGAGATTAAACGTTTCTGGGATAAGCCTTTTTCACACAGGGTTCCTGTAAAAGGATTTTCTAGGCTGGATGTGGATAACATGGAGGAGTTAGGGATGTCAAATTCCCCTCCTGTTGAGCTGTCAGTGGCACATCATCTCCACCCTAACCACAGGGCAGCCTTTTCCTCAGCTTCAGCTTCACTGCCAGGACGCACTGAGCGCCTAGCAGCCTCAGTTTTTCAGAAGATTTATCGCTCTTCTGCACTGGCAGTGAGAGCTCTTAATGCCACCTCTCTCCTCACTGCTTATCAGGCAGAGCTTATGGAAGAGATGGTATAACGGCTCCTGAATGTTTTTCCAGACCAGAAAAATCACGCTTCAACTGATGCCTTCAATCTTTTAATGACTTCCTTTCAGGAATCAGGATATTCAATATCACAAAAATTTAATGGACACCGTGAAAAAAATTAAAAATAAACCAAAATTACAATCAAATTTGTTGAAGTGATTCTACCATGACATCACTAGAAACTAAAAACTGAAATCAATGTACACAGTACCTCAAATTATAAATAAACAATAACCAAAATACATACAAACATACCGTGTGCTTTCCAATCGGGACTCAGGAGACATTAGTAGACAATTTTTTGCTCGAACACTCTTTCTATTTTACCTCTTTCGATTTGTGTGCGACACCTCGTGTTTCTCTCTTATCTTTTTTCTTTTTTTTCCTTTTCCGGTGAGCACGCAAAATATAAAATCACATGACCAATACGTCTTATATTACTCCTTTTCCCAGTAGGTGTCACTATTACCAAACTATCATGTAGATCAATACAATTTTCACACAAGTATTACCATAAAATTTATAAAACAAAACAAACAAACCAACCAAAAACCTTTCAATGGTGAAAAAATATCTGCGACAGCTACACTGCCACCAAAATTACAAGGATTTATGTCAGTAATATTTTATACAAATAAAATAAATCCTGCAATTTTCCTATAAGCTGTTACTTAACTTTCATTCATCTTTCTACACTTTCATAAACAGTATTATTTTGCCTTCATTTGAATTTTACTATTTTAGATGTCAAAACTAATTAGCCTAATCCTTGTGGTTTCACTCATAGTTTAAGAGCTGTTTTCAACTATTACTACAATTTTTTGGATTGGACGCTCCAAAATGTTTGTCAATCGCTCACCCTTTTTTCCTAACTTACTTTGTCCCATTTGCAGTTTAACCTTTCGCACTAACCCATCATCTTCTGAATTTTCCTCAACGACTCTAGCTAGCCTCCATTCATTTCTGGGAACATTGTCCTCTTTGAGAATTACTACATCTCCAACGTGAACATTTCTTCTAGGCGTATGCCACTGTTGTCTGAGGCTTATGTTGGCCAGGTATTCTTTGCGCCATCTGCTCCAAAACTGTTCTGACAAGTACTGCACTCTCCTCCATCTTTTCCTAGCGTACAAATCTTCACGGACAAATTTGCCAGGAGGAGGAAGAGGCACTGAGGTCTTCATCGTGAGCAGATGATTAGGCGTCAAAGGCTCAACACTCTTTGGGTCATTTATTGTGTTAGTGGTAAGTGGACGACTATTTACAATCGACATTGCCTCATACAAAAATGTCCTTAATGAAGTGTCATCCAGTCTTCCTTTAGCTTGTGCCAGAACAGCATTCATCACACTCCTAACAGTCCTTATCTGGCGTTCCCACACACCTCCCATGTGGCTTGCTTCAGGAACATTCATAAGGAAGTCACATTGTTTGCTTGCAAGATATGTAGAGATCCTCTCTTGGTCCAGATCTTTCAAACCTTTCTCCAGCTCATTCTTAGCCCCCACGAAATTCGTGCCTTGGTCGGATCTGATCTGTCGCACGGCTCCTCTGATTGCTATGAAACATCTTAAGGCATTTAGAAATGCATCGGTGGAAAGATCTTCTAGCATCTCTAAATGTACAGCCCTGGAGCTCAAGCACGTAAACAACAGTCCATACCTCTTGAATTCCTTCCGACCTTGTTTTGTGTAGAAGGGGCCAAAACAGTCAATACCAGAATACGAGAATGGAGGTGAGGGTTCCACTCGGTCAGCTGGAAGGTCAGCCAAACGTTGTTCTTCGACTGATCTACGCAGCTTTCTGCAAGTAACACAATTTTTGATGTTCTTGGCCACTACATTGCTTGCACCTAATACCCAATATCCACTGGCTCTGAGCTCATTCAAGGTTTGACCACGTCCTTGATGTTGAGTTTTCTTGTGGCAATGGTCAAGTATTAGTTGTGTGACAATGCCTTCCTTAGGAAGAATTACTGGATGTTTCAACTCAAACGTTGCGTTAGACTTTCTTAATCGTCCTCCAACCCTGAGCAGTTCATTCTCGAGGATGGGATCAAGTTGGTATAACTTCTTGTTCTTTGGCAGCTTAGCAGGGTTTTGACTGAGCAATTTCAGTTCTTCTTCAAAGGCTTCCTTTTGTGCTGCCTTGATGAGCACAATAGCTGCTTTCTCTTTCTCTTCTACACTAATGAACCCTGACTTATCTTTGTTCACCAGTCTTTTGATCCTAGCAATAGCATTGAGGGCTATATTCCAATCTGAGAATCTTGAGAGTCTTTCAAGGAAGCTACCTCTTACACAGGCATCTGTTCTCAGGACCTTTACCTCAGGGTCACCTACAAGAAGCACTGGGGATTTTTCATGAGTGCTAATCTCTCGTTCCCATAAGAACTTTGGACCCATCAACCAACTTGAGTCTATCAGGTCTGCCACCTTGAGACCCCTAGACGCACAGTCTGCAGGATTCTGACTTGTTTCCACATAGAACCATTGTCTTGGATCTGTAGAGTCTCTTATCTTCTGCACACGATTAGCCACAAAAACATGAAAGCGCCGGGCTTCGTTCTTGATATACCCTAGCACTACCTGGGAATCTGTCCAGAAAAACTCCTCATTTACCTTCAGATCAAGCTTTTCCTTAAGAACATGACTTACTGCTGCAGAAACTGTGGCTGCGGTCAGCTCAAGGCGTGGTATGCTGAAAACCTTCGTAGGGGCTACTCTGGCCTTACCCATGACCAGTGCACAATGTACTTGTTCATCAGCAACAATACTGATGTATGAACACTGCCCATAACCCTCACTGCTGGCATTTGAAAAATGATGCAGCTCTATTTTCTGGATTCTGCCCATATTTTCAGGAATGAAGCATCTTGGTATTTTGATCTTTTGGAGGTTCTCCAAGTCATAGATCCATGTATCCCACTTTGGCTTGAGATCAGAAGGAAGAGGTTCATCCCATCCTACCCCTCGTTTGCACATCTCCTGGAGCACTTTCTTCCCAGTCAAAACATAGGGAGCGTGAAAACCTAATGGGTCGTACACACTTGCAACTACTGATAGAATTCCTCGCCGAGTGGCAGCCTTTTCATTAAGGTCAACTTTGAATGAGAATGTATCCGTCTCTATGTTCCACTTTACTCCCAGTACACTCTGCATTGGAAGTTCATTGTAGTTCAGATCTACATCCTTCACAACACTGGCACGTTCGCTCTCTGGAATTGCGCTCAAGACTTCTCTGCTATTGGACACAAACTTGTGTAAACGCAAGTTTCCCTTAGCCAAAACTTCCTGCGCTTCACTAACCAACTTGTTGGCTTTCTCGATGGAATCAACGCTTACAAGTCCATCATCCACATAGAAATTTTTGCGAATGAAGCTCGCTGCTAGTGGGTAGTCCCTCTCATATTTGCTGGCAAGATATTTCATGCCGTAGTTCGCACAACCTGGAGAGGATGCAGCTCCAAAAATATGTACTCGCATGCGGTATTCCTTGGGTTCCCTTTCGGTGTTCCCTTCTTCCCACCATAGGAATCTCAGGAAATCACGATCGTCTGGACTGACATGAAAGCGGTGGAACATCTTTTCCACATCACAAACAATTGCAATCTGATGCTCACGAAATCTGCACAACACTCCAGTAAGAGCATTTGTTAAGTCTGGGCCTGTGAGTAAGTGGTCATTTAGAGATGTACCTTCAAATTTGGCTGAGCAGTCAAATACCACTCTTATTTTTTCTGGCTTCCTGGGATGATACACCCCATGGTGCAGAATGTACCAGGCGTTGCCTTCTTTCGGTGTGGAATCTGCTTCTTCGGCATCACCATCTCTAAAGACACCATCCATAAATCTCACATAGTCTTCTCTGTATTTGGGATTTCTCTCCAATTTTCTTTTCAAATGCTTCAAACGAACCGTAGCCAGTTGCTTATTGTTCGGTAATTGAGGACGTTCTCTGAATGGCAAGGGCATTTCCACATGTCCTTCTTTGTTGTGTTGAGTCGTTTCATCCAACTGTTGAAGAAATTGAATGTCCTCCTGAGATATTGTTTTTTCTCTTGAGTCTGTATCTCGAAAATCTGCTTCTAACGTCCTGATTACCGAAGCAGGTGTGATTTCTGGGAGTTCCTTCACAGAAATGCGATGACAGAACCCCGCTACATTTCTAGAGCAAACATGGGGTGTTATGGATCCCACTACACTCCAGCCTAAGTCCGTCTTGACTGCATATGGTTCGTGATCCTTCCCTGATATCACTTGGGTTGGCTTTAAAGCTCTTGGACAATCAAAGCCAATGAGAAGCCCTACAGGACAATTCAACAACTCTGGCATCTTATCTGCAACACTGAGCAAGTGAATCCATCTCTGAGCCTTCTTGCAGGTAGGAATGCTATCTCGTTCCAAGGGAATGTATTCTCGAGTGTATACGGGTGGCAACTCGATGTACTCTTGCAGACTATAACCTCTCACTCTTAGTCTAACTGCTCTCTGACAATTCTCTATTGAAGCTCTATCAGTCATTGTGGACAGCTTTAATTTCACAGGTTCTGTGTTTGCTTGCAGTTTGTCACAGATGTCCTGACTGATAAATGTATTACTGCTCTGTGTGTCCAGTAATACATAAGCTAGAATTTCTGTGCTGTCCTTAGTTGCACAAGAGAGCCAAACTGGAACTATCATCGAAGTGTGATTACCTTTATCCATCTCCACACTGCATAAGCTAGTGAAAACCCTTTCATCAGGTAAAACTTCTGGCTTTCCTCCTTGAGAGCGTTCTTCATGAAGTGGAGAGGGGTGACTCTGCTTGCAGATGTTGCAAGTAGCTCGCTTTCTACAGTTTTTGGAGACATGGCCAACTCTGAGACAACCAAAGCACATCTTGTTGTTGATAACAAACCTTTTCTTCTCCTCAAGAGGCATTGCCGCAAACCTTTCACATTTGTATATAAAATGATTTTGCTGACAACAGACACATTCTATTTGTCTCTTATCCTGAGTGACAGAAGGGTTTAGTTTAGTGCCTTTCTCTCTTTCCAATGCACTCTTTGCAATGGGTTTAACATTTTGCGCCAGAGCACTGGCCTTGAGACGTTTCTGCTCCTTTCCAGGCCTTTCATCTGCATGTTTTAAAGCAAGTAGAGAGGAAACAGGATTACATGCAATGCGTGCCTCCTCTGCCACAAAGTCTGAAAACTCAGTGAAGCTTGGGTATGGCTTCTCTTCATCTAGTGCTTTAGTGACATACCTATTCCAGCGAGTTGTTATCCAGTCAGGAAGTTTCTGAAGCAATTTATGGTTTTCTTCGCAATCGTCCAAAACCCTCAAACCATGTACATGAGGCATTGCATTTTTGCAAGAGATGAGGAAATCACTAAACTCCCTTAGTTTCAGTGATTCTTTGGGTTCAAGTTTTGGCCAGTTATTAAGCTTTGCTCTGAACGCTCTTTGAACTACAAAGGGGTGTCCATAACATTTGTTCAGGGCATCCCAAGCTTGTGTGTATGCATCCTTATCACTCCTATAAAATGTTCCCTCTAGTACACTAAGCGCATCTCCACTTATATACCTTTTCAGATAGAACAACCGATGTGCTGGGCTTGTACAGTTTGTTTCAATCAAAGCTTTAAAGCAGGTGCGCCATTCTGTGAACTTGAGTGGGTCACCCGTAAACGTGAATGGCTCTGGAGCTGGAAGTTTAGTCATTGCCAAGGATTCTTTTAGTGCTTTCACTAACAAGACCTCATCTACTTTGGTCTCTAGCTCATTTTCAGAGCAAGGTTGAGCTAAAGTTTCTTTCTTGATGCAAGAAGGGTTATTGTGGTGCAGTGGCAGCTGACTTGAAGGCATAGTGCTTTTTTCTTTAGCATCTTCTATTTCAGCATTCAATCTTGATTCCTCTTCTGCATACACAATATATTCAGCTTCCATTACTTCAAGATCTCTTTGCTCTTCCAACATTTTTAACTTCTCTTTTTGGGCTAGTACCTCTTTTCTTTGAGCTGAGATTTCTTGTTCTCTCTTTAGTTCAGCACGTTTTGCAGCTAAGCGTGCCGCTGCTTCTGCTCTTTTTATTGACATATTACTTCCATGTTGACTATCTCTTTCAGCTCTCGACACAGTTGAACCATAAATTGACCTGCCGTCATCTCTTTGCAGTAACTGAGTGAGTGTTTCTTTTACAGCTTCAGCATCAAACTCCTTTATGCCAACTTCTGCGCAAGGTCCTTTCAGTAGTGCAGTTATTTCACTAGTAACTGAAGTGCAGCTATCCATTCTCCTCCTTATATCTTGAGATGGGACGTTCAGTGCACGAATACTCTCATATATTTGTTTTAACTCTGCTTCACGTTTCTCTGATGTCACCATCATATCATCTAACTCGGTTTTAGAGCACTCTTCTTTCAGCTTGGATCTGATAAACTGAGCTTCAGCTTTGAAGTTTAAGTACGTGAACATAAACTTCCGTTCTCTTCTTGCTAATTCGTCATGTCTCAACTCAAGCATTTTTTCTGTTGGACGCCTTTCTCTTTCTGATCGTCTAACTGCCTGCTCAACTCGTGATGATGATTCCTGGAATCTTGTCTTATTAACTTCCAGATCTGCATTAATTTCAGCTAAGCGTTCTTCATATTTTTCTCTGTCAATGGCATCAATCTCAGTTTCTAATTTCCCCTCTAATTGTGCCTTTTCTTCTTCAAGAGCTTGAATCACTTGGTCTAAGACACAGCTCTCTGATCTATCTTGATCCATGTTGGTAACTTGCTTTAAACTACACTATTATTCAGCTTTACCCTGATAACAAGCTGTAATACCATGAGGAAATTGCACAATGTCAATTATTAAACAAGTTACACACTATCAATTTAACTTGAAAGGTATCAAAAGCAAACATTTGTTAAAATCATTTGCTAACTATTTTAACTTGAATAAATGTTATTCAACCAAGAAATGAAAATTCAAGCTGAAAAGATACAGTCTGACCTGCAAATCCAAAGGTAGCAACTCTTATTGAAAGCTGAATTGTCCAAAAACATCGCAACGTTGCCGCCTTATGGCTGTCATTCGTCACTGCAGCACTATTGTCTTGCGTTACCCTTCCGCACGGCGAGGAATGCAGTCACACGAAACGCAATAGTTTCAATGCGACGAAATCGCGTAGAATGGCGGCGTCCTCACTTTACCCAACAGCTGCAGTTTTCCACCGAGGTCGACTGGACTATGCTCTTCACATTGAGGTCTGGCGATCTTTCCTTTTCCACTATGAACTCTTGCACTCTTCCAGGGGAATGTAAACAGACGTTTTTTCACTATAACGGCTCCTGAATGTTTTTCCAGACCAGAAAAATCACGCTTCAACTGATGCCTTCAATCTTTTAATGTCTTCTTTTCAGGAATCAGGATATTCAATATCACAAAAATTGAATGAACACCGTGAAAAAAACTGAAAAATAAACCAAAATTACAATCAAATTTGTTGAAGTGATTCTACCATGACATCACTAGAAACTAAAAACTGAAATCAATGTACACAGTACCTCAAATTATAAATAAACAATAACCAAAATACATACAAACATACCGTGTGCTTTCCAATCGGGACTCAGGAGACATTAGTAAACAATTTTTTGCTCGAACACTCTTTCTATTTTACCTCTTTCGATTTGTGTGCGACACCTCGTGTTTCTCTCTTATCTTTTTTCTTTTTTTTCCTTTTCCGGTGAGCACACAAAATATAAAATCACATGACCAATACGTCTTATATTACTCCTTTTCCCAGTAGGTGTCACTATTACCAAACTATCATGTAGATCAATACAATTTTCACACAAGTATTACCACAAAATTTATAAAACAAAACAAACAAACCAACCAAAAACCTTTCAATGGTGAAAAAATATCTGCGACAGCTACAGATAGGGAGGCAAATGGATGCTGGGACACCAAACCCAGCCCTCTGGGAAGAGATTTGTGTCATTGCAGATCTCAACCTGAGAACTTCCAGAGGTGCAGTCCAGAGCTGCGGCCGTAGCATGGGCCTGGCAGTGGTCGGCGAGTGATCTCTCTGGCTGGGACTGTCAGGGTTGTTAGACAGAGAAAAAGTGGAATTCTTGGATGCTCCGGTTGAGCCCAAAGCCCTTTTCGGGGCATCTGTCATTGCTATGCATCAACGGTGTGATCTGAAAAAGCAAGAGGGAGAAGCTTTCCAAACTTGCCTCCCTCGCAGATCCGCTGCTAAGGTTCCTCAACCACCACAGTCCAGGTTTGAAGCCCCCCAGAGGAGTGGTCGGTCAGATTTCAGAGGCCCTAGGCCTTCTCAGCCTCAGCAGACTGAGCCACAGTCTAAGCCAGCTCAGCCGAGGGGAAAACCTTCCTTCGCAGCGACTGCAGCCAGACACCGACCAGCAAACCCTCAGGGAGGGAAGAAACGGCGAGCAACCTAATGTTTCATTATGTTCAGGACAAAGGGATGAACAACAGCACTCACGGAGTATCTGTTGTTATCCTCCCTCAAAAAGAGCAGTCATTTTCTCCCCCTCCCGCCAAGAGAAGGCATTGGACACGGGAATTGTTCACAGGAAAAACTTATCCAATGACCTGTTCAATTGTGAAGTTTGCACCAGTTCCCCCAGTGCCTCACAGAGAAGTTTCCCTCCCTCCACCCACGGGGTTACAACAGAGGGCAGAGGGCTGTTTTCAAAAAGACATGTGTGCTGTGAAAATAATAAACACGTTTCCTGTGCATCCAGGCAGTGGGCCGAGGGCACAGCAATGTTTGAAAAGAAAAACACACACAAAAACAAAATTGTCCAGATCAGAGCTGCAGTCCCCAGCTCTACCGCTAGATGGCGCCGCCGCATCACTAGTGGACGAGAGCTGCTGCGGTCCGCTCGCTGCTCATACAGAGAGCTGGCGCGCATGCACAGTACACCCCTGGGTTTTATCCACAATGTGTTAATGTCAGCGGCAGAAGGGGAGTCAGCTCAGGTTGTAGAGGAAGAAATAACCTCTTTACTGAGTAAAGGAGCAATTTGAGTTGTGCCGCCATCCCATTCTGGATTTACGGAACCTCAACAAACACCTCAGAAAATACAAGTTCAAAATGTTGACCTTAAAGACATTATCTCAAATTATTCGTCCCATGGACTGGCTTACGTCAGTCGATCTGAAGGATGCATATTTTCACATAAGCATCTAACCGGCACACAGAAAATTCCTCAGGTTTGCCTATCGGGACACAGCCTACGAGTTTTTTGACAGTTCCGTTCGGCTTGTCTTTAGCTCCAAGGGTTTTCAGCAAATGTGTGGAAGCAGCGCTCACACTGCTGAGACTAATGGGTCTAAGGCCCCGTCCACACTACTGCGTTTTAGTTTAGAAACGGAGAATTAAAACGAATACGATCTCCGTCCACACGAGCGTTTTAGCTGCGTATTAGAATTGATCTCCGTCCACATAAAAACGACTGAAAACGCGGATCACGTGACCATTCACTAACACTGGGCATGCACGTGCCGGTGTAAACACAACTTCATTGATAAAATTATCCCACCATGCGCTGGTTCTTCCCGGGTTAACCCAAAACCGACGCTCCATGTACGGTCGATACCGCCGCTGCACACGGGAATTGTCACAGATCGCTCAAATAATAGCTTGTCTCCGGCGCATGTAGCGGTTATAGCATTGTAAAATGCAGAATTTACTTGCACAACAGCTGCTAGCAAAGATATACGCCATGACTGATGACACCCAATCATAGAGCCGAGCGTGAGCCTCTACTACGTCATCGTTTCTAAAGTCCTCCGTTTTGACCCGTCCAGACTAAAACGCCCTCCGGAGATTCAAAACGAAAAACGGGTCGGCAGCGTTTCTAAACTTCTCCGTTTTGGGTCTCCGTTTTTGCCGTTTTAGTGTGGACGGGAGGTGCAAACGTAGCAAAAGGTCTCCGTTTTTAAATGAAAACGCATTAGTGTGGACGGGGCCTAAGAGTATCAGCATATTTGGACGATCTGCTGCTGTGCGCGCCGACATGGCAACAGGCAGAGAGAGAGACAAAAATGTTTGTGTCTCATTTGGAGAGCTTAGGCTTCAAGATAAACGAGACAAAAAGCTGCTTGGTGCCCACGCAAGAGATAATTTACCTGGGTCTCAGACTGAACTCGGACCTATATCAAGCGTTTCTGTCCGATGTGCGCATCGGGTCAGTTCGCGGCTGTCTATCCCTTTTTCAGAAAGGAAACAGAGTTTCATTCAGACTGTGTTTACGTCTTCTGGGGCTGATGGCTTTGACAGTTTCTGTCATTCCACTGGGTCTGTTGCGAATGAGGGAGTTTCAGAACTGGACGGCGGCGCAGGGTTTGTGTCCAAAATGCCACCTCAACTGCAAAGTGATAGTGACGTCACACTGCATGCGCGCTCTTCGTCAGTGGAGAGATCGCTCTTTTCTCGAGTCAGGGACTCCGCTGGGAGCAGTTTCTCTGAGAAAGGTGGTGACAACGGATGCGTCGCTCACAGGTTGGGGTGCAGTGTGCGAGGGCAGGATAGCGAAGGGGAAATGGCCCGTCTCACTACAAAAAGCACACATAAACTTCCTGGAACTGTTAACGGTGTTTCTGGCACTGAAACATTTTGTGCGGTTTCTAAGGAACCACCACATTTTGATCAGATCAGACAACACAACGGCAGTGGCATTAATAAATCGCCAGGGAGGTACACGTTCCCATCTGCTTCACAGTCTGGCACGGAAACTAATCGTGTGGGGCGTGAAGCATTTTCATTCACTACGGGCAACCCATGTCCCGGGAATAATGAATGTGGGGGCGGATCTGCTGTCCAGAGGAAATCCTCTGTATGGAGAATGGACTCTCCACCCTCAGGTATTAAGCCAGTTGTGGGAGAGGTTGGGCCGAGCTGCCGTAGATCTCTTCGCCTCGCACGAAAACACTCAGTGCCCTCTATTCTTTTCTCTGGCGAGAGACGGTGCACCTATGGTTGTGGATGCTCTGGCGCACCTGTGGCCAAACGCACTACTGTACGCGTTTCCTCCACTGAGTCTGATCGTTCCAACTTTAAGAAGGGTAAGGGAGTACGGTCACTCAGTAATAATGATTGCCCCGAACTGGCCAGGGAAGTTGTGGTTGACGGAGATAATTCAACTCCTTTACGACCAGCCATGGCCTCTCCCGTTGTGCAGAGACCTCTCACAAGTGTGCGGGGAGATTTTTCACCCAGCCCCAGACAAAGTGGCTCTTTGGGCCTGGCCCGTGAGAGGTTAAACTTGAGTGTGGAGGGTTTGCCTCCGAGGGTGATTGAAACAACTCAGAACGCACAAGCAGCTTCAACATATGATCGGAAATGGAGTGTGTTTGAGCGATGGTGCGCACACAGACACATCGTCCCTTTTCTCTGTTCTGTTGCGGATGCGTTATGTTTTCTGCAGGAACTTTTGGATAAGGGCAGAGCCTTTTCAACTGTTGAGGTTTATCTTGCCGCAATTTCTGCGTGTCATGTGGGGATTGACAGAAACACTATAGGTCAACACCCGCTTGTATGCAGGTTTATGAGAGGTGCACAACGTTTGAACAGGGTTTCAAAGCCATTGACTCCGCCGTGGGATCTGTCTGTGGTCCTTAATGCACTATCTCAGCCCCCTTTTGAGCCTATAGAGAGTGTTGAATTAAAGCTCCTTTTGCTAAAGGCTGCTTTATTATTGTCTCTTTCGACCGCAAAGCGGGTTAGTGAACTTCACGCGTTGTCGGTTCATAACTCCTGTATGCAGTTCGCTATGGATCACTCGAGAGTAACTCTCAAAACGAATCCAGCGTTTGTGTCTAAAGTTAGTGAGTCTGCTCTCGCCTGTAAACAGGTGGATTTACTAGCTTTCCATCCGCAGCCTTTTTCCTCGTCAGAGGATGCGCGGCTTCATTGCTTGTGCCCTGTCCGTGTGTTACGTCACTATGTGGACAGAACGAAAACACTAAGGAAGAGTAATCAGTTATTTGTTTCATGGGCTAATTCTCATAAAGGGAAACCTATTTCGCGTCAGCGCCTGTCCCACTGGGTTGTGGAAGCTATTATATTAAGTTATAATGGCATGGATCTCTGTCCTCCGGAAGGGCTGAGGGCTCATTCTACCAGAGGTTTGGCTACCTCATGGGCACTATTTAAGGGCGTTTCAGTTCAGGACATATGTGCTGCAGCAAGTTGGGCTTCGCCTCACACATTTGTCCAATTTTATAGACTTGATGTCACTGAGCCATCACTGGCTCATTCCGTCCTAAGTGTGTAAAAAAAAAAAAAAAAAAAAAAAAAAAAAAACACCTTAATGCCACCTCTACACTCGTTATGGTGTGTTTATGTTACATACATCACTGAGTTGGTTGACAGGCCTGCTTCAGACAGCATATCTGCAATACGGGAGTTGTCCCATATATCCCATATCCTATATCCCTTACGTAACCCCGGTTCTCTGATAACATCTCACCACACTTCCCTCCTTGCAGTGCACGGGGAAGAGATATGCAGAGAATGGAGTAGGGACTATCGGCAGTGGTATATATAAGGGAGGCCGGACTCCCACATCACTATCGTGATTGGTCTGTCAACTGACAGACGTGGTGTGATTGGTGCTTCCAGGTCTGTCACGCCCAGAGGCGTTTCCCATAGTGAGATACCTCACTCATGTTATCAGAGAACCGGGGTAAGTAACCTAAAGTTTTCCTTTGCGAAGTAGATTGAGTTTGTTTGCAAAATGCTGGATTTGTTTGTTTAATTATGGCACATAATTCGCAACAGTTTGAACTGTCATTAGGGGCTACCAAGGTCATTTTATCTGTCTATATAAATCAAAGCATAACCTCAAAGTCTCCGACATGTTTAAATACAAACCAGCATGAATTGTTTCAAGTTATATTTTGTCAGTGTAATAGTTTAGACTACATACATTTTGAAGGGTTTTTTTTTTTTGAGTTAACAGAAAACAGTTTTGATAACATAAGAAAATCACAATAGAGATTAAATTAAGTCAACCATATAAAAAAAAAAATCACAACAAAGACAAACAACAGAATAATCAAGATAATGAATCAGATATTCTTAAAAGAGTCTTTAATTAACATTGTTTATATATTCAGAACAATTCAGAAAACGGGAGTAGAAGAGCATATGATCTCTCAAATAATGAGAAAGATATTTCTCTCTTCAAAAATGCTGTTAGCTTAAATATTCAATACACACAATTTGTAATATTTAGTCATCATTTCTGAGTGAGATATGTACTTATTTCATCCTACAATGTAATGCAATTAAGTTCTTATTAGGACCGTTGTTTTCTATTGGAGTAAATGTACAACTTCACAACAACAACACAGACACTGACTATAATTTATGCAAACATCATATTTCAGGTTATTTATGAATGTTTTCTAACATATATTCAAAAATGTTCAGAAAACCTATTTTTGTATTGTAACTATCGTGTTTTTTCACTGGAAGAGGAAATAAATGTTTAAATGTCAAAAGATTTAACCCTGACTCTGATTCATAACCCTGAACTGTGGCAATCATGACAATAAACAATGCTTACTAGAAATGATCAAAGGTCAAACTAAAAGTATCATTTTATCATTTTGAAGTTATCATTTCAAAATGTTGGCAAATATTTCAGGTATTTTGTTAAATTAAAAAAAATAATTAAATTCCAGAAGCTGTAATGAACAGTGGCAGTGGCCATCGAGTCAAACAGCATCTCTGTCATCGTTTGACTCCTCCCCCACATCATCATAGTCTGCATTAAAGAAAGAGCAACAAAGTTCAATTTTGTGATTGCATCAGTTTTTCAAAATGAGTTCATTTAAATTAGCAAATGACTATTCAAATTATTTTATAATTGTGTCTTTAATTTATTCTAAAATATGTATTAAATAATGAGGTGTGTTCAAACTTTTGACAGTATATATACAGTATATATATACAGTGTGTGTGTGTGTGTGTGTGTAATAAGATGTAAAATTCAGTTTCAAATCAGTTTTAAACTGATGAAGTGGTAAATTCGTAAATTGTGAATCTTTAACATGAAAGATATTCCAATATATTTAATAAGTGTAGGAATCATAAGACAAAGCTTACCTAACAAGTTTCTCAAATCTTCAGTGATACTCCACACATCATCATACTCATCCTGATCTCCCTCTTTACACAGAAAAAAAACAAAACAAAAAAACCTGCATGTTCACTATATCTTGTAGATTAATGTAGATTAAAAATTAAGTTGTGTGACTCACCCATTACACATTGAGAGCACTGTCCATTAATGATGACATCATCATAATCCTCTGGTGTGTCCACCACACACACACACATACACACACACACACACACACACTTAAATATAACATAATATGGGTGGATTTTTTTAAAAATTATATATATATATATATATATATATATATATATATATATATATATATATATATATATATATATTGCTTTATATATTTACAGTATATACTCCTTATTAATAGTTAGTAAGGTAGTTGTTAAGTTTAGGTATTAGGGAAAAACACCTTTTCCAGGACCATAGGTCTGTCCACTGGTAATGACATCATCATAGCCCTCTGGTGTGTCATCTATAAATTTAACATGAAATCAATGCCATTAAGCATTAAGCATGCTATTTAGCAAACTTGACTGTATATATTAATATGTAGACTGTAGAATAACAGAGAGAACTACAACTACAGTACAGAAGTGAACCAGCACCTGTCTCACGATCTGGTTTTGGTATATGAACGATGATTTCCTCATAGTATCCGGATGTGTTTGCATTCCCCCTCTCTTCAACATCAGAACAAAATATGAATATAGAAAAATAAAGATATTCACAGAAATAAAATGCAGGCAGAAAGGTCTTTACATTTTTTTCTTTTTTTTTTTACAGTTTGTAAATCACCTCTAACCTGAGAGAAGTGAATCAACATCTTCATACCCAGAATTCAGTTCTTCAGAGATGAGACTCCCTCCTGTTAAAGGAGAGCAGAACAGAACAGACTGAATCCTCAAATCCTTTGAGTCATAAAGCTCTGTGGGGGGGGGGGGTATCTTATTTTATCTTTTATCATCTTATTTATTTTAACATACGCCTGCAGTTCTGTTGTTTTTTGTGGATTGATACATAATAAAACTAATTAGTTAGATGTGAATGAGAGAAAAATATTTAATTCTACAGTGGATCAGATCTGTATCACTGAAATTAGTTGCATTCCATTTAATCGAATATGCCCTGCGAAGTGGACTTCATGGGGTATTATGAAGTGAGATTCCCTTTCAAATGGAGCATATATGTTCAGTTTGAATGGCACTGCAAATACTATAGGGAATAAGGGTTCATCAACTTCACTTCACAGGAAGTGGAGAGGGGAATTTACCCACCTGTCATTGTGCATCACCACAGTACTTGAAGTAATTAATACATTTAATTAGACCCAGGTCTGTTCATGGGTGCAATGTGCACAAGAGGCAACAGTTACAATGCAAGAGGAGAAGTGAACACTTTGGGACCCTTTGATCAGAATGCAGCAGTTAAAGTTTTGAACAATCTCTGATGATGCCTCACCTGTATGAGTTAATTGATTGTGTCTGTGATAAATTTCCTCATAAACTACCTCACTTGGAGCCCTGTGTAGTCCTGTGTACCAGTCAGAGAGAGCTGTGAGTGTAGACAGACAAACCTGCAGTCAGTTCACAACACATGACTGATCACACACTGAATAAGACACAATATGACAGTCTCTGGATCTCTCCTACCTCTCCTCATCACTCTGTTCTGCTGAATCAGTATAAGCAGTGGCACTAAGAGCAGTAAGAGCAAAACTCCCAGTACAACCACAAGCACAGAGAGAGACACTGGAGGAGTTTGTGGAGGAGTGACTGATGTTGAGCGCACTGTCTGAGAAACTGGAGGAGAAGCTGATGTTGTTGTGGCAGGAGTAGTGGACACTGACAAATCTGGCAAAACAGACACAAACACGTTTGATTTCATGCAAATACACAGATATTATTCACTCTAAAATGATGTGAAAATGACTAATATTGGTCAGTGTTTTGCTCTGACTTGCACAGGTGAGTCCAGCGTGCTCTTTGTAGGAGCAGTCAGTGTGGTTCTTCAGGGAGAGAGGACAGTCCCACAGGTGAATCTCATTCCCTCTGCACTCAACTCTGTTCAGCCACACAACACCTTCACCAGCACCAAAGACTGAATTCCCATCAGCCCTCAGTGCTGCTCCACAACCCAGCTGCCTGCAGACCACCTGAGCATCGCTGATGTCCCACAGATCAGCACAGACTGAACCCCACACAGCGTTATGATACACCTCCAGCCTCCCAGAGCACCGGCCCAAACCTCCACTCAGTCTGAGAGGAACATGATCTAAAACATACACAGCAAAGACAAAGACACATTATTGTATACCATCAAAGTACAGTACTGTCAGAACAGCAACATCTACAGCAAGGCATGTCTGTGGTGTGAGATTAAATCAACTTGGTGTCCCAAGCACAAAATAACATACATACATACATACATAACATATGGCTGATTTTTATGTTCTTCTACATCAAATTAACTTACCTGAACACTGTCTCTGATGAGGAGATGTGGAGCATGACAAATAGCTTCTAGGGGACTCATGACTCTCCTGTTCTGTAATCACAAGTTAATTCACAGGTTAATAAATACATTTTGTTCATACACTCAATTGTGTCTTGTATTTTTAAAGATGCTTGCAACAGTCTTACCTGAGCAGGTGACTTTGGCCACTTCATCATTATTACAGTAGTTCTGTCCCCAGGGTGAAGATGGACACTGCCACAGATTTGAATCATGTGGTCGACATTTGACTTCATCCAGCCAGTTACGAGCTGATTCCAGTCTTGGTATAGAATTGAAAAAAGCACCAGATCTTCCACAGTTCAGCTCTTGACAGATCAGACTCGCTGTGTCTCTGTCCATCTGGTTCCAGCACACATTACCCCAGGATCCATTGTAGAAAACCTCCACATTCCCTTCACAGCCCTCAGTTAATTTGATCTCTTTAAACTCTAGATGGAAAAAGACAAAAGTAATTCTGGTTGTACTAAATCTAAAATTTCACCAAAATAACTGGTTAATACAAGGCCAATGCTGCAGGCACTAATAACGTCTATTGAGGCAAAAGGCACATATATAAAATGCTCTATATATTATATATATATATATATATTATATATATATATATATATATATATATATATATATATATATAAATATATATATTATATTATATTATTGGCCTTGTATGCATGTATGCATGTATGTCAAACATTTCCACTAGTGTACCTGAGCACACGACTCCTACATCCTCCTTGTGTTGACAGTCATGTTTCCCCCAGCCTGGAGAAGAGCAGTTCCACAGGGATGTCTCATTCCCCTCACACTCCACCTCATCCAGCCATATGGGTCCAGAACCAGGACCAAACCAGGCTGGTACCTGCTGGTTACTGAGGGCCACTCCACACTGCAGCTGTCTGCACACCACATGGGCATCTTTAATATCCCAGGAGTCATCACACATGAGCCGCTGTGAAAAACCTCCAGCCTCCCTGCACAGTCTCCCCCAGAACCCACCAGCCTGATGGACCCAAGACCTGATATTCAAAGAGAGAAACACACATTATTGATCACTAACAACTGAAGAATCTGCCCAGATGTTGTTGTTCTCACCAAGGCAGGTGATTGACAGCTGTTGTGTGGAGCTGCAGTTGAGAGTTTGTGGAGAGCTGCAGTTCCCCAGATGAGCTTCACTCCCAGAGCACTGGAAGCCCGTCACACACTCATGACTGTGTTCAGGACTGGATGAAGAGGAGCCGGAGAAGTTCAGCACAGAGCCACAGCCCAGCTGTCTGCAGACCACAGAGGATTCAGTGAGACTCCAGGAGTCCAGCAGAACTCTCCTCCAGACCTGATGGATGGAAACTTCCAGCTCCCCCTCACACTGTCTCTCTCCAGACAACCGCACCAGACCGTCATGAACAGCCAGAGAAGAATCTGAGTGAAAGATGTGGCATTTTATCAAGATACTGCAAGATTTATATACAGCTATTATATTCAGCTGTTTGCAATGAACAAATACAACAAAAGTAATTGAAATAGCTCAACACAACAGATTTTCCAAGTGGTTTCCCAAATTTAACTGAAAATTCAACTTTTAATGACTTCTGCAGTTTCAAAATTATTCAACCCCCTGAAGAGAATCCCTCACAACAGCACAAATCTGCAAAAAAGGTGTTGTCTCAAGCACACCTGATACAACTAATCAAGGGCTTCATTAGTTGCACCAGGTTTGCTTGAGCTAGAACACACAAAATATCTGAACTGGCTAAGGTTGTTGAGTTTCACGATTGACTCCCAAGTTAGAAATATGGCTAAGTCAAAAGAATGATCCAAAAAGTTAAGAGTATAATCACCCTTCACAAACAAGGAACAGAACCAGGTTTCTGAGAAGGAAGGTTCAGAAAAACCCTTGAGTGACTGCAAAAGACCTACAGCAAGACTTGGTGGCAAAAGGCACTGAGGTTTCAGCTTGCACAGTAAGACGTGTGCTAAATGCATCCCAGAATTTCAAGACGTACACCATACCCTAACCCTAACCGACCCAAAAGCACAAGAAAAGTCGGCTACAGTTTGCTCAAAATCATATAAATAAGGCACAGAAGTTTGGGGATTATGTTCTGAGGAGCGATGAAACAAAACTGGAACTTTTCGGCCCTATGGATCAGTGGGATGTCTGGAGGAAGAAGAATGAAGCATATACTGAAAAGAAAACTCTGTCTACAGTTAAGCATGGTGGAGGTTCAGTGATGCTCTGCGGCTGATTTACATCCTCTGGCACTGGAAACCTGCAGTGTGTGGAATGCAGAGATGGTCCTCACTGCAGAACACGAAATCCAGGGGGAGGAGTTGGATCCAGATCCAACTCCTCCCACCTTACATATACCTAAACCAGGGGTGTCCAAACTCAGTCCTGGAGGGCCACTGTCCTGCAGAGTTTAGCTCCAACCCCAATTAAACACACCTGAACCAGATAATCAAGGTCTGATTATCTGGTTCAGGTGTGTTTAATTGGGGTTGGAGCTAAACTCTGCAGGACAGTGGCCCTCCAGGACTGAGTTTGGACACCCCTGACCTAAACCTACACATCTCCACCCCCGATCCCTAAACCCACCCCTAAACCCACCCCTAAACCAACCCATCTCCACCCCCTGATCCTTAAACCGACCCCTAAACCTACCAATCTCCACCCCTTAGATCTGGATCCAACTCCGCCCCCTGGATCTCGTGTACTGCAATGAGGTGCTACTGGGAACGCAAGATGGATTCATTGAGGTGCCAGGAAATCCTAGGAGAAAACATCATGCCGTCAAGTGAGGAAGCTGAAGCTTGGGAGCCATCGGACCCTGACAATGACAACCAACAACCAACAGGACAATGATCACAAGTATACCTCAAATTCCATCAAGGCTTGGCTGCAAAATAAGTCCTGGAAGATTCTACAGGGCATCACAGTCACCTGACCCCCATAGTAAATCTCTGGTGGGATTTGAAGAAGGCAGTAGCAGCACAAAAATCCAAGAATATTGCTGAAATGGAGTCCATTGCTCATGAGGAACGAGCTCAGATTCCTCAGAAACGCTGCCAGAAGCTGGTGTCTGGTTCTACATCTCGTTTGCAGCAGGTGATAACAGCATAAGGTTCCATAGAAAAGGGGTTGAACCCCTTGAAGGGGTTGAATAATTTTGAAACTGCAGAAGTCATTAAAAGTTGCATTTTCAGTTAAATTTGGAAACTACTTGAAACATTTGTTGTGTTGAGCTATTTCAATTACTTTTGTTCATTGCAAACAGCTGAAAGTCTGTAAATTTTGCCAATAAATCTGATTTGCAATAATTTCAATTGCAACTGTAGGTAATTTATAGAAAAAGCCACCGCTCATCCGTCAATGAAGTCTTGTAGTGAGGTGCTGCTAAACTAAATCATTGAAAATTGTACAAATACAGCAGCCGCACACTCAAAAACTGTGCAAGATCAATTTATTAGCAAGCTTTCGGTCTTGCGACCTCCTTCATGCCTGAAGAAGGTCGAAAGACCGAAAGCTTGCTAATAAATTGATCTTGCACAGTTTTTGAGTGTGCGGCTGCTGTATTTGTACAATTTTCAACTGTAGGTAATTTAAAACTTATTTTTTCAATAAAACCCCCTCACCAGAGCAGATGACTCCAACATCTCGTCCATGAGAACATTCAGCTCGACTCCATGAAGAGACGGAACATTCTGAGAGTTTTGTTTCATTCCCATCACAATCAAACACATCAGCCCAGATTTCACCACTTCCCTCTCCAAACCAGTCTGATCCCACAATAGACACAGCAATCCCACAATTCAGCTGTCTACAGAGGACACTGGCAGCTCTCATATCCCAGCCTGCATCACACACTGTGCCCCATTTACTGAAGTACTGACGCTCAACTCGACCAGAACAGATGTCAGGACCATTGACCAGTCTGAGGTCAGTGTAACCTGTTTAAAGTACAGAGTTTACTTAAACAGTATGAAACATGAAATAGAAATGTTTTTAAAAATTGTTTATGATTATCTCAATAAGTTGAAAACTACAGTTCCATTACCAGAACATAACAGTCCAATATCATTCTCATGAGTACAGTTGTGTTTGAGAGAAAATGATGTTGGACAGAAAGATATATAAGACTCATTTCCTCTGCACTGAATCTCTTGTGTCCACATCTGAGCGTCTCCTTTGCCAAAAGCATCTTCTCCCAGCACCTGTACAGGAGCCCCACAGTCCAGCTCTCTACACACAACCTCTGCATCCTGCTGGTCAAAGGCAGCGTCACACACTGAAACCCACGACTGATCATCAAGTATCTCTAACCTCCCAGAGCAACGAGAACCTCCAACCAGCCGGACTTCTGAAGGAATCCAGATCATTTAAATTATTTTTTGGGAAGAAAAAAAAAAACCCTGCTGTACACTTGCATAAAAATATTTTATAGATTCCTTTATCATATTTTATGTAAGAGAAACACCACATGTTGTATATGAAAAAAAAAACAACTAAAATCTAAAATTTTAAAAAGTGATTTATATTTATTTATTAGCATACATAAGTAAGATACAGAGAAACAACATAATGAGTGTTTAAACAGTTGTGATTTGAGGTCAGTAAGATTTAGTTTAAAACAAGAATTTTTTTGAGCAAGATGCATTAATTTAGAATGTTACAAAATATTTCTGTTACAAATAAAATGCTTTAAACTCCTTCAAAAAACACATCCACAATTCATTAAGCAGCACAACCATTTTCAACTGTAGCACCAAATCTAAGATTTCAGGAGGATCATGTGACACTGAAGACAGAGGTAATGTCTGCTAAAAATTACATTAAAAAATATGTTAAAATAGAAAAGTTATTTTAAACTGTAAACAAAAAAAAATGTACAGTTTTTGCTGGGCATAAGCAGCTTCTTTAAAAAAAAAAAAAACTTTTGAATGCGGTGTATAAAAAAGCAGGACTATTTTTAGTGATGTAATATTATGGTGCAGAATGGAGCAGTTTACCTGAACAGATGACTCCAGCATCATTAGTATGATCACAGCTGCTTTTACCCCATCCTGCTGACCCACAGTTCTTCAGTGTAGACTCTGATACAGTACACATGACAAGATTCATCCAGATTGGTCCTGATCCTGGTCCAAAATGAGCATCACTCAGAGCATCTACAGGTTCTCCACAGTCCAGCTCTCTACACACCACTGCAGCATCAGCCAAATCCCAGTCATCTCCACAAACTGTTCCCCACTGACCTCTATGAAGAACCTCCACTCTACCAGCACAGCGACTGTGACCACCAACCAACCGCACATTCACACTTTTCTTTTGTGCAACAGAAAAATGACAGACTGGGAGAGAGAAAGAAGGAAAAAAGAAGAAATTAACAACAACGCACAAAATATACATAATTTGTGCCAGTTAGACAGCAAGTCAGATGCAGTATCGTATTGCATATAGATGTTTGTATTAAGATCATTTCATCCTCAACTGAAAGTATAAACCTACTAGCGGTGATGAGTTTGATTAGAAACATCAGACTCCTTATCATCATCTTCTGCTGGACGCACACCATTTCATCAGCTCAGAGAACGCAGCACAAGTTTCTTTTCTGTTCCTCAAACACACTGAAGAAACTTGGTACTGTCAGCCCCCTAAAGAGGAGAGCCCTAAAACTTTCCAATCAGGTTCATCATTACCTTATTAGACAGAACATAGGAAATCATCAAACAACTTCAGTGACAAATCAGAGTAGGCATTTCTGATTTACACCATATACATCAAAAGCTCGTCAGCGCTGAAAAGAACTCCTCCTCCATATCGAGACACTTCAGTGAGGATGCACACACACACACACACACCTGCCAGAGGCAAAAAATAGTAACACATCATTTGGGAGACTTTGAAGATTTCAGAGAGAGGAAGCACCCCATGTTATATACAGCATCAGAACCAAACACCTGCTGATTCAGACACTGATAACTGCTCAATTCAAACATCATAATATGCAAAAAAATATATTTATATTGAACATATTTTATAAATGTATATTTTAAATTGACAGGATATAAATTATATATTAATAACAACAAAACAACATATGTCATTAATTAAAGCTAAATTTGCAACCCTGTTACCCATTCTAACAGGGTTATTATTATTTAGTTTTATCAGTTTTAATGTTCATTGTTCATTAATGTTCATTTAATGTTCAAAAACCCAGAAATCAGTTGTAAATAAAAAGGTTTCATTGACTTTAGAAACTACAGAGAATTTAGCAGCCTTCGGGCAACAGGCATGTGCATTGATTGTGGCAAAGCGTTACTCAACCACAAGATGGCAGAAAAACACTTGTTATTCTAAATACAGGCAGATGTAAGTCAGGGGAGTCCAATCCTGTTCCTGAAGATTAACCTACAGTACAGGTCAAAAGTTTGGAAACATTACTATTTTTAATGTTTTTGAAAGAAGTTTCTTCTGTTCATCAAGCCTGCATTTATTTGATCAAAAATACAGAAAAAAAATGTAATATTGTGATATATTATTACAATTAAATTAAATTATCATTTATTTCTGTGATGCAAAGCTGAATTTTCAGGATCATTATGACACACAATATGAGGTAGAGATACACTGTTCACTACTGGCTTCAACAAAGTCTCAGGTCTGGGGTTGAAGATGGGACCTCATTGCTGCTGCACACAGTCAAGCCACCACCAACACAGCTCTGATGGTGTTTGCAGTTTAAATACTCCCAGCATCCAATCACAGCAGGCCATTGATTATCTGTACCAGGTGGAACCATTTCTCCTATGAAGAGAGACAGGGATAGAGAAAAAGAGAAAGCAGCACAGCTGAACACACACAAACAGAACCTTACGGCTCTGGACGTAACACAGGCGCAAAAAGAGAGAATCATGGATGGATTATAGAATGTGGTTCTAGAATTAGGTAAGAAAATAAACTGAACATTCTAAAAGAGCAAATGCAACAAATATAAAGGAAGACTTCAGAAAATTTGAAGTTTGTAATTAATGCATATTGAAGATTCAATAATTGTGCAAGGTTACCACGAACAAAAATATCTTTAACATCAGACAAAACGTCTCGGTTACATAATGTAACGCTCGTTCCCTGAGTAGGGAACGGAGACGTTACGTTGTGATGACGAATGGGGTTTCACTTAGAAAGCCTCTCATCTTCGAGAAATAAAACGAGCCAATGGCAAGGGTCTGCAGAATTTGCATAGCGTAACTCTGCCCCACCTCGTGGGTATATAAGGAAGTACACTGGCAACATGCAGATATGTTTCTTTGCTGAGGAGCCGAGACTGAACTCAGGCGTTTCAGTGATACAGCGGAAGTGGCAGGGAGATGTAACGTCTCTGTTCCAGGGAACGAGGGTTACATATGTAACCGAGACGTTCCCTTTCATGGTCACTATGAGTTACGTTGTGACGACGAATGGGGTTCCCAATCTAATCACGCCACCTCGGCTGTCTTCCAGTGCCCTGCGTAAGTCTGAGATCCCTGTCGTGAGACTAGCACGGACAAAGGACTCCTACTTAACACAGGAATACCAAGGTACACTGGGAAGCATATCTCAGTGGAAATATGTAATTAGTGTGGGGGGGGAGACTTACAGAATACACATATGACCTTGACCTTGCTGCTGGTATGCCAAAGCAATGGCGTCCACTATCCAGTGGACAAGCTTTGCTTGGAGAAAGCCTTTCCCTTCAGCTTCCCACCATAACAGACAAAGAGCTGGTCTGAGGTCCTGAAACACCGTAGGGGAACAAGGGCTGCCTCGACGACTTTCTTGAAGATGCGAGGAGACAGGGCAAGCCCGAATGTGAGGACCGCGTACTGGTATGCCCGCCTCTCGAAAGCAAACCGTAGGAACGGTCTGTGTCGAGGAAGAATGGAGACATGAAAGTAGGCGTGAGCATCTTGAACAGGAGCCTGTGAAGGGACCTGTTCAAGATGTGCAGGTCCAGGATTGGTCGTAATTCACCGGTTTTCTTGGGCACAATGAAGTAGGGGCTGTAGAACCCGGACCTCATTTCGGCTGGAGGGACAGTCTCGATCGCACCCTTCGCCAGGAGGGTGGCGACCTCCACTCTCATGACAGGGGCATTGCCACCGACCATAGTGAAGCGAACTCCCCTGAAGCGGGGGGGAGACCGTGCGAACTGAATCGCATAGCCGAGCCTGATGGTTCGGGCGACCCAGCAGGACAAGTTGGGAAGTTCTAGCCAGGCTCCCAAGAACTGTGCCAGCGGGGTCATGCAAACCACAGACGTACCCTCGGTGGTGCAGCGAGGTGGAATGACCGGCCCGGACAGGAGAGGCATAGCGTCCCGGTGTGGGGGCACGGTCATTAGCCGCGTCCTACCAGAGGAGGCCAGGGAAGGACCAGCGTTCCACGGGGGCGTGCTCTGGCAGGGGTCAGGCGACAGAGGGGGACGAGAGTGACGAGGTTCGTCACTCAATATTACGGCGAAAAGAGTGTAGGCCCAGGCAAATAGCTTTCTACATAGTACGACTTTAATTTCTCTAATACTACTCTGCTGCCTCTTCTCACAATAACACAAGTTAGAACAATTAATTAGCTAAGCTGTAAGTAAAATCAATATGTCCATGTATTTATCTGGCAAGCAGCTTTGGAATAAGCAGAATAATGTAAAGTCAGCTAGTCATTATTGCAAAATATTCCCTTGTTTCATCTTAGATGATGAAACACGTGGTGTCCGCCTGCAATCCACACACGTGTGTGTGTGTGTGTGTGTGTGTGTGTGTGTGTGTGTGTGTGTGTGTGTGTGTGTACGTGTGTGTGTGTGTGTGTGTAATAAGATGTAAAATTCAGTTTTAAACTGATGAAGTGGTGAATTTGTAAAATGTAAATCTTTAACGTGAAAGATATTCCAATATAGCCTATTTAATAAGTGTAGGAATCATAAGACATAAAGCTTACCTAACAAGTTTCTCAAATCTTCAGTGATACTCCACACATCATCATACTCATCCTGATCTCCCTCTTTACACATAGAAAAAAAAAAAAAAAAAAAAAAACGCATGTCCACTATATCTTGTAGATTAATGTAGATTAAAAATTAAGTTGTGTGACTCACCCATTACACATTGAGAGCACTGTCCATTAATGATGACATCATCATAATCCTCTGGTGTGTCCTGAAATCACACAACTAAAAGTGCTGAAATGTAAATATGGGGTTGTACTGTGACTCATATCTTTTGGGTAAGACATGCAATATTTCTATTCTACCGAACATGTAATGCAATTGTGTCCATATTAATTTTTTAATAGCATCAATATTTGCTTAAGCATCCTGTTTCGGGTTGGATACAATGTTTTGATTCTTAAATAGCCAAAAGATTAAGGCTTGGGAAAAAAAAACATCAAATGAGCATTAAAAAAGACCATTGTATTTCTTTATTTGTTTTAATTAGATACAGTTGTGCTCAAAAGTGTACATACCCCTTGCAGAATCTGCAAAAATGTTAATAATTTTAACAAAATAAGAGTATTATAAAGTATTATAAAACTTGCTGTCCTGATTAAGCTATTTCACATAACAGATGTTTAATAGCAGAATCTATTAAAATGTCCCCGTTCAAAACTTTACATACCCATGAATCTTAATACTAGCTGTTGTTACCTGAGTGAACCAGTGTTCACCTGAGTGTTTTTTTCATCATTCCCTTGCATGTCAATTGAACAATTAAACTGCCCACTGCTCTTCAGAAAAATCCTTCAGGTCCTGCACATTATTTACTTTTCCAGCATCTTCTGCATATTTGAACCCTTTCCAACTGTGGCTGTATGATTTTGAGATCCATCTTTTCACACTGAGGACAATTCACAACTATTACTAACGCTGCAAACATTCACTGATGCTCCAGAAGAAAACAATGCATTAAGTTCTAACTTTTGAACAGGGTGATTATGTGTAAGTTTTTTTATTTAAATGTAATATTTCATTTAGTACTGCACGCCTCCAGAAGCTATGCACAAGAGATACTTACATGTTTCCCAGAAGACAAAAATACAACTTACCCTGATCATGAAATTCAGAAAGTTTACACCCCAGCTGTTAATGCATCATGTTGCGTTCTTAAACATCAGTGAATGTTTTCACCTTTGTATGAGTCCCTCAGTTGTTCTCTCTCTTATGTTGTACCTTAGGTTGCCCGCCCTTTTTAACGCTGTGCTCATTGTTTTCTGTCTTCCAGTTTGTATTTCCACAGCATGAAGGTAAGATTTTACGGATTTATGAATGAGCCGCTCATTTTAAAATCTTCTGGTTCTATTGACATTTGTTATGACACCCGCTTCAAACATTATAATGTCCGTGATAACTTTCGTTAACTCTACAAAAAGAAAATCCACTTCACCAGAAAAGTTCAATATTGTGATGGCTGGGTGCTTGTTTCTCTGGCACATAAGGTCTATATGTAAACATCTGTTATGTGAAATAGCTTATTTAGGACAGTACTACATAAAAACAACAATATGTTTTTATGATCCATGTTTTGTTAAACATATTAACATTTTCACAGATTCTGCAAGGGGTATGTAAACTTTTGAGTAAAAAAAACACTGTAAAACAGAACAGGGAAATGGCTCCAACTTCAAGTAAGGAATAAGGCACAAAATTAACAATGTTCAGAGAAAAAAATGACATTAGCATGATTTTACGCATTTATCATGTTTGTTTTTAAGATTGTTAAAATGTGTTTGTTAAAGAAAAGCAAAAAGGAAATCAATGTTATACCTCCTAAATTTCAAAGCAATCCTTTTTACAAAATGCAAGCTCATCAATACAAACTCATTTAAAACCTAAAGTAGCGATTCAACCCAACTCTAGAAGCTGTAAAATGTCATGAACCGAGGCAGTGTGTGTGGCCATTGAGTCATACAGTCATGCCGTCATTTTTTGACAACTCCCCCACATCATCATAGTCTGTTATTAAAGACAAAAGCAAATATATCATGTTTAATGTTGTATTTAACATCTAAAACTGAGCCTATTAAAATTAGCAAATGATTAGTCAAAGATTAAAAAAAGAGACAAACACTTACCCAACAGGTTCCTCTCTTCTTCATTGCTGTTCTTCACATCATCATACTCCTCTTGATCTCCCTCTGATTCACATATGAAATAAAACCTCACATTGTAATTTGTAATACAGCTTGTGTCACTGATGATGTCATTGATCTCTTTCCCTCATTACTGTGTGAGATTATTAGATTTACTCCTGATAAAGTCATGATGATTAATTAATGGTAAACTATAAACGCATGTTCAATATATTGTTCTGTAACTCACCCGTTACACCTTGAGAGTCCTGTCCATTAATGATGACATCATCATAATTTTCTGGCGTGTCCACTACACACACACACACACACACACACACACACACACAGAGAGAGAGAAACATAGACAGATCAAATGTTGCATTTTATCGGTACTGAGCATCAATTTAAAGGGACTGTGTTATTATATACGTACACATAATACAATGAATACCTTCACCTTCTACAATACCAGAGTTATGTTCACTGGTGATGACATCATCATAGCTCCCAGGTGTGTCTTCTACAAATTTAACATGAATCAGATGCCATCACACTAAAAAAAACCTTGTATATGTATATTTTCTTAATTATATATATATATATAAAATTAAAAAAAAAAAACAGTGAAAATCTAATTGCTTCCATGAGCAAATTCTTTAAAATAAAATAAATCAATACCAGTAAGCGAATATAAACAATAATCTATATAAATGAAACTAAGAGAAATTAAACATTACAAAACTTATTGATAGGACACAGGAAGATCTTTGTTTTAAATATAAAACTACTTTCATTTAATATGTTGAAAGGAACTGTTTGGCCCTTTAATTCAAGGTAAAATACCTGCACTGGTGAGTGTGACGACTGTGGACATCAGAAAGATTGTCAGACAGCTCTTCATCTTCCTCTGCTCTGCTCTTCAGGACTAACTTTTCATTTGCTCTCTTAGCAATTCTGAAGAAAAAGAGACTCTTGTCTGCTCTGGTGAGAAAGATAAAGGTAGAGAGAGGGGAGGGGCTTCTGACGACCACCAATCACACTCAGAGTTAAACTTCAAGAGAACAGAGACAACGACAAATCAGCCAATATATCTTCATATATATCAAGAGAAAGCCACTGTTGATGAACGGGACTCCTCCTCCACCTTACAGACACTGAGGAGACCCACACATGATGATAAAGTGCTGACCAAGTCACCCAGCTGTCATGAGAGTGAATGTGGGAAACACTTCAGTGTACATACAGCACCAGAGTCTGACACCTGCAGAGAAGAGATACAAGCACTGATAACTAACTGCTGACCACAAACACTGAGAAGACAGAGACATACAGTATCAAAGCACTATTCCAGAATAACAGTATACAATATTTCGTTTAATTTTATTGAACTTTTGCATTTTGTGTGTAAAAAACATTGAAATAAAATGTGTTACAACATTCCCCAATTTCATAATAACAATAATAATTACAATAGGGTTTCAGGACTTTGTGCTTGAACCCCTAATAATGGCATAATATCCATGCACATAGTCCGCCTGATTTTAATTGCTAAACATAAAAATAAATTAAAAACAATAAAATTGGACAGAAATATACAGCAAATGTATGCATGCTGGGTATGACTGATTGTCAAAAAACCCTCTGCAGGACATAAAGTGAACAACATGCTCTTCTGCTCAGTTCAAAGAGTCATTACATTCTTTTGAGGGTAAGATCCTTGATCACAGCTGCTGTTTGTAAACTTATTTCCTAAAGTATATTCCAACATTTTTTTAGCAAAATATATGCTGTATATGTTCACCATCAGTGGGTCTACATTCAATAGGAATATGATATTTTTATAAGTTGCTGTGAAATATTAAAGACTGGAGCAGTGGAAGTTAAATGGTGAAGCATCTGAAATCATACCAATTATATACAAACGGATTGAATGTTGGGAATTTTTTGTTCTTTTTTTTTTTTTGTTCTCTCAAATTGCCATGTCTACATCATGTTTCAGTGCAATGAGATCACAAAAATGTGTTTTGTAAAAAACTTCTGGAAAGAGAAGTTTAAACTAAGCATTTTTTCCTGTTAAACACTGATTAAATGTAATTGATTAAGTAGATTTCAATGCAAAATATTACATGTGGTTACATATGGTGGATAGCAGTTCAAACGTATTTAGTATCTAAGACACTTAAACTGCAGAAAACTTAAAAGCTTTGAAAAGATTTGATGCAGTGATTGTGGTTTCATTTATAAAGTCCCTCCCTGTTTTCCTGGCTCCTCTTCCACATCATCATAGTCTGTTATTAGAAAACAAGAGCAAATTAATGTATCAATATATGCAACACATCAATATTGACAATCAAGTTAAATGAGCTATCATAATCACAGAAATTGATATTATAAAGCGATTATAAAAATTAAACAAATTCAGTGTAAGGTAAAAAGGTGTCAGTAACGTACCAAACATGTCACTCATATATTCCCTGATATTCTTCACATCATCATACTCCTCCTGAACACCCTCTGATATAAATGTGTCCATTATTAATTACATAAGTTTAAACGCAACTATAATTTGAAGACAAACAAACAAAAAAACATGAAATTTAAGGGAGCAATTTGAATCCCACACCTGCTTTATCATTGGAGAATTGTCGTATAATGATGACATCATCATAGTTTTCTGGCAAGTCAATATAGTAAAATAGACAAAATAATGAAAAATTAAATGCATCCATTAAATGTGCAAAATTTGGGATTTTGAAACAGTGCCTATGTATAATTAACTAAACCCTTATTAAATAAAATATAATTAAATAAAATCTGTAGAAATGATAATAAGAAATAAACCTGTATCACGAGATCTCAGTCCAACAGTGATTATATCATCATAATTCTCAGGTGTGATTTGCTGCTCTTCTAAATGAGTTAACAGCAAAGAGGAAATAAACAAAAACTGCTTTTACTATTCAGAGGTCCAATAGTTAATTTAATTTAGTGAAATGAGTTCAAGTCACTGACCTTTATTTGACCCTTCAGTGGTGGTGATGTCATTATAGTAGTCAGGTGCGGCTCCACCTGCAAAATTTGCTTTAAAAAGAGTAGATGAAAGAAAAAAAATTCACAAAATCCTTATCTGAATTATTATGTGCTGAATAGTTTATATAATTTAAACTCTGTAACCTGCTGAGTGAATGTTTTTAATTAATTTAACATCCATTCATTTCTGTATGTAGAAGATTAGATTTGAGTTATATTGATTTATACTTGAGTCCTCTAACCTGAAAGAAGCTCATCAGCATCTTCATACCCAGAATGCTGTTCTTCAGAAAGGACACTTCCTATTATGGAGAAGTAATTTCCATAATTTTGGTTGATTTTGGCTGAATTTTGGCTGATTTACGATTGTGAACGTGTGTGTCTGATGGATCAGCCAATCGTAAATCAGCCAAAATCCCCACTTCCTTTGAATCACAACACTGTGTATTTTTCAGATAACACACAAAAGTCCCACAAATGGATATATGTGATTTATTCTACTCTCCGCTATGAATAAAGTGATTATGATCTCCTCAAATCAGACTCTATGACATTTACTCACCCCTCTGAGTGAAGAAACTCTGTCTATTAGTGGGTCTGTGATGAATCTCCTCATAAACGGCCTCAGTCGTCGTCTTGTGTCTCCTCGTAGAGAGAGCTGTGAGTGTAGACAGACAAACCTGCTGTCAGTTCACAACACATGACTGATCACACACTGAATAAGACACAATATGACAGTCTCTGGATCTCTCCTACCTCTCCTCATCACTCTGTTCTGCTGAATCAGTATAAGCAGTGGCACTAAGAGCAGTAAGAGCAAAACTCCCAGTACAACCACAAGCACAGAGAGAGACACTGGAGGAGTTTGTGGAGGAGTGACTGATGTTGAGCGCACTGTCTGAGAAACTGGAGGAGAAGCTGATGTTGTTGTGGCAGGAGAAGTGGACACTGACAAATCTGGCAAAACAGACACAAACACATTGGAAAAAGCAAATACACAAATATTACTAGCAATAAAATTATGTAAAAATGACTAATATTGCTCAGTGTTTTGCTGTGACCTGCACAGGTGAGTCCAGCGTGCTCTTTGTGGGAGCAGTCAGTGTGGTTCTTCAGGGAGAGAGGACAGTCCCACAGGTGAATCTCATTCCCTCTGCACTCGACTCTGTTCAGCCACACAACACCTTCACCAGCACCAAAGACTGAATTCCCATCAGCCCTCAGTGCTGCTCCACAACCCAGCTGCCTGCAGACCACCTGAGCATCGCTGATGTCCCACAGATCAGCACAGACTGAACCCCACACAGCGTTATGATACACCTCCAGCCTCCCAGAGCACTGGCCCAAACCTCCACTCAGTCTGAGAGGAACATGATCTAAATCACAGCCAAGTGGATACATTATTGGCCAACAGAGTTCTGTCAGAACTGAAACACCTACAGTGGGGCATGTCTGTGGAGTGATATTAAATCCTCTTGGTTCCCCAGAACTAAATCACATACATATATCACATATGGTTGTTATGATTTTTATGTTCTTCTAAATCAAATTAACTTACCTGAACACTGTCTCTGATGTGGAAATGTGGAGCATGACAAATAGCTTCTAGGGGACTCATGACTCTCCTGTTCTGTAATCACAAGTTGATTCAATATTATATATACACATTTTGTTTATATACAAAATAATGTCAACTGATTACTGTATTTTTAGAGATGGAAATTGCATCAGTCTTACCTGAGCAGGAGATTTTGGCCACTTCATCATTATTACAGTAGTTCTGTCCCCAGGGTGAAGATGGACACTGCCACAGATTTGAATCATGTGGTCGACATTTCACTTCATCCAGCCAGTTACGAGCTGATTTAAGCCTTGGTGTAGAATCAGACAAAGCACCAGATCTTCCACAGTTCAGCTCTTGACAGATCAGACTCGCTGTGTCTCTGTCCATCTTGTTCCAGCACACATTACCCCAGGATCCATTGTAGAAAACCTCAACATTCCCTTCACAGCCCTCAGTTAACCTGATCTCTTTAAACTCTTGATAGAAACATGAACACAACCTCAGATTTTATCCAACCCCATTCATTTCAACCACAAACACTTAACATAACATAACATATACTATATATATATATATATACAGTATATATATATGATAAGAGGAATGGCTTGTATATATATGATGGCCAATCTTCACTGATTTTACATTCCATCAGTAAGAGCAGAATGTGAGAAGGTTGAATTAGCAGAGACATACAACCTTAAAGGGATACTTCACCTCTGGAAAGATGAATGTGTATTTAAAATGGGTCATTTATGTAGTAGAAATGTGAAATTATTTTTGAATTTGGAGCCTTCTAGACTGAGAAAAGCCAGAAAATGTATTTTTGGCTCACGTGGATGAAAGACATCAACTCCCAGAATGCACTTGCTTCACTGACCTACGAGGCCACTCCCAAGCCACGCCTAATGGTAAGAGAGCGCAGTTAAACAACTAGGCTAGGCTACTAGTTAACTCGAAACTTAAAAGACGCCATTTTATCGTGAGTCTCCGTGACGATATCTGATATATGATTTCGAGATCGCCCAAAATGTCAGGGATTTGGCTTTTGCGTTCTACAGTCGTCATTCATTATATTTACTATGGCGAGCAGGACGAGGCTGAGGGCGTGAGAGCCGGTGGCGTGATTACTGATGAGCAACACCTGTGAGACGCACCGGTCCTGTAGGCTATCTCTGTAGGCTATACACTTGTTTAACGTGCATGTAAACACTACATTCAGATTCACCAATGGGAATGAATTCAGTTAGATTGAAACAAAAGGTGTGCATGTAAACAATTTGGACGACCTTGACGGTCAGACATGTCCGGGAAAAAGAGGATGGTAACCCCTACTACTCAGCTTTCTCTACAGAGCAAGAGCCTGTTAGCTTAGCTTCCAAAAAAAGATGGCTGACATTATTTGTACATTCTGAGAGTGAGATCCCACCCCCTATGGGCGGGTTGAAAACATGCGGAACTAGCTCCTACTACTGGCTGTGGTTTCTAGCCTCTGGCCAAAAACTCCTCCGATGACGCAAAATGACGATTTTTGAGTCAAAGGATTTTTTCCAGACAAAAAATACATAAATCTCTCGTCTCAGGGGGATATGAGGGAGGGAAGCACGGTAATTCGAAAATACTACAGGTTTTCTACTGATACAAAGCTTAATGCTAAATGCTGAAGTATCCCTTTAAAACATAGAACCACAGCTGCCCAACTCACTGCAGAATTAAATGTGCACCTCAACTCTACTGTTTCCACCAAAACTGTTCATCAGGAACAGTTTTCCTGAGGACAATGTCCTGTGGACATTCCCTACTGTGCTTGATGGGCACGTCACTGCCAAAGACAACGGAACCATTCTGGAGGACCATGTGCACCTAATGTTTCAAGCATTGTACCCTGAAGCACATTGTGCCGTGTTTTAGCATAATAACGCTACACACAGAAAGACTTGTGACAGAATAAATTGATGAACATGAAAGTGAAGTTGAAGACAGCCTGAACAGCCACCAGATCTAAATATTTTTGAGCCACTTTGGGGCATTTTGGAGGAGCAAGTCAGAAAACGTTTTCCTCCACCAGCATCACATAGTGACTGGTGACATAGTGAGGAATGGCTCAAAATCCCTCTGGCCACTATGAAGGACTTCTATCTGTCATTCCCAAGATGAATTGATGCTGCAAAAGGAGTCCCTAACACCATACTAATAAATTATTGTGGTCTCAAACCAGGTGTTTCAGTTCCACTGTAGAACCCCTGTACTGTATGTGTAACTGAAAAATGTTAGATATTCCCAAAAGATATTTTAGATTTAAATGAATAACTGAATAACAATTTTTCACAAGTTCACAACACTGAAATGTTTACCTGAGCACACGACTCCTACATCCTCCTTGTGTTGACAGTCATGTTTCCCCCAGCCTGGAGAAGAGCAGTTCCACAGGGACGTCTCATTCCCCTCACACTCCACCTCATCCAGCCATATGGGTCCAGAACCAGGACCAAACCAGGCTGGTACCTGCTGGTTACTGAGGGCCACTCCACACTGCAGCTGTCTGCACACCACATGGGCATCTTTAATATCCCAGGAGTCATCACACACTGTCCCCCATGAGCCGCTGTGAAAAACCTCCAGCCTCCCTGCACAGTCTCCCCCAGAACCCACCAGCCTGATGGACCCGCGACCTGATATTCAGAGAGAGGAAAACACATTATTGATCACTAACAACTGAAGAATCTGCCCAGATGTTGTTGTTCTCACCAAGGCAGGTGATTGACAGCTGTTGTGTGGAGCTGCAGTTGAGAGTTTGTGGAGAGCTGCAGTTCCCCAGATGAGCTTCACTCCCAGAGCACTGGAAGCCCGTCACACACTCATGACTGTGTTCAAGACTGGATGAAGAGGAGCCAGAGAAGTTCAGCACAGAGCCACAGCCCAGCTGTCTGCAGACCACAGAGGATTCAGTGAGACTCCAGGAGTCCAGCAGAACTCTCCTCCAGACCTGATGGATGGAAACTTCCAGCTCCCCCTCACACTGTCTCTCTCCAGACAACCGCACCAGACCGTCATGTACAGCCAGAGAGGAATCTGAAGAGAAGATCTCATGTTTTACTAAAATAAGAATTGGGTTAAAACATTGTGAAAAAGAGTATAATGCTCTCAGTGTCAAATAAGTTTACCAGAGCAAATCACTCCAACATCTCGTCTATGAGAACATTCAGCTCGACTCCATGAAGAGACGAAACATTCTGAGAGTTTTGTTTCATTCCCGTCACAATCAAACACATCAGCCCAGATTTCACCACCTCCTTCTCCAAACCAGTCTGATCCCACAACAGACACAGCAATCCCACAATTCAGCTGTCTACAGAGAACACTGGCAGCTCTCATATCCCAGCATGCATCACACACTGTGCCCCATTTACTGAAGTACTGACGCTCCACTCTTCCAGAACAAGAGTCTGAACCGTTCATCAGTTTGGCCTCTGTGTAACCTGAATAAATAGCATAGAGGTTAAAATAAAGTATAATGCAGCTGACAGAGAACATATACTGTTTCAAATACAAACAAAAAGACACTGAATATTTATAATTTACCAGAACAGATCAGACCAACATCATTGTCACTGGTACAGCTTTGTTTGTGTGATAATGAAATTGAGCAAAATGAAATCTGAGACTCATTTCCTCTGCAGTGAATCTCTTGTGTCCACATCTGAGCGTCTCCTTTGCCAAAAGCATCTTCTCCCAGCACCTGTACAGGAGCCCCACAGTCCAGCTCTCTACAAACAACCTCTGCATCCTGCTGGTCAAAGGCAGCGTCACACACTGAAACCCACGACTGATCATCAAGTATCTCTAACCTCCCAGAGCACAGGTGAGATCCATTAACGAGTCTGGAAGCTTGATGACCTGTTGTTAATATTACAGGAATGAGCAGCAGACAAAAACAAGTACTTGATAGTTAAATACAACAAACATACAAACAGTTTTTTAAAACAAAATATTCTTTATGTCGCAACAAATTAATGGGCAATGTTTAATTATTCACCCGAACAGATGACACCGGCATCATGACTGTGAGTACAGGCATGTATGCTCCATCCTGCTGACCCACAGTTCTTCAGTGTAGACTCTGATCCAGTGCAAAACACAAGATTCATCCAGATTGGTCCTGATCCTTGTCCAAAATGAGCATCACGCAGAGCATCTACAGGTTCTCCACAGTCCAGCTCTCTACACACCACTCCAACACCAGTCATATCCCAGCCATCACCACACACTGTTCCCCACTGACCTCTATGAAGAACCTCCACTCTACCAGCACAGCGACTGTTGCCACCAACCAACCTCACATTCTTTTTATCTAAGTGACAGAAAAATACAGATAGAGACTGTGGGTGCTTCTCCATAAGCACACTAGTTCGCACATCAGTATTTTGTGTACACACATTCGGCACTGGTAAAGCACACTGGCTTACTACACATTTGGACACTGATTTTTCAATTCCCGGTGATATGACTAGGTGCTTGTGTCATAAAACGTCACCACTGGTATTTATCAAGAACACACATAACATCTTTCTGACATTTTTTATGCTGTTTAAATTATGTTATGAAATATACTTTGATTGTTGTTATATATATCTGCAACATTTTAGACAAATTTTAATTATAAATATTGCTGCAAGCAGCAATTATCGGGGCCAAGTGCAAAGAAGAAAATAAGACATGCCAACATGGCTGGGAGTGTCAGACCAACTGATGCAAGGAGCAATTAAAGACATTTTAAGAGGATTTTAGGCAAAATGTCTGAATATCATACATACAGTCACTAATACTATGATTTAATGGTTTATCACTTTCGACCAATAGGTGGCGCAATTACGAAATTGATATGGTGTGGTCAGAGTGAGGTGAAAATCATAAAAACAACCATTACAGTTGGTTTTATGACTGTAAGTCATTGTCTTCAAATGCTATTGAAGTTAGAAACCTGATGTGTGTGTACCAATTGGGTGTGTACCAATATTGTATGTAACTTTAGAGACGGTCCCTAAATGTGCGAATATCCAGTGTCAGGCGAACTTATGCCAGTATATCACTGGGAAACGCTTAGCGTGAAACTTTGCGCGTTACGTTCATATTCTGGTCCATCTGCTTGCCTGTAGCCTATTAATATAGCCTACATCCCCAATAAGGTGGGAGTTTGGTCTTTTATATCACTGTATTTTGTCCATTGTGTTACTTTGAGTGTCCTGAGACCGCAGGGGAATCCTGGAAAGTGACATATTGAGGGAATCCCCAGTTATGCAGCACAGCCAAATATTACCATTTTAGCCAAATTATAAATATGTACTACACTGTTCACTACCTATCTACTGATGTTTATACTGACATATTATTAAATAATGATTTGTCTTTTCAAATCTTCCATCCCATGTCATGATGATATTGTGTTGGTTTGTGCGATTTGTTTTGCACTTAACAGAATTTCCATTAAAGGGAACGTAGTGAGCATCTAGTTTTTGGAGTGCATTGTAGGATTTTTAGGGAGCGAACATTCCAGTGAACTTGAAGGATTTTGTGATTGAGACAGATCTTAAAATGGCTGGCTCCTTGGTCAGTGTTCAGACTGTGAAATATGAAGCTGACTGAGATGCACCCTATTAGTAAAAGGTATGATATTACTATATTCTTTTAACTCACCAGCACAGATCAGCCCCTGGTAATGATCATGTGAACAGCTGTTTTTGTGTAAGGATGTTGGACAGAGGTGAATCTGAGACTCATTTCCTCTGCACTGAATCTCTTGTGTCCACATCTGAGCGTCTCCTTTGCCAAAAGCATCTTCTCCCAGCACCTGTACAGGAGCCCCACAGTCCAGCTCTCTACACACAACCTCTGCATCCTGCTGGTCAAAGGCAGCGTCACACACTGAAACCCACGACTGATCATCAAGTATCTCTAACCTCCCAGAGCAACTCGAGTTTCCAATAAGCCTGACACCTGAAGTAGCAAGAGATAAGAAATGTTTCAATTTTGTTTATCTAAAGGTGTGTAATTCTTGTCATTATTGTTCTACCATAAAGCACCACTTATTAATGTGAAAGGAGTAAAATAGTCAAATTACTCAATCTCTCATGTCAATCCATATCATCTGACTTTCTTTTTTTTACAGAATACCCTGGTACTCTTTTCAATATAATGAGAGTAAAATAAGAAAGAAAAAAACATTGTGTGCTCTACAGAACAAAGTCATAGAGGTTTGAAAAGACACAAAGTAAATGATGACTGATTTTTCATTTTTGGTTGAACTTTCCCTTTAAGGCAGTTGAATTATCAGTGATGTAAAAACAGTGCAGGGTTTGGAGCAGTTTACCTGAGCAGATTACTCCTGCATCTTTTGTATGATCACATTCATAAAAACCCCAATTTATTGTTCCACAGTTCTTCAGTGTAGATTCTGATCCCGAACATAACTTGCGATTTGTCCAGATTTGTCCTGATCCTGGTCCAAAATGAGCATCACCAAGAGCATCTACAGGTTCTCCACAGTCCAGCTCTCTACACACCACTGCAGCTTCAGTCATATCCCAGAAATCATCACACACTGTTCCCCACTGACCTCTATGAAGAACCTCCACTCGACCAGCACAGTGACTTTGACCACCAACCAGCCTCACTCTCAAATTGTCTGTAAAATAAATAAAAAGGGAGTAAAGACATATGGACAAAGGAAAAGAATGAGGAAAAAAGCATCACACTAAGAGAAAAAACTATGATAAAATTTACTAATATTTAGTGTAGTCTAATATTTAGATTTTGGGAACATTACATTTGATTTTAGTTTATTTAAAAAAGCCTCAAACCTGCACACACCAGTCCAACATCATTTTCATATGAACAGTTGTTTTCATGTGATGGTGATGTTGGACAGAAGTGAATCTGAGACTCATTTCCTCTGCACTGAATCTCTTGTGTCCACATCTGAGCGTCTCCTTTGTCAAAAGCATCTTCTCCCAGCACCTGTACAGGAGCCCCACAGTCCAGCTCTCTACACACAACCTCTGCATCCTGCTGGTCAAAGGCAGCGTCACACACTGAAACCCACGACTGATCATCAAGTATCTCTAACCTCCCAGAGCAGCGAGAACCTCCAACCAGCCGGACTCCTGAAAGAACAACACAGGAAAAAACAAAATTAAAGTTAAAGAACTTCAATAATGAGTCAGTCATATAACCAAATAACCAATATATCAATCATATAACAAGAAATCATAATTTCCTTTATATTCTATAAAGAAATATATTAATTATGAAAATATATTATACATGTCAGCAAAACTTTTTCCCAGTCCAAAAGGACTTGAAAGTAACCTACAAAAACAGCTCATATACAAAACAGTGTATAGTTATTGTTACTGTAAAAATCTAAATGCATTACATGACTGCCCACATTTCAACATTTTCATGTCAACAATGTCTATGAATGAACCCTATCAGGGAATTACACTAGAATGTAGAGTTAGAAACAAGCTTCTAAATTAATTTTTAACAAGGTCTCTGATTATTACAGTCTGACCTTAACAGTTTGTGCTGTCTAAAAGAAGCTGGAAATGAAATTATAACTGCTTTTGGTGCAATTGACTGCATTTGGTACAAAAATCCAAGACAGAATTTTTAGCTTTAGCTTACCTGAACAAATGACTTGAGCGCTCTTATCAAGACACACATCAAGATCAGTTGGTTGTATGAATCCACATTTCTTAAGTGTAGACTCTGATCCAGTACACATTGCATTTTTCATCCAAAATGGTTTTGATCCCAGACCAAAATGAACATCATACAGAGCATCTACAGGTTCTCCACAGTCCAGCTCTCTACACACCACTGCAGCATCAGCCAAATCCCAGCCGGCACCACACACTGTTCCCCACCGACCTCTATGAAGAACCTCCACTCTACCAGCACACCGACTGCTACCATTAACCAGTCTCACATTTCTTATATCTATGAATGTAAGAGAAAAGGCTATTGTAAATTTAAATTGTTATAATAAAATGAAATGAAATGTGCTTTGTTGTACTTTGAACTGTTACCAGTACACAGCAAACCAATGTTGTGCTCATGTGAACAGTTGTTTTCATGTGATGATGATGTTGGACAGAGGTGAATCTGAGACTCATTTCCTCTGCACTGAATCTCTTGTGTCCACATCTGAGCGTCTCCTTTGCCAAAAGCATCTTCTCCCAGCACCTGTACAGGAGCCCCACAGTCCAGCTCTCTACACACAACCTCTGCATCCTGTTGGTCAAAGGCAGCGTCACACACTGAAACCCACGACTGATCATCAAGTATCTCTAACCTCCCAGAGCAGGGAGAACCTCCAACCAGCCGGACTTCTGAAAGAACAACACAGATCAACAAAAGCATGGCTTATTTATGGGGCTTCAAGATAATGATACATAAAAGCCATTCTATTTTTAGTCTTATAATGAATAAATAATGTAAAAACACAAAAGAAAACCACAAAAAATATAAAAATAAAATGTATTTATTATTATTTTAAAACTTCTTTAGAAATTAGAAGCAGTCACAGCTGGTGCAATGCAAAAAGGTGTGAGGACTCAAGTGCTGGAGAATGATGTTTATTATAAAAGAAAACAAACACAAAACAAAAAGCAAGAGGGGGAAAACATAACTAATAAATACAAAACAAAAACAGAACATGAACGTACTGAGAATCACGGCGAATGGGAAACATTAGACAACGTACGGACACAGACTGCAAACAAGAGGGGACTTATAAAGGGAACTAATCAGAAGGGAACAGGTGGATGAACTCAAACAATAATCAGATAACAAGGGGGAGGGATCCGACAATGACCCGAGCACATGGCCCAAAATAACAAAACATCCATGTGCAGCACAAGACAGGACAGGCATGTGACATTACCCCCTCCCTACGGAGCGGCTACCAGACGCTCCATAAGACCAGGGCGGGACGGGAGGGACAGACCAGGGCGGGACAGGGGAAACAAAACACTTGGGACGCCAGAGCGGCCCACAGGGTTCGGGAGACCAGGGCGGCCCGCAGAGTTCGGGAGGCCAGGGCGGACCATAGAGTTTGGGAGGCCAGGGTGGAGCAGGCTGTGCAGACGGCCAGGGCGGAAATGTCAGTCCATCTGGCGGCCAGGGCGGAGACTTTCCCTCGGGCGGCCAGGGCGGAGACCTCCCCTCGGGAGGCCAGGACGGAGACAACACTTCAGAAGGCCAGGGAGGAGACGACCCTTCAGGCGACCATGGCACAGAAACAGGGACAGGAACGGACACCGGCACAGGAACAAGCACTGTCTCAGGAACAGGAACAGGCACCAGCTCAGGAACAGGCACCGGCTCAGGAACGGGAACAGGCACCGGCTCAGGAACAGGAACGGGAACAGGCACCGGCTCAGGAACAGACACCGGCTCAGGAACAGACACCGGTTCAGGAACAGGAACCGGCTCAGGAACAGACACCGGCTCGGGGGGCGGCCATCTTGTCCGGAGACACCAGCTCGGCGGCGGCCATCTTGTCCGGAGACACAGGCTCGGTGGCCATCTTGTCCGGAGACACAGGCTCGGCGGCGACCATCTTGTCCGGAGACACAGGCTCGGCGGATGCCATCTTGTCCAGAGACACTGGATCGGCAGATGTGACGTGAACAGTGATGTGACGACTCTGGATCGGCAGACGTGCCAGGACGCTGGGCTGGCGCCGGCAGGGCGAGCAGCTTGGGCGGGGCCGGCAGGGTGAGCAGCTCGGGCGGGGGCAGCAGAGCGGGGCGCCTGAGCGGCGCGTCAGGGATGGCAGTCACCTCCGGGATGGTCTCTGGGTTAGGAGCCACCGGACAAGTCGTTAAGGAGGGGTTTCTCTTCCTCCTCCGTCTCCGGACCACCGGACTCGAGACCACCGGACTCGGGACCACCGGAGCTGGGACCACCGGAACTGGGACCACTGGAAGTGGAACCACCGGAACAGGGACCACCGGAACAGTCACGGAGGGAGTCTTCCTTCTCCTCCTCCGTTTCGGGACCACCGGAACTGGGACCACCGGACTCGGGACCACCTCCCTGGCAATTCTCTCCCGATGGCGAATGAGACCCTCCACCATCGCCCCAAAACTGACCCAATCGAATGCTCCTCTCCGCTGAGTCCTCATGTGGTCGGTACGTTATGTCACGGCTGGTGCAATGCAAAAAGGTGTGAGGACTCAAGTGCTGGAGAATGATGTTTATTATAAAAGAAAACAAAAACAAAACCCACGAGGGGGAAAACATAACTAATAAATACAAAACAAAAACAGAACATGAACGTACTGAGAACATTAGACAACGTACCGACACAGACTGCAAACAAGAGGGGACTTATAAAGGGAACTAATCAGAAGGGAACAGGTAGCCTAGAAATCTAGACGCACCCTAGCGGCAGCAAAATGTATTTTGCATCCAGGTGGGTCTAGCAACTCTCAATAGACCTTCTAGCTGCAAAAACCTAAATTGGGTCAGGCCAATCATGTCGCTTATAGAGTAGGCGGGGCGGGCTTAACATATGACGACAGAGTTGCGACGGTTACCTGCCTGCGACTTGAAAACAAAGAATGACGGCTGCTGGAGAACAGTCTTTTGAATCGGCTTTGTCCGCGACTCTGGAGGACTTGGAGTTAAGTTTTTCTTTAAGAAAAGAGCAAAGAACATTCTTTAAAAAAGGAAGATGTGTTCGTCGTTTTGCCGGCCAGATATGGCAAAAGTTGAATGAATCTATCAACTAGCTCCGCTGTTGGGAAAACGCTCTGGTTGGTTGAAGCGCTGTCCTATTGCGTGCAGAGGGAATTTGAAAGACAGCCGTTTATCCCGCCCCTCGGAGTGAGCGTGTCTATGGTGAGTTGCCAGACTAAACATCTTGATGTAGTCTGGCTTGCCAGGCTAGGGAACAGGTGGATGAACTCAAACAATAATCAGATAACAAGGGGGAGGGATCCGACAATGACCCGAGCACATGGCCCAAAATAACAAAACACCCATGTGCAGCACAAGACAGGACAGGCATGTGACAGAAGCCAATCTGGAAATGCAAAAAATCTTACAAAGATATTAATTTTAATATGTAAAATACTTTACCTAAGCAGATGACTCCAGCATCTCTTCTATGATCACAGTTATGTTTACCCCATCCTAATGACCCACAGTTCTTCAGTGTAGACTCTGATCCAGTACACGAGACATAACTCATCCAGATTGGTCCTGATCCTGGTCCAAAATGAGCATCACCAAGAGCATCTACAGGTTCTCCACAGTCCAGCTCTCTACACACAACTGCAGCATCAGACATATCCCAGAAATCATCACACACTGTTCCCCACTGACCTCTATGAAGAACCTCCACTCTACCAGCACAGCGACTGTGACCACCAACCAGCCTCACATTCACACGGTCTAAATATTAAGCAGTAACAATGAGAGATGAAAGATGAAGGGATGAGAGTTAAATTTATAGCATTACAAAGTGGGTCAACTGGGAAAATGGGACACATACGTCTGAGTATTTAAAATGAATATTCAGAGTTCAATACAAGTTTAGCTCAATCAACATCATAGGTGTGTTGATTAACAAAAAAAATAATTATGCTGACTCCCTTTTATACGTGTGAAGCTTATAATTTTATAAAAGCACTTAAATCAATTATCCTAAAATGCATTATTGTTTCAGCTGTAAATATTTAAAAACAATTACAGGGTTTATACCATTA